>NC_044009.1:5557500-5866250 GCF_900496995.4 Aquila chrysaetos chrysaetos | reverse complement strand
CCCTCCCAACTTCTTGTGCACCCCCAGCCTACTCGCTGGTGGGGTGGGGTGAGGAGCAGAAAAGGCCTTGGCTCTGTGTAAGCACTGCTCAGCAGTAATGAATACATCTTGGCGTTATCAACACTTTTCAGCACAAATCCAAAACGTAGCCCCATACTAGCTACTATGAAGAAAATTAACTCTATCCCAGCCAAAACCAGCATGTCTGTCTATGGTTACAGCGAAATTTTAAAATCACAGG
This sequence comes from Aquila chrysaetos chrysaetos, assembly GCF_900496995.4. Classification (NCBI taxonomy): domain Eukaryota; kingdom Metazoa; phylum Chordata; class Aves; order Accipitriformes; family Accipitridae; genus Aquila; species Aquila chrysaetos. Next base: position 5,866,009 of record NC_044009.1, on the reverse strand, counting down.
TAGGTGATTGTGTTTTAGGAAGGCACAGGCTTACCTCAACAGTTACTTTATAGTCTGATTTGATAGTTGCGCACATTTACTGTTTAGTGTTGATGTAGAAACCCAGAATAACTGAACTGATGTGAGGCTTAGTGTTCAACGTCAATAGCAGGAAAGCTGGGTCTGTATGGAAGTAGATAGATGAAAGCTGTATTCCGTGTTGTCCTTGAAATGCACTGACCAGCACTGTGTGCCATCATTGCTGGTGACAAGGCAGGTGTAAGTGGAGGAACTGCTACACAACAAATGCAAGTTAGCCTCCAGATTCCAGAAAGGGTAAGTAACCCTCTCCCTCACAGTCACAGCCATCCGCTATGGCCTTTATTAGCACCCACATTTGGATCTATATGATGATCGTATAAGAATTATTTACCTTTTCCCACTCTGAAAGTAGTGCAGCAAAGCAGTACATTAAGTAAAGACATTTTAAGCAAATAAAAATCTAGTTATTGTTTTTCCCTTATGAATGAGCAAATAAATTTGTAACTGATGTTGTTTTTCTGTAATTAGCCCTGTTTGATGTGGAATTAATTTGAGCTTTTTTTTCTATTCAAGCTTCTTGGAGAATTAAAATGTTGTGAAGTCTTTTGTAGTGAAATGTCAAAAGAATGGTTCTTGGAACAAACCAATGGCAAAGTGCATCAGTAAGTCAGTGCTAATATTTGCGAATTTGAAAATTTGTGTAAATATTTATATTTAAAACATTGGTTTTGTAAAGACAATGATAGAAGTTGCAGTATGAGAAACATTTTCTTCTGCTTAGTAACTCTTCCATTTCTTGTCAAAGTGCATTGTGTATTTGTAACTTGGAAGATGTTTCAACTTCTGCCGTTCTTTAAAATCTCTAAAAAGCACTGATGGTTATTTAAAACAAAAAAAAAAAGAAAAAAAAAGCATGGTAGTGTCCTTTGAAATCGTGTACAATGTCCCAACAGTTTTATGTGACTAGCAAAAGCACCATCGTCATAGGAGAAAAATATAGTACCTGCACTCTTAGAGTACTGGTACAATTTATTTTTAATTAGTCTGTATTAATTAATATACATGTTGGTTTCCCACATACATGGCATGCAGCATGAGTCTTGCACAGTCACAGCTTAATCTAATGGAAGGGAGTGCAAATTTTCTGAGGAAACCACAGAATCTACTAAAAGTTTTCCAGCTCCCAGTACACAGCCGTGATGTTATTAATGTCTGCCTGCCCAGTTGTGAGCATGGAACCTTCACCAGTATTTCTGTTTCTGTCATCTTGAGTAAAGAGGCCTTGTACCATTCCCTGAAGATCACAGTTGAATCCTGCTTGATTAGGTTGACTTTTTCAGTGCGCTACCTTTTCTTGTTTTTTTTTTAATATATTTTTGAACTGCTTTACTTGCTGACCGCGGGCAACTTGCAGACATAGACAGTGGTGCTGTTACATATGTTATGGGGCCTGAGAAGACCACCTACAATGCTGAAATTCAGTACCAGTGTGAAGCCCCCTTCTACCCCATGAAGGCTAATAATAATGGTAAGTCCTAACCATCAGATTAAGAGTGTTCTTGGTTCTGGTGGTGTATAGAGTGAATACCCCTGCCTTACACAGACATGCCTGTAAAGGTCAGCAGAACCTTTCTGAAACACAACACAAAGGCTTTTAACTTTAGAAGTGTTACTTCCATTTTTAAGGACATGTCCCTAACCATACTGAAAAGTTTGCCAGGTAGGCTTCATTCAGTAACAGTTGGAAGCTTAACACATTCTGCTAATTCCCCAATTAGTGGCGTTTAATAGTATTAGATCCTGCAAACAGCCAGAGGGGGTGAGTGAGTGACGCGGAGTCACCTTCTCATGAGCCTGCAGTAAACTCAAAGGAGACCTAAAATACGACATCTACAATGCCTGTGGAGTGTCGCTTCTGTGTTGTTTTAAAACAATGCCCAGCTGTTCTCTTCACTTGTTCTTATTTTTGTTGTCTCTGTGAGATGCAGATAGATATATATGCAGTGATGATGGATACTGGAAAAACTCCAAAGGAGAAATAACCCCTCCTGTCTGTGAACCAGGTAATGCATGAATGTACAAAATAGCTGGAATTAGTAGTTGCTGCAAAATCATTAACAAGCTGTCGGCTAGTACTGACTGTTGTTGGTCCGTGGTCATGCTTCGTTACAGAGGCAGCCAGGCAGATTGTACATAGTTCAGTGCTGAAGGACACAGCTTGCTTTGAAGTAATGCACTTATGTGCACCCGAGTTGGAACTTCAGAATGTTTCCTGTAACAAAGGAGCTAGGCTCTGTTCTGCAGTGCGTGTTCCTAAATACCAGCTGGCAGGGAACTACAGATGCTGGGCTGTTAACAGTTACTCAGCTAAGCTATTCCATTGCTTATGTTAAGTAAAGTAGCAGGTGTAATACCATGGCTTCCTTAGATTTTTTCAGTACTTCTAAGTTGATGAGGCAGAACCACTTCACTGTAGAATGTTCATCTTAAGAATCAGATTACCACCTTTATGTTACTCCAGTTTTCAAAACAGGAAGTGCTACAATTGCTGTTTAACAGGGAGGAAGGATAACAAACCTAAAAATGTTATGATAACCACACGGTGTGACTGGCGCTCCCTGTAGTTATTGACCTTACATTTATCTGTTAAATTAGTACTTTAACATGCCTTGGTCTTGCCTGAGGCTCTCTCTTGCTGCTAGCATTGCAGGTTAATGCCAGAAATTCAGTTCAAGTTCCCCTCAAAGAGAGTAAAAAGCTGAACCTTCAGTTTATTCCAGCTTTCTTTTGGAGAATGCAGTTTCATACATAACTGAATTGTTGTTGCTTTTAAATTGCTTGGCATTGTTTCTGCCAGGAGAATTGAACCATGTTCCAGAAGTATTTGTGAGGGGAAAAAGCCACTGAATACCCTTATCGCAGAGTACGGGCTTGGGGATTTTTATTTTTTTAATGCTTGAACTGCTAAATGAGTTACTCTGTAAAATTACTCAACATCCAAGACCTGAATTTTGGGAGAAACATTTTACAATGTAAAAGCGTAACTGTTCCTCTTATCTTTTAGATTAGAATATCCATATATTCCAATTACCTTAATTTACATTCAGAACAAATAAACTTACTTCTCTATGCCCAATTCCTAAGCAGAACTGTCTCTCTTGATTACAGAACTTTTCCAGAGGATGTATGTAATGCTAATGAAAATGGTACTCTAAATCAAATATTCATTTGCAAGCAATTTTACCATTCCAAAACAATCTAGGAATTACATTTAGAATCATTAACTTAATTTAATCCATACAAGCATAATAATTCAGCATCCAGATCTTAAAATGTTTAACAGTTATTGCTGCCTTCATTGTTTTGCAGTTTGTGGAACACGGAGAAGTGGAACTGTGGCATGTATATATGGAGGAAGGCGAGCCAAGCCTGGAGAATTTCCCTGGCAAGTGATGTTAATTACAGAGCAAGGAGGATGAGGAGGTGGTTCACTTTTGTATGACAACTGGGTTCTAACAGCTGCTCATGGTGTAGCTGATCAAAGAAAGCCCTCAGCTTTGAGGATTAAATTGGGGATTTTGAACAAAGGCTCATTTTGCTATGAAGATGCCCAGGCAGAAAAAATTTTTATTCATGATGGTTGTAAAAATGATCTTGTTCAACTTTGACAATCACATTGTATTGGTTAGACAGGAGCATAAAGTCTCAATTAGTACCAATATCATACCTATTTGTTCACCAGGAAAAGATGACAGATTTCAAATGAAAGCAAATGATGGGGCAGCTGTATCAGGGTGGGGAAGAACTGTCCTAGCAGCTGTTAAAAGACCTTTAGATTTACAAAATTGCCATCTGCCTGAACAAGGCATTACTCTTTTCTTAAAACAGTGTATTTTGTTTTCTTTTAGATAGTGCTGTGGATTCTTGTAAGACTGCAGCTTTTGAAGGAACGCACGTCCAGTGAAAGCATGCAAGAGCATCCAGGTACCTTACCCCACTCCCTCAGGTATGGTGGTCGTTGAAGAATCCCAGCTGCACCCTGTGTTTGGGGGGCCTTTACGTACGATGCTGTACGCCTCAAAGTACCTCTGCAGGTACCTGCTGTACACAGTGTAGGGACAGCTGTACAGCCCTTGCCTTAATGAAGTTCCTCCCATCAGCTGCAAAAACTGTTTTTCTGAACATAGTTTTATAAAGAATAAGCTTTCACATTCAGATTTATAATTTCAGTACGTGTTCAGCTGACAACATTCTCAGAACTAATTAGAAGCAAGGTTATAAAAAAACATTTTGACTACACTATGTATCCCCTTACAATTACATAAACTCCCTCTTTCTTGTATCTCACATTCTTTCATTAGCATTTATTTCACTTTCTAGAATATAACTGAAAATGCAATCTCTTTAAAAAAAAAAAACAAGACTCCAAACACTTCAATATGTTTTCAATAGTAGTTTTATTTACTCACTTATAAACACTAGAGTATGCAAAGCAGTTAGAAAATACTACTAAAACTTGAAAATTATTCTAAAATTTTCAGGGATTTTGTTTGAGGGTGAAGGAAGGCTAAAATGATTAGCAGAGTACTCAATGCTGCCAATCAGCCTAAAACCTTAAACCTGAACAATTTAAACAAAATTAAAGCCATGCTAATTACAAACACTTACCATGAAGTTCCTTGCAGGGGGGGGTCACAGTTAGTCTTTGGAGGTCCAAGAATACCATTTTTAAGTGTTACTCAGCAGAAGTAGCTGGTAATAGTGCAAGTGCTAAAATGCAAAATTCACAGATGGTACAGAGTTTGGAGATTATTCCGATTTAGGTGCAGAAAAAAAAAAAATCTAAGTAACTTTTTGCAGTGGGATATGAACAACAGAAGAGTGGGATTACTTCTCAGCCTGAGTGTTTAGAACCCCTCTTTAAAGCCTTTAAGATGAACATTGAGACCCAGCTGATTTTTTAATACTGCATGTGGAAAACTAACAGTAGTGCAGCTTTGTCCACTGTTTAGATGGTCTTCCTATTCACAAGCCTCAATATAATATGCAGTAACAAAGATATAACTTGAAAAGTTAAATACGTTAATAACGGTGTAAATATCCATATTCAGAATGTTCATAGCTACAGCATAGTAGTATGGTGTATAAAAAATACAGATCAAGCTTCAGTGGCTTTCAAGCGCAAGTAGATTAAACAATTCCTCAAGTTCCTACTGCCAGTGGAAATAATCTTCCACCAGTTTCTACTGAAACATCCTGCTCTTTGTTAAGAAGCTGCCTCTTAGTTGACCCTTCTGCACCTGTAATAAACTTAGTTTTTCAGATTAAGACTTCTATCAAAATCTGTGGACATTTACTAATGCTTTGTTCAGCTGGAAAGTCTTTCCCGTGACTAGTTTTAAACACGAGTTTACAGCTTTCTTCTGGGCTGAAGGTGTTGCAAAACCCTACTTCCCATGAGTGGACTGGTCTAAAAACAAGTTAAAAACATACATCCCCAAAGGAGATGCTGTGGACAGAAATACATCTTGACAGTAAGTGTTTGTCTCCCCCAACCCACTTCTGATGAGGAACTCCAACTCCTAAAAGAATAATTAAGTAACGTTCCTTGGTACAGATGCAATCTGGAGGGAACTGCTTACCATTCTAGGTGCGGACACCCAAACGTGTGGGAACTGGATTTAAGATCTATACGTATCACTGAACAGTGCAAAAATACAGTGGATTAAAGTTGGGTGTCAGGTATCGATACATGATGAGCGGTGGCTTCGTTTGACTTGGCAACTTTTAGAGCATGCTTATCTGAAACAAACCGAATTACTGCAAAAAAGCTTTACAGAAGTTCATCTCAAAAGGGTAAAATTAATTGCTATGAATTCTTTGCATTCAGGGCTGCAAAACAAAGACACATATTACTTAAATCAGTTTTATTTAAGAATTTCCTACAGTGACAAATCTTATAAAAAGCATCCAAACACGAAACTGCAGCAAACAGCATTCTTATGGATATCTTACAGACAGTGGAACTTCCACCCTGAAGAGGCACACTGAGCTCGCTAGTGATCTCTGCTGCAAGAGCTACTGCAAAGCACACCACAAGCTCAATGTTCTCATCACAAACCCCATCATCTTCAATTCACATTACCACACTTACAGATCATTAACAGAAAAAAAACACACACCATACAGCATTCACAGCAGTTGACATAAGGGAAAAAAAATACAAATATTCATTTCACATAACACATTCAACTAATTGATTAACTAGGTATAAAACCCACTTAAAGTCTTCCACATATGGATGTCCTTTGAATGCAATAAACACTCGTACTTTATTTGCTATCATTGCTCTCCGCACACTCTCTCACCAAAGCCACAGGATTGAGAGACATCTCGCCAAGTAAAATAAAATCCCATAATGCACCACCAGGTCTCTGCATGCGCTCTCTCCTTTATCTCGCACATACCAGCCCTCTCATGCCTCGGCACCACCATCAATCCCACACAAGGTTTCAAAAGTTCAAACAGCCTTCTGGTTCCATCTCACAGCCTTGCGTTCATAGCGTTGATACGACTCCATGAAATAAAGAGTAGCGGATAAAAATGGAACACCCACCGTCTAAGACGCAGCATGTGCGGTGTGATGAAGTATTCTTGGATGAGAAAGCATGTAGACAGAAGTATTCCTAAGGCAGAATATTTACAGCACTGCTTTCAATGAAGTGCTTCTTCCATACACATTTGAAATGAGATGAACTGCGGAGATTAAATGAAGCCTTCATATTGTACTTTAGTATGGAGGGGAGACAGTGTTAAAAAAAAAAAAAAACAAAACACAAACAAAACAAAAACGACACTGTTCTCCAACTGGGGCACTTGGAGAGTCTTATGGTGGGATCAAATTAAAAACAAGAGGGAGAGAATGCTGTTTCTGACCAATGGTTTCCATTTTGAACATGCAAAGAATTCAGGTAGCCAGGAAACAAGGGATAAAGTATTACAGGAGAAACCTTTCCTATCGATTGTAGTGTTAGTTCACCTATCGGGCAAACAGCAGTCCACTTCCAAACATTCAGTATTCCAACAAGGTATGTAACAAAACTTACAAAACTCCTTTTACCTTTCTTTTCTTTTTCTTTTTTTTTCTTTTTTTTTAAAAAAGAAAAATGTCAAAAATACTGCTGAATATACTGCACACTGAACAAACTGATTTGGAAAATTTTAGTATATATGTAATTTACAGTATACTTACCATGAGTTAGAAAAATTTGATTTCCCACCATAGAGTCAGTATGAGAGCCCACTGCGTCTACATTCCCCAGCCTGACGATTTGGAATCCATGCTTGAACCAAAGCCTCCGTTAAACCCACTGCTGGAGCCCGCATTCGAGGCCGAGCCCCAGCCTATCGCTGCCCCCGAGTTGGAACCACCGTAAGAGTTATTTCCTGAACTAAAGCCCTGGTTCTGCTCCCGCTGCATGTTGCCTTGAGGCTGGTTGTTTCCCGACGGCCCCGACTGGTTCTGCTGACTAGCCAGCATGCCCATCATTCCCCAGCTGCTCTGCAGGGCTGCCTGCGCTGCTGCCATCATGGCAGGGTTGATGCTAAAGGCTCCGAAGTTCATACCTCCACCCATGTTACTGCCCTGGTTGTTACCCAGACCTCCCCCGCCTCCCCTGCTGTTGCCAAACCCCCCTTGATTCCCAAAGCCTCCTGGATTACCACCAAATCTTCCACCTCTCTCTAACTGTCTATTGCTATTGTGCTTAGGTTCAGCATTGGATATATGTACGCTGATTCCTTTAATGATCAAGTCCTCTCCACAAAGAGATTGGGCAACCTATAAGAAATAAGGGACTGATTAAATGTCTGTTAGACTTCTTTTTTTTTTTTTTTTAAAATGTTAGTAGCACAAGACAAAAAAAAATTTCCACATGATTCTGAGCAGATATTTAACCTGCAAAGGAAGCATATGCGTATACTTAATCCAATTTGAAGTGTTTTATCTTCGCATTCACTACTACACTAACTGCAGTACAAAAACCCGTCTGTACAACAGCATCTGAAAAGTGTAACCTTAGACAATTTGATAAATCAAATCAAGCTAATACCACTGGAATTCTCAAGACAGTGGACAAGTAAGCGTTCCATGTGTAGCTCCAGAAATAATGCTTTATCAAGCTACTGAAATGTAGGCTGTCTAAATAGGAAGTTAAAATATTTTAAGATGTACCTGATCATCTGCAAATGTAACAAAAGCAAAAGCTCGGAAGGGTTTAGGAATGAAGACATCTACCACTTCTCCGTACTGGGCAAAGAACTGCCGGAGTTCATCTGCCGTCATGTCCTCAGTGCAGCGCCCAACAAACACTTTTCTGCTACGCAAAGGTTCATCAGGACTTTGCTGGAGAGAATTGAAGAGGAAGGAGGGGAAAAAAAAAAAAAAAAAAAAAAAAATCACAGCTATCCTTGAGAACCAAGTTACATTATGATAAAGGCCGCTTTTAATCTAGCCTGCTCTGCAGAATGAAGCTCAAGAAAGTTTGAGACTGTTAAGTTAAAGACTTAAAAAAAAAAAAAAAAAAAAAAAAAAAAAAGTTCTGTTCAGAGAACATGCCTGCACCTTGGTACAGATGGAGAACAGTCACAAGAAAATGAAGATGGGAGCAATACACAGAACAGTGACAAGGTCACTGCAGAAGGATGCTTTTTTTTTGGTAATAACTGCGTATATACACACAGGAAATAAACAGACAGAAGCTTCGGGTTTGCATTCAAACAAAGACCCATTCTGATCTTCCCTAGGTTAGTTATTCCACCTGCTTTATTCTCCATTTATTCATGCAGCAGACAAGTTAAGCAGGTACTGCTGGACATTAAAACACATTATTTTCAGATTTCCATGTGTCCTTAATTCCCCCACATAACTAGCTGTTTTCCCAACACTTCTTGATCACTTCCTGCTCACCCACCTCCTCCCTATTTTACTTCCTTGCTCTTGCTTGTCCTGTCCATTCACAGACTGAAAAGCCACATCCATGAGTGGATTATTAATCTGTTCCATCTGCTCACCTAACACAGTTGCTAAAGAAGTGCACTTTGGGTGTGTGGTAAAAATAAAACTAGCAATAAATACAGAAGTACCTTAGAATTAGGAAGTTTACAGTCACACCATCTTCCATCTATCATGTGCCGCTGAGACATTACTTTCACCTGGGTTTCATAATCCGTAAACCGAACAAAACCAAAACCTTTTGAGTGGCCAGTTTTAATATCCTTCTTAACCTAAGACAAAAAAAACCCAAAACAAAACACAGGACTTTTAAAAAGTTTTGATTATCTACTGTATATGCTTACCTTTTCTTACAAAAATTACCGTACTATTATATAGTCAAAGCACGGACTTGTGACACTGACAGATTAAAATTATTAAGCTTGCCTTAAGCCCAAGCATAACCAAAAATGGGATATAAGTATTCTGTAATAATACTGTGATAGCATAGCCAGACCAACTGTATAAGCAATGTGACCACCAAAGGGGCAAACCCACGTAGCTGCACACAGGAGGCACACAAGTAAGGAGAGATAAAGAACAAGACAAGTGTATCGGGATCAGGTGAGATCCCCCTTCTGGGAGGACAAAAACATTACGCATGAAGACAGAAGAAAACCGAAGCGGGTTTGTCATCTGACTTCTGCTGTCAAAGAGCCCTCAGGCCTGGCCAGGCCATCTCAGAGACTAAGGCCATCAGGGTCCCCAGCATCCATGCTAACCAAGCAGCACCAGGTCCGTGCTGAGGCAGGATATGTGCGTTACAGACTAAGTCTGGTGTAGGCAGTGACAATATAGAAGTAACCGCTAGTATGAAGCCTGCTGTTGCTGAATGAATTCAGTAAAGTTCTGTTTGAGAGTTTATCAGTCTTGTAAATGCTCCCATCACAGCAATCTCCAATTTCTTAAACATACACAAATATATAAGCACATTCAGCTACAATAATTAGTAACAGTAATATAAATTAAAAAGCTCTTAAAAACACTGTACCCATTAAGCTGATCTGCATGAATTACCACTCCTAAATATTCCTGACCATCTGTACCCACACAAGCCTGCAGCTATAAAGCTCATGGAACAAACAAAATGCAACCTAGGAAGAGACACACAGTTTCAGACCTTCTCTGAGTTGATACTGCTCTGTTTGTTTCTACTGGCTTTGTCAGAAGACTGATTTCTACCTAATGTCCCTCCTTGCTTGAGCTGCAAAAGGCTTTTACCTGCACCATCAGAACTTCTCCAAATGTACTGAAATATTCCTTTAAGTCTTGTTCAGTGGTTTTCCAGGGAAGACCCAAGACTATTAAATCCGAAGTCTTCTGTACTGCTCGTTTCACTTTCACAGCTGATGATGCATCTGTTTCATCCATTTTTCTCTTATTATCTGAATATAAAGAAGTACATTAGACATCATCCTCACCTCTGGGAATTGCTTCCACTGATTATGAACTGCATGGTATAAAATCACAGACTAAGACACCTGCCAGCTGCTGGGACCTTATTATTGTAACATGCATCCAACTGCCTACAAGTATAAGGAGAGAAAAAAGAACAGTCTACACTGAAGTCCTCCTCCAGCATGCAATTTGACTTAGTCCTGCGTTAGTTTACTAGAGTATTATGAAGTAACATTCACAGTCCTATAAGGATGTAGAGAAGATGGAAATTTTTAACGAGAATATCTCATTAGCAATTTACCTCCTTCCTCCCTTTTTTGGGGGGGAGGGGAGGGGCAGGGCAGTCAGGCTCCTCTTTTCCTGAGCATTTTTAAATGGTACCTCGGATCAAACCACGACTTGAGAAGCATCTGTGAGTACACAGAGATCCCATGACACCACAGTCTTCAAAGGCCTATATAAGGCTGTGAACCCTCCAAGAATAACACAAGACTTTGTCATTAAAGTGCTTATATGGGTAGAGAGTTAAAAGTCTTACTGCAGATCTGAAAAGTCAGTGGGGTCAAATCTACTCTGCAGGACAAACACATGAATAAAATTGCTGAACTTCGGTAAATCATAGGGTTCAACAGTAATACTGTTGCCATGTTAAATTAGGAGTGACTCACACGAAACTCTTCACTGAAAACACAGGCTTGTACAGAAAAGCCAACGGAATGAAGACAAACCTTTGGGATAATTAACAACATAGACCAGGTTTCCCCATCCAGCTTCCGGCGCATGCAGAATGCCTTCCACCAGCCGGACCCCCCTCATGCACTGCGACACCGGGTTCCTGTAGCGCAGCCCGCACGCCCCGGGGAACTGGGCGGTCACTGTGGACAGCAGCACGGTGCCATCGTCCTCCGAGGGGATCTCGATGGGCTCATCGTTCTCGTCCTCCGTCACCCGGATATACTCCGACATCTTTGCTGGAAGTTACTGAAGTATAGCAGAGGGGGGAAAAGCAAGTGTAAGCAATCGCCTTGTTTCCCTTGACTTGGTCTTCATCTTTCTAGCCTTAAGGCATAAACCCATCTCTATTTATTACAGAACAGCGTACACCGAAATGTGTTAGTCATTGACGTTAAAGCCCCGGGCCCTGCCGTACCGACAGACATACGGACCAACACCTCGGCCCGTCCCAGAGCCTGCGGAAGGACTGACAGCGACAGCTCCCCGAGGCACGGAGGCACTTCCCAAGGCCGTCGCAGCCTCCCCCTGCGAGGCCGGGACCAGTGACGGGCTGGGACGAACAACCCCCCTCGGCCCCACCGCCTGCCACGGCCCGCCCAAGCCTGCGACCTCCGGGCGCGGCACCGGCCCGCGCCCAGCACCGCCGGCGGCCCCGGCCCGAGTAGGGCCCCGAGTAGGGCCCCGAGTAGGGCCCCAAGCGCGCCCGCCGCGCCCCGCTCACCGGCCGGGGAAGGGAGCGGCGTCTCCCGGAGACCCTCACCGCCTCCACCGCGCACCCACCCGCTGCCCTCCGCTGGCGCCGCACAAAATGGCGGCCGCGGCCCTCCTCAGAGGCCGGGCCGGGCCGCGGGGCGAACCATTCCCAGCGGCGGGGAGAGGTTGCCGCGGAGCGCGTCCGGCTGCGGGGAGCGCCGTGAGCCCCGACCGTGCTCCGGCGACGCGTCGCACACGCCCAGCGAAGCCGCAGTCTGTACTCCCAGGCTGGGGGCGGCGGCGGCGGCAGCAGCCGGCGAAGGCACCGCTCCTTGTCCCGCTCCCCCCCCACCAGCGGCAGGGCCGGTGGTGCGGCCCCGCCCGCGGCTGCGCGAAGCGCGCTGCGAGCGCGGGAGCTGCTGGGAAGGGGCGGTGGCGGGGCGGCTCCGGTGCTCTGGGCGGGCGGGCGCCTCCCCTGGGGAGGGGGGCGGGATTTCCCCCCCCCCCCCCGGACACGGACACGGACACGGACACGGACACGGACGTCCCATCCGGTCCCATTCGAGCTCCCCCGTAACCCCGGGCCGGGGGTGGGGGGCGGCAGTTCCCGGTAAATGACGGCGATAACGGCGGAGCCCCAAAGCCGCACTGCGGCCCGGGCCGGCCCCGACTGAGGCGGGTGGCGGCAGCGCCAGCCCGGCGTTGGGAACGGCGGCGCGCAAAGCCGCAGGCGGTGTAAGGACCCGCTTTCCCGGTAGCGGCCGTCGCTCAAGGTAAACGCGGTAGTTTGTAAGGGGACCCCACAGCCCGCGTGGGTGACGGACGGAGGTCGGTCAGGTCCCGCCGTGGCGGGAGAGGGGTCGCCGGGCTTTGTGCCGCTGTCTCCGCCCCGCCCCCGTCGGAGCCCAGCGCCTCCCGGGACGGTTCCCCGGGGAAAGGTCTGGTGAGGGATGTGCGGAGAAAGAGGAGCGTGCGGAAAACGGAGACTTCCCGGTGTGCAAAAAAAGTCTTATCAAAGGGCGGCGATCCCTCCCTCCCTCTCTCTCTCCCATCTCCGCTACCAGAAAGACAAGAACGAGTACACTTAATTTGTAGCCAAAAAAAGACTTAAGGTTAAAAAGAAGCCAACCACCAAAACCCCCACACTCTAACAAGTCCTAATGAACGATGCAGTTTATGGGCTCTCCATCACTCGGGAAACACCTGTCGTGAATGATCCTGTGGGTACCGAGAACTCTTTTCAGTTGGGCAGGAGGAGACACCGTATGCACTTTTAAGATCCTTTTTTCACAGAACACAGTAATGTTAGAAATGCCGAGCATGGCAATCGCTGCAGTATCTGAGCACCAGCCTCAAGTGCCTGCATTTAAGGTTATCTGCAACAGTAGCGTAGGAGGCAAACCCTCTTGCCAAAAGACGTGAACAAGCAATACCAGCTGAGGCATGTTGCCACTTGAATAGCATCATTCTGCACTTCGTAGGAAGGGTTGATCCAACATGCCTCTGTCTGTAGATCTCCTGCAGGCATTCCTTGGGGATCTTGTGAAGAACTAGATGAACCAGGCTGACTAATGCAGACAGTTTCATGGCAGCTCTGTTCTGTATATCATATTTAATGTCTTAGTCTGACACCCTCCCCCCCTTCCCCAACAACTGGTTCATCACTCAGAACTCATGTCTTCATTAATTCTTCCAGATGTTTAGGGGTTTTTTTTTACCTCTCTCCTCCATTCACTGCCCTGCTCTGACCTTGTATAAAATAATTTTGTAGGATTGCTAGAAGTTAAAAAAGCTAGTAGTTCTAGCCCTGTCCTTTAATACCTAGTAAGTGTTTGCTGTAACATGGCTTAATCCTCTCTAGACCCAGTCTCCCCTTACTTAATAGAAAGACTTAATGGTTATATCTCATTATGCAGTATTATAAACTTCTGAACTCCAAAGCCATTATGGCTAGGGGACACACATGTTCTTGCTGCCACTTTTCTGACTTAAAAAAAAAAAAAAAAAGATGTGCAGAGGACCCCATCAGCATATGTTTTTCTAAGCTGCAGTCACAGGAAGTACTGCTAGCTAGGCTACCATGCCAAGCCTTCTCTGCTCATGTAGATTACGCAGGTCTGCTTAGTTCTTTTGCATGCAGAGGAGGAAAATCAACGGTGGCAGGAACATGGTATTTTCCACCTGGTCTGGTTCCTTTTATAAGGTTAATCATCTGCTTTCAGTAGCATAACCCTCTAGAGAAACACTCCAGGTTTTTTTACTTTGCAGTGATAGTACTATAAAGCTATAAATTAGTAACTGTTCTACAGTTTTAATCAATCATTTTATATCTGGATAATTGCTATTCTGCATCTCCAAGTTATTTTATTCTGATACTTTAATAATAAGCATATCTAGTCCATCAATCACAGTCACAGCAGTTGCAAGTCACACCAGAGACATCTGTAACACAATCAGTTTTCATTACAAGATGTATATGAACAGGAAGCCACACAGGGTTGTCATTAGCAGAGCTGTAAAGTCCTGCCTGCCATCATCATAGAGAAAAGAAGTGCTCTGCAGAGCTTTCTCTAACCAGCTCAGCTCTGTGACTTAACCAATGGACTGTACCACACTATTATAAGGAAAAGAATTCTACTACCTTCTTCCCACTCCTTTCTCCTCATCTGTTCCTTTGTGACACTCATTCAGTCCACATGTGGGGCATATTCCTAGTGCCCGTCTAGTTTGACCTTCCTTGCACCAGTCTCCTAAAAAGAAGTACAAATAAGTCTTATTAGTAAGGAAAGATCACCCTACTGCTAGGAAAGACTAATCCAGTCCCTTGCATTAATGTCTTCCAGTATTTAACACTCCCACTTAAGATTTCTTCAGTTGCAAAAATTGGCTCCCAGCACCACTGAAACCTAGCTCATCTATGCCCATGTAACTTTAGACTCAGCCCTATCATTTAATTACCATTTTTCAACAGAGTTCTGAGAGGACCTGACTAGACACAGGCTAACAAGATAAGCTAATGCTCCATGTAGGCGTTCTCCTGAAATCCCTACATTTTCTAGTCATCCACAATACACGTTCCAAATCCAGTTCTGGTGTTGCCAAGTCAGCACTGAGGTAGTCAGTGTTGTTTGAACATGCTGCGAGGACTGAGCAGCAATTGCAGTGTGTCAACATTACCTACTGCACCATTTCGAGTCAAAGCTGTAGTTCAGCAATCGCGCTATTTGAAGAGGTTGTTACAGCATTCAGACAGTGACCTCTATCTAACAAAGCATCTGGTGGTAATTTCACTAATGAGCAGAGTAAGCATCAACCCTGCACTAGATTTCATGCAGGTAAAAGCTTCGAGAGAGCAATGAGCTTGATGCAGCTTGCTGGCTATAAAACAGACAGGGAAAGAAGGGCAATTATTCACAACAGAGACTTCTGCCCCAAGAGCTTGTTCCTCAGTTTTGGCAACAAACAAGCTTAGAACTGAACAAATGTTACTATCCATTTTCTGTAAGAACTGGGACTCTTGCAGCGCTTTCCTTCTGTTATTTTGCACTATGATTAAATTTAAGTTAAGCAATTAACAGTAGTATTGCTCTTGAAGTAACTGCACCAGTGGGCATACAGCTAGTTAATTCACCAATTCCCTCACACTGGCAATTCGGAGTGCCCATGGGTGTAGACAAATGCAATACCGTGGTACTAGCCATCATGTATATTGACTTAAGTGTGCCCACAGGCACAAAACAAAATGCAATACAATAACTATTTGCTGCTCTAGGTTAAGTGTGCTCATGGGTACAAGCAAACTCAGTGTAATGATCAGCTGTTCACCCTCCCAAAAGCACTCGGGATGAAAAACAACATCAATGGGCATCTAAATATAACCTCATGATAAAAAAAAACCACCACACAACTGTGGGTACTCAAAAACATGGAGTGCTTTGGCCTATTTCTAATCATAGAGCAGTAAAAAGCAGGAGGATTTAATGAATGTTGGCATGTCAGTATAGTCAGAATCTGGCCTGATTTTGCCAATAATTAATAAATCCTACCTCTCACCCTTACTCAGGGGAAGTCTCTTTTTTCAACACCAAGTTTCTCCTGCTTTATTCTGAGAGTAAGGAAGATGAACACAGTTTCCCTTCTCTGGACATGAAACAAGCATTCTCTGCAGAAAAGTCTGACCAAATAGAAACATTAGATTCTCTGTGTTGGTTCTCATTCTAAATACATTTAGCAAGGAAAAAAAAAAACCAAAAACCCCACCACATTATCACTGTATCCCTAGGACTGTGCCCTTAAGTAGTCTGCATCCTTTTGATCAGCCTTACCCTACTGTTTCATACCTAAGCACAATCTTCTCTACCACATGCACTAAATAAAGCCCACCTCAAATGCAGTTGCCTGAAGGACCAGAACACCTTTCAGTTTATTCATTTCTCTTTGTATTTTAAAGCCATCTGAGCCTCTAATTAAGCAGATGCTATATCCTAGAAAAGGAGGCACTGTTCCCTGGAAGAACAATACCAGTAGTATTTTTTTTTTCCTAGCTACAATCGAAAATCCATTCACGCACAATAAAAGTAGTGTTTTACAATGCTTACTTTTTTCCCTTTTTTCTTTGAAGGGGCTTTCACCACAATCACAGGGACATTTACAATAATTACTTCTTTCCCCTTCCCAGAAATATCTACCATAAATACAGCTTTCCATACACAAGCAAGTTACTAACATAAAAATTTACTGATACCTAGCAGTCTAGAAACAACTGCTAGAGAAAAGCTTCCCTTAAACAAAATAAGTGGCTACCACCCATGTAAAATACCTGGAACAATCACTTAGTCCATGGTTCTCACAATAATACTCCTCCTAATCCCCTTAGCTGAAACAGCATCTAAAACTTCATTATAGTGCCTGAAATATTTCAAGCAATTTTCCCATGATCCTATAAAGCCATAATTTCAATTACCTCATTTTTAATCCACCTGAGATGGTTTAGTCCTGTTTCTTAAAGGGGCAAAGTTTCCATGTTCTTTTTGGTTCATGTCCTTATGAACAGGTGATGCGTTTTTTAATCTCTCAGCAAACACAATTGAAGTCAGGTTTTTTACATGCTTGGCTCTTGTAAAGACCCAGAAGGACTCAGTGCCCATTAGTCTAGGTGCTTTCAGCCCTAGTAGCTGTTTTGAAAAAACCTTTGTCCATATTTCCCTAACTGACACACTACAAAGAGTCGCTGCCGCTACTTGTTTTACCACCAGACAGATGTTGAGTGTTAGTCGGACAAAAACAATCAGAATAGGCAATTAACTTATCTGAGAGTGAGGCTGATTAGATTGCATGTCTTTGAAACAGCTGGGGTCAGCCATCCAGGTGTGGTGGTCTCCTGGCTGCTACTCAACAAACCCAGCCCCATCATACAAAAGGATCAGCCTGGGTGGGAGCTCTGTTAGAAACTAAAAATGTTTTGTAGTAATTGGAAACATAACAACGGTGACAAAAGGCCCCTCTAAGCTCCACAGCTACTGCTGGCAGTTGGGTGCTGTCTACTACCTTTGTTTCTGAGCTGTGAACCCGGGTTCAAAGCACAACAGTGCGTAGTATCTGACATCTCCACCCTCTTGTTTGATTGGTACCTGTGGGAACTGTCAAATGTTTGCATCTTGTACGCAGAGAATGCAAAATTATCTTCATTCTGTTTTGTTTGGCAGAGTCACATCAAACCATCTGCCAGTCACCTCCCTTGCCTTTCTGGACCATCCACAGCAGAGCCTGGGAAGAATTTCTGCCTGTGATTCTCAGAGGTATCTAGTCAGTTCCCAGAGCTAAGTTCCTGGTGAAGATGTGCCAGGCATCTTCAAAAGGAATTTGTTGCCTCTTACAGTGTACTGGAGCTGGGATTCAGAGACTTTTTTTGCTAGATCATGTAGTAACTCCCAGCGTAGAAGAGCATGGACTTCCATCAGCACAGACTGTCATAAACCAAAGGACAAAATCCACAGACTGGGAACTGTGCTAGAGAGCTAGCTTCAAGTCTATAAAATTGCAAGTGTCCGTGTGTGACAGATCCTAAATATTGAACACAAACATTAGTATTTACACTGGAGGTTGGGAATAGACTCCTTCAAAGGCAAAGCCACAGGTGGCAAGGGTAAGATGTAGCAACTATCCCTGTAAGACCTGGGACAGCGTGAAGGATAACTTTGGCAGGATCTGTTCAAAAGCTGTTTTGTCTAGTTTTCCATCTTTGTTTTTTTTCTTTTCTTTCCAGGAGTGGGCAGACAGTCTGGGGTGGGTTTTTTGCTGTTTTTGAACAATGCACACTGAAGCAGGAGCTCAAGTATAAGACAAAGACTGTTTTCAAAATGGTTAGGTTTTACTGCCTGGTGATATTTTTTCGAAGTACATTTACTGAAGATTTATGTAAAATCTATCTTTTGTCTACTTAAAATATGTCAAATGGATGTACAGGGCAAAATTTAATGCATATGGGTTTTCATTATTTTAAATCATTTGCAATATAAATGATTTACTATGACATCAGACATTTGTTCTTTGGCTGTCCACCATAAATTGAGGCCCACCCAAATTTCCACTCTTAGCTATATTTCTGCATTCCCTCCCCCAGTATCTATAATCTCAGTTCTGTGATTCTTCATGTAAATGACTTTCTACAAGGAAAGGAAGAGAACATATAATTTGCCTTAATACAGGTAATTTTGAAAGAGGAGCAAGACCTTTACATGAGAAATAGTTGACAGCCACGGAGAGAGGAGAACTAACGCTCAGAGAACAGAAAGTAATTCTTGATGAGAGTGGCGAGAGCTACTGATCAACCAGATGTGACCAAATGGACTTTTTGTGCAGTTGAAACTGCCAGAGGTGATAGACTTCTATCTTTCTCTTTCTGAATTTTTTCATGTCTTTTTAGTCCCCTTATATTTATAATGCAATTAATCTAACTCTGGCCAGTTAATGTTGTAGGCGACCGTTTGGAAAACTGAGGTATTAGGGTAAGTCAGGTTCCCCAAGGTCATTCTGAAAGTCCATGGTGAAAAAACTAGTGACACCTGACATGCAGAATTGTGCTTTCATGACAGACTTTGTCCCAACAGCTATAAAAATCTTGAAACACTCAAGACTTTTTGAAAGACCATGTGGAAAACTGCATTCGTTATCATGTTTGGTGGTTGTCTTATGACAGTTAACGGGATACAGACCTTTGGACTCATCAATAGCCTATATTTGAAGCCTTCTCTGCTCAGCAGTTACTGAAAATTGTTACCCAATAGCTCTTCAGTGGCCTACACTATAAGAATTAAACACCTGAACTCAGCCCAGTTTCTCATCCATGGATGTCATCTCAAAACCTACTAGGTCAACAGACTCTGCTGAGACTCTAATTTCTACTCATGGAATTGAAAGACAGTTAAGTCTGAACCAAACATTGTATTTTTGCAAACTTCCCCCACGCACACCACATAATCTCAGTCTTGACGCAACTCCCTTCCCGCTCTGTCAAAGGATTTAACTTTTTTCACAATTTCATGCATTATTGCTCATGCATGTACTTTTAAGAAAACCTCCGAAATTTGACATGCCTAAAGATTTGTAGCAATTCTGAGCAATATCATAAACTACAGCAACATCCTAAGGGGAATCTTACTTCTGACATCCAGGCTATCTGTCCAATCCTATAGCTACAGTGTGTCTGACAATGCCCGTTTATCTCTGTTTGCTGTCTTTCCCACAGTGCTAGTCCTAAACCAAACAACAGCACTGCCAACAATCTTAACCTTGAAATCAGAGCAGGGTTAGATGATGTGGTGGGCCTGCATGTGCTTGCCTTCATTCTAGCTTCCAGTAGCTCTACCACGATGAGATCCAATTGAGAAAATCTCAGTGTAGTTCTGATTTATGTGCAAAAGTGCAGAGGAGAGCAGAAGCTTTTAGTATCTTGGGAAGTAGTTAAGAATTAAGGCCAAAGAAAGGACAGTCATGTCAATTACATCCTAAAAAAAGAAAACTTAAGTGAAAGTCCTGGCTCCTGAACTGTTTCTGGGCTGGCAGATGTTCACAGTTCTCTTGGCAGATACTGTAGAAAGCTAATGGGCCCATTTAGATCCCCTCCCTTACACAACGGCATTGGTTTTACAATTTTGAGGGAGGCCTGGTGGGGCTGTGAAATTTCAGCATTTTTCCTGAAATGAAATTAGGGAATGCATTTAATATTTTAAGATCTCTGATGATCTCTTGTCAGGAATCTCCACTGAACCCGGCACTTTACTCCAGATGCGGCTGAGGGAAGAAAATCTCATGTGAAGTGCAAGGCTGACACCTGGAGGGGACTGCTGAGATGCAGCTAGGGGAGTCTGGAGGAGTTAGGGATTCTGTAACACAAGAGGTTGGGTTAGGAAAGTCCAGAGGGAGTAGCAAGATCCCAGGTTTTGAAACTGCTCTTTTCTAGTGAAGAGGTGCTTTAGATATTCTTCCCTCTTCCCTTTTCCAACAATAAAGAAAAATCCAGATTTCTATTTCATATTTGCCATGTCTATTTTTAGGAGTGGAGAAGAACATAGAAGCAAACTCTGTGTCATCTAGTTATTCACTTCTTCCATGTTCAGGAATATTTGGATCAAAACTTACCTTGCTCAATAAGCTGCTACAAATAATGCAAGGTTATTTTTTCAGTCGGTTAGTCTAATGTATTTGAGTTGCTGTATTTCAGACTTCCTGCTGCTTTACCATTTGTGTAACTCTGTGCTCTGAGTTTCTGCAGTACAGACTTGCAGGGCAATTCCTACTGTCAAAGCTGCAGCTGGAAGATTTGGCGTTAGGTAGAGCTTGCTCTTTTCATGTCTGACTCTGCCAGCACCCATGGTAAGGCTTTTCTTGAAGGTGATCCTAATCAAGGAATGCAAGGCAGCTTCTGGGACAAAGTCTTCATGCTTTCAGAAGCTTGCTTTCCAGCCTGGCAATCACCCATTCATAGCACTTACTCAAATCTTTCAGTAATCTCTCTTCTCTTCCAGGAATTGTCTCAGTATTTGTGAATATTGGTTTTGCTTGATCTAATTTTAGAATATGTTAATAACTGAGTTATTTACTGTGCTGGCATTACCATACACTTAGTATCTCATGAACCCAAAGATAATATGTCCGTTACATCTCCTTAATTCTCTTTGTCATTGCCAGTGTGGCTCCAATCATCGTAAACTTTGCTTAGCAGTGAATAGTTGTTTATGGAAATGAAAAAAACCCAAAACCAACAAAAAAACCCCAACAACCAACAGTTATTTTCAGAATTCTTATATGCAATTCTACTAATCCACCTGCAGTACACCTCCCCAAGTCTCCATATGTCTTCACTGGTGCACCTCAATACTGACTGACTGCATGTCTTCTTTCCCTTCTAGCCTTCAGACTCCTCTAAAATATCACCAATATTCAGTTCATCCTGATGAGCATACTAAACTACTCCGTACATTCCCCACCCAGACCAGCTTAATGGGTAAGCCATGAAAATACTTGCTTCAGTCTGGGGAGTAGAAGAGAGGCATGTTGCCAACTTCAGTAGCAGCACAAAACATTCAGTGTGCTGGAGGTACTTCTTTTCAGCCCAGAGACCTGGGAAGTCTAATGCTATATCTGTGGCTACTGTTTCTTCAGCGCTTCTCATTAACTGTGGCATGACTCTAAAGAGGCAGTAACATTTTCCCCCCTCCTCCACCTCAACAATACTGCCAACGCTGGATTGTCAGTTATGCTGAATTATACTGGATCATTTGTGGTTTTTCAGTGATGTAGACAAATACCAACTCAAGATCAAGGGTGAACCCTGGCTGCTAAACTTGCTTCACTTGTGACTCATTCCAGACTTAAAACCTGGCTCTTGCTGACATTTTATTAACCCAATTTGTCATCCTCCTAACCCCCATTATCCAACCCAGGCAGATTATTTACTTTGAAAAGATGTGTAGATAGCTTCCATGCGAATCATAAGTAGATCCAGGTGCCATAGCTAGATTCCAGAGGGAGCTATAGTCATAAGATACATGTGCTAGCAAAATAACTTCTGTCCTAGATGCTTCAAAACTCAGTGACATTCTTCTTGTTTAGATGTTGTCTGGACTCCCATTCCTGCAAAGCAGCCTGGCACCAATATGGTAAAGTGCCTAAGTACATGCCTTCAGGCCTGTGCATGGTCCAAAAGAGATCAACAAAGGTAAATTTAAGCATATACTTAAAGTTAAGCACATGCAAAAATATACTCTTGCTTTGGAGTCAGAATCAGTGACTACTCCCTCCTAAGGAACTCCCTTTGAATCTTTGCATTTATCCCAAAATAAAGCATTCAAGTCAAGAATCAGCTTGCTACCTTCCAGAGAATTCATCATTTCCAGTTTGCAAGCTTGAGGAGAGAAATCCAGGAAGCATCAATAAATCCACTTTGACAGCAGAGTAAAGAGCTGCAAAAGGAGTAGCCTGTCAGGGTAATGTGACTTAATTTCTCAGAGAAAGATCCTTTTTATAGATGAAATAAGAATTCCAGCAAAGTCAAATAGCAAGAAGTGTCACACTTGATTTTCAGTAGGACAAAAAATAAATACAAAGAAGACAACGTAAATGACATGGTTTTGCATTTAGCAAGGTAAGTAATAACATAAACTGAGAATAATAACATACACTGAGAATCTATGCACAGCAACCTGAGTATGACAAAGGTATGTGTTCCCACATAAACATTCATTTAATCTACACATTTTTACTTGGACAAAACAAAGGTTATGTTCTAGGGAGTTTAAAGATTTGGTGCGATTCACAGATTGGACATGAGGGGGCAGTCTTACCTGCAGTTTATTGATGGCAAAACTCGGCTGTGGAATATCGAGGCAGGGTTATTACAGGCAGTTTGGTTTGGCCTCCCAAGTTGCAATGTCAAGATCTGGAGCTTTGCCCCTTTCTAAACAAGGGACCCATCCAGGCTTTTCAGATTTCCTTATTCAAAGGGTGAGCACTGTCCCTTTAAATAAGCACAGAGATCTCAGTCCGAATGGGGAATGAAGCCCAGGCTACCAACAGTTATGAAACCTCCCTTTTAGAGCTTGCAGGCTTAGGGGCCGCTGCTACACTCCGAGGTTAATAATCAGTTTTAATATTCACTTAGGGGGCTGTAAAAAAAGAATGAAAATTTCCTAATTTGAAAATGGACTTGATTGGCAGCTTTATTATCTCTGTAAGGTGCGTGGCATTCCACACAATCAAGTCGTTTTTTTAAATAATCTCACTGCTTAAGTCGTACATGCTGCTAATTGCATTTTAATAAGTCTCTTTAAAATCTTTCCATATTTTTTAATATCCTAATATTAGATAAGTGATTGCTGGGGACACTGGAGGGCACTGAAGTTTATAGAAAAAGGAACACTATAATGAAGCTTTATTGGGATGGCATCACCAAACAATTGCTGTGATAGCAACACTCCCAAGCTTGGAAAAGTGCCAGCATTCCCCCCCTGGAACTGACTCAGACACTAGCCTCTCTGGCTCAGGACTGACGCAGAAAATGGATGCTTTCTGGCTCATAAAATGGCCTCTTTCCGGCTTGGAAATGACAGAGGAACTGTCCACTTCTGATTTGGAAAGGACTTGGGAACTGGTCTTTCTCCGTTGAACAATGACTTTGAAACGCACCTTTTTTTTGCTTCATTCTGACTTGAAACTATAAAAGTGTTTTTTTAAATTTGGCCAGGACTAGACAGAAAGAAGAAAGATGATTTTACCAGCTCTATACAATAGCAGAGTTTGTTAAAGGCTTCAGTGGGAATTAGAAAACCAAGGCTGCAAGTAGAATAGATGATCTTTCCATCTCAAAGATCAAACCCAGTTAAGATGAGAGTGTATTTGGAAAAAAACGTACTATGGTGTGGGGTTATTGAGTATCTATAACTTACACAGAAGACATGGAGCATTATCCAAGAATACAAATAGCAATCCAGACTTACTCACTCTAAAATTAAAAAAAAAAAAACCCACCACAAAAACCTCAAATGACAGTGGGACTGAACCGACAAACTCCAAATTCAAGCACCCCAAACTACAGAGAATTTCAAACTCGGATTCAAGCTGGATCCTGCATGTACATCCACAGGGTCAGCTATTGCAGTCGTTACAAGCCAGTGGTGCAAGAAGGTGCTCCACATTTCATGTGCAGAGTCCAACATTTTCCATTGGAAGTCTGCCTTTAGATTCACTGCTGTGGTCCCTATATATTTCAGTTGTGTTTCTCCAAGTTATGACTATTGGGCAACTAATGTGACTTTGAGTGTAATTTAACAGCATCATCCATGGTGGGGTGGGAAGGGAAAATATAATCCCAAATTAGTGCGTAACTGGCTTCTAGGGAACTTGACTGGGATAAAAGGATGGTTTTTCTTCCAAAACAGAATGACAATGCCAAATTTTACATTATATTGCATTTTGTCCTCTGCAATTCCTGTATTGGGATCTGAGATCAGAAAGTTATTTTGAGAACAATAGTGACTTTAATGTATTGCCTGCTCTTAAATGTTTTTTTTCCTAAGTCTCCTCATCTTCTGAAATCATACTATAATAAATCGCAATGTCAGCTTTGCTTTAAAAAAATCAAGCTTCTACCAGTTCACTATTAGTAAAGAAAACCAGAAAAAATGTTATATCTTCTTAAAGATTCAAAACCTAGGAAACAAATACAGAGAATCCATAACTGATTTTTTTTTTTTCCTTTCAAGTCTCATAATATTTAAGTAAAGTTATTTTTTGGAATCCAACTACGAGTTTTAATACTTGAAATGGGCAATACTAATATAAACTTCTTGCATTAGTTTGTTTGAAAGTGAGCCATTTTCTGACTAACTGAAGATCTGTTTGTCTATCCATGTGTTTCTTCTGTACATCATCAGAGAATCCTTGGACTCAGTCCATCGTATCTTTTGGTCTGATCTTATTCCCACTGAAATCCAAAGGAGTTCTGCCACTAACTCCCAGTTAAAAATGGGTCAAGCCCAATTTTACCATATAGTATGAATAAGAATAGTTTGCGTATTAATACTAAATTTTTTATTACTAGTTGTGAATCTTTCTGATTTTAAGGTATATGAGATGCCACTGTAAAGAAACCAATGTCTCTGACATTAGCCATGAGATAGAAAAGAGTTGTCAGTTTACAAAATTTCCTGTCTTCCTCTCTTCTTCTCCCTTTTTTTCCTTCTGAAAATAAGAGCAGAAGGTCTTGTTTCGCACTGACAGGCTGGGAGGCACATGTTCAGCGAACTTCTGCACAGGAAGTAAATGTCCAGGTCATATTTATCCCTTTTCATGTGGTTCTTTTAATCCCCCAGATTGGGTTTCAGAAGAGTTTTACAGTTTCAGTTTTACAAAGCAAACCTTCCTTTAATGTTGGCATTTTAAAGAAAAAGCTTCAGTCAAAACATGTGTGTTTTACATCAGCCAGATGTGACGTTTGGGGGAGCAGGCCACAATGTGGCAGCCAGCTCCGCTGCAAGAGCTGGCTGGGTTGGTGTTGGACATCAAATGGGAGCTACTGGTCCCAGGCTGGGGATCAGCCTCTTGGCTCTCTCACCCAGTACAAATAATTAATAATAACAACAACAACAACAATAATAGTAATAATAATAATAGTAATAATAATAATAATAATAATACAATGTCCCTGAGCAAATTAAAGATCAGAGCATGGCCAGCATTGCTATGACTTGTATCCCAGTAGCCCACATGGACACATTAGAGCACAGCCCTGTTGCGCACAGACCTGTACACTCAAATATATGTTCTTGCCTAAAAACAGTTAAGTTAAAGTGAAGTAAGAGATGTTAAAGGGAGCAGAGGCACACAACAGGTCCAGCACTGCACCAACAGTGGCTACGCCAAAAATAAGACCTGTCTCTGCATAACTTCTATTGAACTTCACTATCCCTGTAACCTGCTGTTTCCAGGACCTCATTTTTGTCATTTTAATTGAAAAATAAACAAACAATGAAACACACTCAGAAATCTGTTACATTTCCCCAGGGCTTACCAGATGGCCATGTCAGGTGGGGCAGGTCCTGTTTTCAGCTGTCCTCTCTAAATTGTGGCCAGCTGTGACAGGGTGGGGGCTTTTCTTCTACCTTCAAAAGCGCTTCCTGGCAGTATTGCCTCAGTATGGTTGGAGTTTATACCAGAGAGGTGGTTTTCAGCAGCTAGTGCTGGGTCAGGGCTGCCTCAGGGCCTCTGTCTGTGTGAGGCTGAGGTGCCTGTTTAGGGGACCCCCTAGGCAGCCATTTTCCCTCCATTTTTGCCAGTTCAGCAGGCAGTTACTGGTGCCACAGTACAAGCAAGTGATGATCTGCCATGGGTGCCTTGCCTCATCGTCCACACAGCAGTACCTTGTCATCTATATGGTGCCGTGCTGGCACCTCAGTAAGTCTGGAATGGGGCACCCTTTCCCCCTGGCTGCCATTTTGTGACTGTCAGAGCCCTGTGAGTGGCCCCTCAGGGATTGTTGCTGCTCTGGACCAGGGCAGTTAAGGAAGAGCTGAGGGAGAACTGAGAAATCCTAGGCCTGAAAACTCGTTTTATCAGTGTGTGGCCTCCAGACCCCTCAGACAATGGATGTTTTGCCTCGCCTGCACTGTTTCCTCTTCACCTTTGCTTGGGTGGAAGGCCCCTGAGGGAGCACCTTCCGGAGACAGCCTGTGGGAAGCTCACCACAGTGTCACTTTGGGATGGTCTGAGGAGAGACTTCTTCCAGAAACACTACTGCTGGTCTCATACCGCATCTGGTGACATCTGGGACAGACTTAGGGAGGATCAGCTGCCGCCAAGGACCTGCCTGTGTGGCACAGGGAGCCATTGGGGTGTCCTGGGGAAGCAGCTCTGTGCCTCAGCTCCTGCACCAGCAACGGGTGAGTATTTGCTCTATTTCCAAAAAAATGCATCCTCGCTTAAGTACCTTTTCTTGATCAGTAAGCTGGAAGGCTGGCTTTTGAATCCTCTGAAATAACAGCTGTGGTCTCTTGAGTTGACACCATTAATTTTTTCCTTTAAGTTTTGTGTCAATCCAAGGTCACTGGCCTCCAGGCCTGGGCTCTGCATTGATCTCCTTGAGTGATATAAATAGGTTTTCAACAGAGTTGCCTGCTTTCCTGACGGTAGCTAGGTATAGATTTTGTCTTTACTGTGGCTAAATGGTATGGTCAGATGGCTTGCAGTAAATTTGGCAGTAGGTTAATTTAATGTCCTGGAGTCTGTGTGACTGGATGGAGTTGGATTGGAGTATGTTGTTTCTCTGGAGTGAATCTGAAGTAGGTATATATTATAAGCTATCCTGTACAATATATCTCTTTATAATATGCTTGAGAAGAGCCTATAAAACAGGCTTATTCCTTCATGAGGAGTGGGGTTGAGCAGGATGGTGTTTGGGCATCGGGATTACCTGGATGGTGTACTGGGCTGGAACAACTGGCTGCCTCTTTTCCTGGGAGCAGGTGAAATGCCATAAAGGCAAGGAAACGTGGGTAAATTATATGCTTTGACTGGATTAGTATAAGCTTTTTGGACTGACCATGCCAAGGCTGAAATGTCTTTTAGAGGGTTTAGCAGGTACTTTATTTGGTGGAAACAGATTTTGCTCTCAGAGTTGGTTGGATTTGTGTAAGCATGCTACAGTTTCTTACTCAACCCATGTGTCCCCATTTCTCTTTGGCTGGTAAATGTCTTGACAGATAACACAAATAAATATAAACATATGTAGCTGTGTTTTTTCTTTTGAAGTGTGTGAGTATCGAGAACCTGATTGTTATTTATCCTTGGCTTGTTCGTCTTATCCCCACTCCAGGTTTTTCCATCTTGTTAATTGACTTTGTTGCTATCAGGTTCTGCACAGAATTTTTTAAGGCCCTCTGACAGAAGTTAAACTTGAGCTGATACACGTGGCAGGTCTTTGTGAGGCTATTTTTTGGAAGAACCAATTACCAGCAGTTTCCTCTGATATCACTTGTATGTATAGCTCTTTACCACCTCTGTAAATTGGTCCTGAAAATAAGGAACAGCAGACTAAACTTTTCCTGACATCATCTGTTAAAGCTAGAGCATTCACTGTGGATAACTGGATTAACATCTGACCAAATTCTTGGCTGAAAACTACTCTATCAGGTGAAAGAAAAAAACCAAAAGTGTTATGATAGGAAATAGCATAATGCACAACAAACATTGACTCCCTTTTCAGACCACTTGCTACTTATGCAGTAGGAAGGCAGCCACAGTGTGACTGACCAATGTAGGAAGAAGGGAAGGTGGCTTTCCCTCATGCCTTCAGATCACAAAATTCATATGACTAGGAGAAAAGTCTAATGGATGTGGCAGAAATTTAGGAAATAAAGGATTAGTCCTGACTTTACCACATATTCTCTGTGTGACTGGGTCCATTTCATTCAATTTGCCATTTGCCTTGCTTTCCTGTGCAACAATCCTACTATGCAGAGAGGTAATAGAAAAAAAATCCATCAGCAGCTGTGAGGCACTCGGCTGCTGTGGTCAGATAAGTACCACAGTGAAGGAAACTCCTCTAAGTATCTATTAAGGACAGCACTTCACAGGGCTATTGCCCCTTCTATCCAAGGTGCATGAAGCATTCCATCAATGCTACTCATACTCCTTCAATACCCCTGAGAAGCAACGCATTATAAATCCCATTTTACAGATGGGCGAACTGACTTTTCCCCAAGTCCCAGAGTGGTTCAGTGACAGAGCTGGGAATTGAACCATTAGACATTTTCCTCTTCATGACAGCTCTGTACAATCCCAGGACTCATTTATTTTCCCTATTAAAAAAGAAGTAAACAAGTATTTTCTTTCTGAGACCCGCTGAGGATGGGGGATTGGGGAAAAAATGGAAGTAAAATTAAAAATAAAATGACATAATTCCCCACTGGCCCTGAGTTGTCCAGTCTCCTTTACATTCACACTTCTCTTTGTTATGTTTCCTTGAAGTTGAACCTCCCTAGAGAAGGGAACCTCAGAGTTTCTGGTGCTGGGGAAGAAATGCTTCAAGAAAAAGAAAAATAATCGCAGCTGCAATGTTAAAAATAAGAAGCTAATCAAAGGCAGCCCATGTGGGCGCCACTTTCATCTCTCATCTTCAAAGAGGTGCAAACAAACATTGTCGGCGTGCCAAGCAGCAGCCTCAGCGGCTGATGATCCCATTACTCCTCCAGCGTCCACCCTCCCCTTCCATGCTGCTGAGCCTGTAGGCATGGGACTCCAGGATCACTGCCAAGGTGGGAACCTCTAGTCACCAGAGGAGAAGCCACATATGGAATTCCTCTGTGGATCCAAATTATTTCATAACAAACATACTTGCGCCCCATAGATCATTCCTTGTACTATTGCCTTTAGAGCCTTTCTAGTAACAATAATAGCACCTCTCATTCCCTAAGATGCTGAAAAGCCTCTAGATCAGAGGTTTTGTTCTGGTGTTTTGTGGGGTTTTGTTTTCTGAAGATTTGGTTATTTTTAAAAATAATATCCAGGCTCTGATGAAATCCAGATGTACTTAGTGCAGTAGAAGAGTGTGAGTTGGTAGTTAAAGTGGTGGCACCTGGGGAATTTGCAGTACTGGTTCTTCTCCCAACACACTTGAGAACTTGCCTTGAAGTCAATGTAGCTAATGTATTTGTGCCTCAGTTTACCTGAGTTTACTTGCCTTGACATAAGCCTGGCTGTACCTGCATGCCCTAATGCAGTCCATGTAATAATAAGCTAACTAGCTCTGAACAAGCCAGTTAAAGTACCAAACCCAACGTATAGTGTGATGCTCTGCCTGTGCTAATACAACTTAATTCATGGCAGAGTCATCTTAAGTGTGGCAATACTGCTACATTGCTCCTACTTCCAGAATGAGAGCCTGCAAAGAAAAATTGGGTCTCTGTATATGTATTGTATGGTGCAACACAGGGTAATCTCCCTCTGATTAAGAGGCCAAAGGATAAAGAAGGTAAGGGGACTGAACTCTTTTCCCCAATACTGCGATTTTCAGTGGATGAGTGAAAAAAGATAATTTGTTCTGTTTATGTTTCCCTGCCTTGTTCAGAGCATGAGTGAAACATTGCTCATGGATACTGACCACCTACAGAGAGAAACGGTGTCGCTTCATGGGTGATGTGTGGGATGAGGATGTAAGAGACCCATTTGACTCCTGGGTTCTGCCACTGCTCTTGTGAGAACTCTTAGACTATTTCACCAGCTGCAACCCCCTGAAGTTTTAGATAAATGGCTTTGAAAGTCATAGATTAAAAGAACTAGCTATTATTTCTTGCAACTAAACTGCATCTTGATGCTGCTAAAATCTTGGCAGAGAAGATGCCTTTACCACCTTGTACCTGTCTTGGGCTTTCCTGCTCTGTTAACCTCATGAGCAACATTACGGTAGCTGCAAGAACAGTTCACTGGTGCGGTCATCCACCCACAGAAGCTCTGTGGGGCCTGCCCTGTGTTCACAAGGAAAGACTGGGAGATGGAGGGGAGGGAGTAGAATTGGATCCAGTTCATCATAATGAGGAAAGCCTGTCCCAGCCAGGGAAGGATTCAATTAGGAGGCCGGAGGAATATCGATGATACAGGGAGGGCACCAAGACATCTGGGGCTGCCACTGCTAGCAAGAATAAAGGTGCTTTGCATAAGAACAGGATGCAATCGTAAGGGAAGAGAAATCTGCTCCCAAGTAGCGCTGATTCCCCCTCCCCTCTACAGTGCACAACAAGGTACAGATTAGACCATTACACCCAGGGGAAGCCACAGAGTCGCACTCTCTTTTTCATGGACAGTAGCAGGAAATCGGTGGATTGGAACCAAATGAGAAGCCTGACTCAAAACAGATGTGACCCCAGGGAGATCAGAAATGCAGAGATGTTTTTGCTTTGACATATCCGCCAGTGTTGAGGGTGGGGGAAGGCAGAGGGTGGCAGCAGCCGATTAGATGCTGCTGGATTATATCATGCTGGTAACAGGCTGGCTGGGTTTCAACACAAAAAATTATAGGAGACTATTCTACTGCTACATAGTAAAAACCATGAATGTAACCCAAATTTTACCTCGTTCATCACCTGGTTCAGCAACAAGACTTTGATCTGGGACCTTCACAGCCGCACTCCTTGAGTTAACCACATCTGTAAGCTACAGCCTCTCATGTGATCAAGCACTGCTGACCAAAGGTACACTCTATTTCCATTCAGCCTACTTCATAAAATAATTTGAGTCTTTGGACGGGGCAACAGGGGAAAATTAAAGCACAGAACTATGGTGATATGTGCTGTGAAGTCCATTTTAAGTACCAACACCAAAAACACCACTCTGTGGATGGATTTTAGCTTAGTTCTTCTGTGTCCATTTCTGACCCCTTGCTTAATGGTAATTTATTTTCAAACCTCAGGAGACAGTGATAAGAATAGAATTGAAGTGGGTGGACATTTTGCTTAGATGCAGCTGTGGAGTCCTATGATTAGGTGAGATTTTTTTTTTCTTACTTGCATGAGTCAAAGACAAGTTCTGATATCAATAGTCTCCAAAGGAAGTCGGAAATTCTATCAGTGTAAAGGCTCTGAAGTCAAGTCAGTACAAAGTAATCCAATGTATTCATTCATTTTCAGATCTCATGATTATAAAAGCCTGATGCGTGAGTTTTTTGCTTATTTGATTCTGGTAATAATGAAATGAAATGACGGGAAATCAGTTGTTCCCCTGGCACTCTTACTCTGTCTCTTCCTTCATCCTCTCTGTCTAAACAAAGAGTCCAGAATTAACTTCAGTTGGCATTAAATTCTTTCAAAGGTCTTGAAGACAGTGATCAGGTGTGTCCTTTATTTTGTGCCAGGCCCCAGGACATTTGTAATGGAAAGGCAAAATCCCTTTTCCAGCTGTTTACTTCCCTGCTGCTGCCTTAGATGGAACAGTTAGTTGGTGAATTATCCTGGGAGAGGAAGAACCTGAAGGAAACCAGTGTGTTTCACAAGGAACCACTAAGTCATGGAGGCCTTCTCTTGGTCCAATACCAGCAGACTGTTGTTCCTTAGGGGACTGCCCACCCTCATGCAAATACTATTGTCAGATTTCATCTGTTAATTATGAATATTTCTGTGGGTGAAGCTGTTGCTCTTGTACTGTTCTTAGGGAGCCTGCACTTAGTGTTGGCTGAAATCCATCACTGTTTTTCTGCTGACTTTTGTAGACTTTAGGACAGGAGGTTTCTGCTTAGTCTAGAAAATAGTTCTGTCGTATCTGCCCCACCAGCTGGAGGGGCTGGCAAATCAAGAAGGGCTTATCAATAAGTACAGGAAGAAGCCAAATCCTTTCTTGCTTTGTGCCATCTAAAGATCAGACACTTGAAGGACAAATGTTCCACTGTTTTGACTGGGTAGAGTTTTGCACTCTCTTAGTATGGGTGTGTAAATGTGAAGTTTAGGGGGAGGAATTGGGCAGACTGGAATTGGGTGAACTGGAAAGAGCCCCGTGTCTGCCTGCAGAATGTCGCTGGCATCAGAATGAACCTAGGCATCATCCAGGAGGAGTCTGAGATGCAGTGAATATGGACCTAATGATACAACAGGAGCATGTTGCTGGAGACCCTGTCAGCACTCTCATGCTTTACAACTATATCTGACCCCTCCCGGGGATGGAGGGTGAGTTTCTGGTTTACATTAGCCCAGATGAGATGCAGTGTTGACAGGACTCAGCAAGGTTTGCAGTGGAGTTTTGCTAGCTGGCCACCCCAAGCAGTTAACAGAGCGACGTACGGAAGACTGTTGCCAACTGGGTACCTTATAAAGCAGGCCAAGGGTGCAGCTTTTCGAATGATGGAGCAGAACCTCCTTCTCCCCCTTCCCAGATACTTCAATGATCGTAGCCCACAAAACCAAGATAGCTGTCAAAGAACAAGCTGGATTTCATTTTGCTGCTGGTGGTGTCTGCATGCTGTTTAGCACAGAAAATTCATTCTCCAGTGTGAAGGGCAGAAAGTCCCCAGTTTGTTGTCTCAGTCTCAAAAGGAATGAGTTTATAGGCATAGGAGTCACAGAAATTCCTATTTGCAACAGAGAATACTGTCCTGGTGCATCAGTGAGACAGAAGTGTTGCAGACTTGTAGAGTGTTTCCTTGCTGGAAGGTGCAGTGGGACAGGAGAGGGTGGTCTCTGAAAATGTGTATTCCACATTCTTAGCTCACCCTGCAGAATCCTTGATAAGGATTACCCCTGAAGGTAAGAAAGCTTCTCCAAGCTAGATCTGTTTGACTCCTTGTTAAGTCACAGATGAAAAAAATCTGAACACTGGGATGTGGTCTTACCCTTTATGTTCCTAATACCCTAGAAATAGGGGATGTTTCTGAAATTAGAGTCTTTCAGGCTGGAGGAGGAACAGGGTCTGAAGTTGAGAGAAGACTAAATAATCTGCAAAGCAGTGCACTAAAGAGGGAGAAAACATTTTACTTGCCCGAAGAAAATGAAAATTGGCTCCTCAGTGAGGCACTTTCCAAGCAGCTTGCGTAACCCTTGCTTGGAAACTAAACAGAATTGACCAGCTTGTGATTTATGACAACTTCCTTTGGCATGTGCTCTGGTCTGTTTGCACCATTGCCATGGCAGCAAAGGAACTATTTATTCATCCAGCACCTTGATGCATCCTGGCCTTCCATTGGAGACAAAGGCAGACCTGATTCAAAATGGCAAGGAAAGCTAGTTAGCACTCAGGAAACTGGAGGTCAAATGTCATCTTTTCCTATTATTCTGCCTCTTGCACAGTATAATTTCAGACTGAGAAGGAAAACCAGTGCAGAATCACTCTTTACATTTAGAAAGCTGCTTTTATCTGAGGGTCTTAAGGGCTTCATAAAGCACAACCGCACACCGTTGTTTGTCCATAGATAGTGTGCAAAATTATAAAGTCATGGACTTACTCTGAAGAATTTAGAGTCTAAAAGAACAAATTTTAGGATCTATTAATATGAGGTGTCAGTTGTCACAGTTACATTAAAAGTCCACCTGCTAGAGTATGGATTTCTTGCTAAATTGGACAAGGACCATGGCAATGCTTAATTGGACCCTCTGTGCTCAACCTGGTTTTGAGATGTTCTTAACAGCTTTTCTGAAGCTCCATGTCTCTTTCATAGTAGTAAAGGAAGCTTAAGTAAGCACTGCTTTTTTCATGCCCCTATTCCACCCTCATAGTTGTGCCCCCAGAACATTTGTGGGATTACTGGGTAGGCCAATTCAGTTATCTAAGCTAAAGTAAGCCCATTTTGGGGAAAGGGGTTATTTCTGATGAGTCTATTGATGCGGTTCACTGTGTGGTCTTGTAAGCAGTGTTTGGTAAAACTGAGGCAGCAGTAGAAGGCATTTGATGAGCTATGTGAACATTGTGTTGTGGCCACAATATATTCAGTAAAACTGCCTTCTTGATGTCAGCAAGCTGTAGACAGTGAGTGTATCTAAAGTAGCCCATGATAACTTGGAGTAAGTCAGTGAGCAGAATGAGCAACAGGACAGTGAGATGGGAATCCTGTAAAAGAATCAAAAGGGCCAAGACCAGATTCTCAAGAACAGGCAAGTAAATTAATGTATCCTGCATATTGGTTGTATTTACATGTGTGATTATCTAATTAGTGTATAAATGCTGCTTCTTGATGTGTTCCAGCCAGTGGGTAAGGGTTAGAGATTCTGTGTGTAGTGTTGTGTTGCAATGGGTTGATTATGAAATAATTATCTCAATGGATATACATGGTGAGGTCCTGCTGTTCTTAGAGGCTAGACAGATACCTCCTAAGAGTTTTCACTGAGCATTTAAGCCCTCTTTTTGTCAAATGTAAGCTATGCATTTAGTATAAAGCAGTATGTTGATGTTTAGTAAAGGGTCAGTGTACAGGGTACAACTGCTTCGAGATGAGATCCTAGGAGGTCTGACAAAAAAAAAGCTTCCCCTTTCAAGTCTCTGTTGTCTTGTTTTGCTGCTACATTTATAAATGCAGTAAGCTGCAATAGCAATGTGGGTAGTGTTTACCTCAGAACTAACATATTCCTAGCTAGGTAATGTCAATGTATATTTGTTCAGGATATATATCTTGATCTTCTGTAGATCCTTCCAACATTTCCCTTTCTCTCTTGTCCCCTCTCCCTGCAACAGGTACCCACATGCAGTGCCCTTAGCAGGACTCTGGATCATGCTTTCTGGATCCATAATCCTATCCTGCTCATTGCTTGGAGCTGCATAGATTTTTTTAGTCTCTTCACATAAAGCTGTGATGAAAGTTTCTGGGTTTCTCTGGCCCATGTGGTCTGAGAAAGATGGACTTTGTGTTTATGCACAGCCAGCCCCTGTTAAATGAGCAGCACAAACTCAAGAGAGTGGAAAAGGGTATGAGAAGTTGGAACTGATTTTAAGGTAGTAGATGGAGTGATCTGCAAAGCCAGGGGGTGTTCATTCTCCAAAACAAGGGGTCTCTTCTCTAATGTGGGATTGAAGAAAGACAGAGGGGTGTGACATGCTAAAAACTAAGACTGAAATTCAAGACTAGCTCTTGAATCCCTGTATACAAGCACACAATGGCTCAATATGTGATAAAAGTGGGGTTTGCATATGTCCAGGAGCTTCAAGTTTATTTGAGGCTTCATCTGTTTTTAAAAACCTCATTCCTCTGAAATAATAGCTTTCATTCAGTGGCTCTCATTTCATCCTTTGGGGTCAAACCCTTGCTTGGGTGTACTGAATTTACTTATGTGATCAGGCCTCTTATGGTTCTTGACTATTGGCATAAAGCCTTTGGGATCAAAATGAAGCAAGCCTTCCTTACTAGCTGTGGTCCAAGTTCTCACGAGCCAGAAACTGCTGTTCAAACAGTGATGATGAGATACCTTGGGTTTTCCCTTCCATAATGTATTAACACCATGAATAGATTACTAGGAGCAACAATTTCAGAGCAAATGGCTCTGTGGTCCCCAGCAGTTATTGCAGGCATGGATTTTAGAGTGGAATGGGTTAACTCAGAGATTCTCAACTGTTTTTGACAGGCAGCCAGTGTGCTGGGATAATGGTGTCAAAAAGCAAGCTGAGTTGGGATGCTCCTTGAAATAGGCAGACCAGGCATCCTTGGGGAAGAGTTGATGATGGGGTCAGATAATTCACTCTTCGTGTTAATTCTTCTCTTTGGAGCCAAGGAACAAGTCTGTTAAAATGTTTGCCCAATACTTTGGGGCCAGCAGTTATAATTAAACTTTACTCTAATACATATCCATACACTTGGTGACTCACTGATGCAAATCTCTTTGACTCCTTCCAGAGGGGTTTGCGGCAGAGGGTGGCAGGGGAGGAGACAATCTAATCTCTGGGTTTGAGCCCAAGGGTGAGATTTCTGCTCCTTTACATATCCTTGCAACTGTGATGGGCTTCAGTGGGGAGCCTGGATTTTGGTTTTGGTTTAGCTGCGGCTCTTCAGTGAGACCTGACCGAAGTTCTTCACTGAGACAATGTAATTGGGACATTAAGTGAATTCCAGTCAGTTCGGGAAACACATCCTTTCAGTTCCTGAAAACATGCTATTATTAATTAACGAGCGCAAATACTAAGGGGGCCGCACGCCTTTCGTTCGTTGGTCTCAGACTTGTGTCTCTCCATTCGTCTCTTCTTGCTAAATTTTTCAGTGTTTTTAACATCAGACTGATGTTACGTATAATTACCAACTTTGCACCAAAATTATATTTGACATGGCTTGTGTGGGAAATTAGAGCATTTCAGAGACTACAAATTCACCTGGGAAGATGAGCCAGGCAAGACAAGGCAGCGCAGAGTGGAAGTAATTTGAATATTACATGTGCCCTCCTGAAAATGCCAAAATCATTTAAATTGCTAGAAAGGATATTTTCCCTAATTAGCTGTGTGTGCTGGAGGGTTCATAATAATGCACTGGATGTGGAAGAATGGACTGGCAGAATACAGGCTGCCTGTGCACCGCAGGGGGCAGTGAAGAACTGGCAGTAGGAAGAGTCCCCCCCCTTTGCTCTCTGAAAGCATAAAGATATTTATCATCCCTGCAGCTGTTTACAACGATACCTTTTTAAACATATAGAGAATGTGCCCAGTTACCTGGTCATACATGGTGTTAGTTACTGAGGGAAACCAAGAGTGTGCTAGCTGTGAGGCTGTGCTCCAAACTCAGATCCTTTGCTATTTGCTGTTTCAGGAGGATCTAACTGCCTTAGCTCTGCTCCACCCTCAGGCATCACTGTGCTGCTCTCTGACACTTCTTCAGCTTCACAGGGTCCCACAAATACAGTCTCCATTCCCTTCATTTTGCTCTTTAGTCCCTGGGGCCCTGCTGGTATGTTCTCACTTCCTTCCACAATTACAGTGATAGCCCCAGTTAGGCCAAGCCAAGTCTGTCTTTTTTTTTTTTTTTTTTTTTTTTTTTTTCCCTCTCTAAATTACCCTGATGACTGTAGACATTCTGGGGAGATGTATGCAGGGAGAGCAAGAGGCGGACACACTCTCACGGATCTTCTCTCTTCCTGACATCGATTGTTTAAGCACTAAACCATTCGCTGACTCTTGTGACTCTAAATGATGTGGGGCTTTTTCGAGGTTTTCCTCCCCACAGCTATACAAACCGCACTGGAGCGCTAGTCTCTCTAATGTGAGGGTTTCCACCTGTGACTGCGGAGTGAGGCTGCTGCTGGTTCCATCTCCTTTTCTGCCATCACTGTTCCTGTGGTTTCTGCTTAGTTACATATTCATTTTTATAATGCAATTATCATCTTGTGGGATAAAGGAGGGGAAGACACCCTAATTAGCTGCTTAAAGCACTTTAAAATTGCATGTGTCCATGTCTTTAAAGGAGATAGGACTGCAGAATGGATGCTGTTGCACTGTGCTGCATGTTTCCAGTGTTGAGCATTGCAGGCAACAGGATTGTACCCGCATTGTCTGATCCACTGCTATGGCAGTGATTTCCCATTTAACAGTCACAAGGTCTGGATCCCTATTGCTTCCTTGCACCACAAGGTATCATTTGCACACTAGCAAAGTAAATGTAAATCATTACCCTATTGTGCAAGCAGGGAGTTTTGGCTTGGGAGTTTTCAGAACTGCTTTATATGGAATGAACAATAACATGAATTTCAAGACAGGGTAGAAATGGGCTTTAAACTCTCCCACACCCATTTGCCTGTCAGGGATCCTGAAGCACTGTAGTCCAGGTTCAGAGATAGAGACATCTTATTCCCAATGAAATCGGAATTAGGCGCCTACATTCCCCTGGGGATCTGGCTCTTAATGGCATGGAAAGGCTGCTTTGTAACAGCAAGGAGGAATGTAAATATTGGCCAAGGATGCCAAAGCTAACACCTACTTTTTGGGAAAGTGCCCTGCCGTCTTTAGTGTCCACAGAGTGGCTGGCCCCTGTGGTTAAGGTTTCAGCATGGTCCTTGGCTTGCTTCCCTTAAAAAGACGAAGAGCTGAGTTGATTTGAGAACATTACTCCTGGATAGTTCATTGATTCCTTCACTTGCTTTCTGAGGACTGCAGGCAGGAGTGATGCTTGTAGTCTTCCAAAGCACACATGCCCCTGTTTGTCAACATCACAAGCCAGTAGCCTTTTCCAGGTGATAGCTTTCTTGGAGGTTCAGTACCAGGGCTCAGTATCGTTGCAGTTCCATGTGCCTGGTGGTGATGGCTATGCTCAGGAACGATGAAAGATGATGTGCCTGGACAGGAAGGGAGGTGGCTCCAGGAAAACTTGAAAAACGAGAAGCATTGTTTTGTTTTAAATGCTGATTGTTTTGTGTAACTTGGGCAACTGTTTACTATTCTTGCTGTACAGGAGAGGAGGGAAGTGGATGAGTAATGCACCCTGATGAATGACTTTGCTCATAAAGTCATAGCTACACCCTCTGTCAGACCCATTTTCATACAGTCTGTGGCCTTGATATTACCTTATGTTGTCTTCCATGTTCCTTTAATGTAACTTCATTTGCAGCTGAGGATTTCAGGATTTGTCCGAGGGTTCCAGACTTTGGCATGTGCTCTGGAAGCTATCACTGGCCATCCCACTGCTGTCTGCAGGACAGTAGGGAGGGTATGCACCATAGGCATGCATGGCCCCACCTGTAGTAGCAAAGCTGCCACTAAGAATGGCAGATAATTCCCTCTGGGTAGATTCCATAATGTCTTCCCTATATAATGTAGCATCTCCTCTAGCTTGTTTGCTACAAGGAACAATCCACTGTACAAAGAGCATGTGGAGGTGGCAAGCATTTACTTTGGCCTCCTTGTGCTAGCAGAGCTGCCCCAGTATACTACCCAAGCAGATTCTCCAAGTTTTCTTCAAGCGCTTCTCTCCAGCATGATTTCCGTAGTCTCTTTTCTTGGCACTAGATGGTGCCAAGAACCCTCGTGCAGTTGCAATGAGTATGAGGCCTTTACTTGCTTTGTACCTCAATGAGAAGATGCCTCTGGCTTGGTACGCAGGCTTTTCAGGAACTGTTTCCCCCAGGGCCTGTTTCCCAGATCTGCCTCTCAATCAAGGAAGAGATTTATGAAGTGGAAAGATGTCACAGAGACGAGCTGGCATGAGGGGAGGGGAGGGGAAGATTATCTTCTGGGCTGTGGGCAGAATTTTCACAAGCTGTGCAATTCATAATTTCTTCTGTGGGATTTCCTTTTTTTCTTTCTGTTTTTCTTTAAACAGTATAATTTTTACTGAGAGGAAGGAGACTGCAAGGGCTATCCAAACAGGTGCACAATGAGCTCTTTTCTGAACAGCTCTCTGTGCCCTTCAGTCCTGACCTGAAGCAGCTTCTCATAAACCAGTCCTGTCCAGCAACTAGTTCCATCAGTGTATCTTTGCTCTTATTTACCACACACAGTTCTCTCCCAAGCAAAGGATTCTAGCATCCATGCAATTATTTTTATTTTAGGAACTAGTATCCTCTAAGACTACCTGAAATCAGCAAATTTGGTATACCTGTGCTTGTATGAAAGATAAACACACTGCTGAGTCCCACTAATGCTGATCATCTCCAGAGTCCTCATTTTAAAAGAGATATCCTTATTTATTTTGGTGATGCCATTAAGCATTGTAGCTAATCTCAGGTGCTGAGAAGTGAAGCAAGTAACACAGCTGGGGATGAAATGCAGCTTTAGATGTTAACTCCTCTCCAATTCTCAAGAGCAAGTCTTCCAGAACTGTAGAACTCCTTAATTCATCAATTTCTGATGCATATCACCTCCATAAGGGACTTCTAAACTTTGGTTGTCAATAATTCCTGGCTCCTGGAGCAGACCCTTGCTTTCCAGATCACTTGACATGAGCAAATAGAGCAAGTTTGATTTCTTTTTTTTAACACCCCTGGTTTTGCTCTGTAGTAGATATGATTTGCCCCACTTACTTTTGCAGAATAAATGGGACAAGCTCTGTCAGATGTATACATCATGGTTTATTGTGACAGGCAGTTAAAAGGCCAGATCATTGCATTTCTACTTCTTATTTTCCCTAATCTTGTTCCATTCCTGAACTTGCTTGTCTTTTATTTATTTTCTGCCTATCTCATTTCTTACCCGCCTCCTCCCAGCCCTCTGGCCAGTCTGCCTCCCCTGTCCTCTTTCCCTGTCCTCTGAATGCCTACCCATTCAGGCCACCAGCAGTCACATCCTCTTGACATCATCCCATCAGCAAACTGTGGCTGTGCCATGTTAGCTTGCATATGTTGTGACAAAAGCAGCACAGCCGGATAGGGAAACAGGGGGATCAAGTACCCCCTGAAGCCTTCAGAGAATCACACGGAATGAGAGGGAAAAGCTGGTGTTTGGTTTTTTTGGTGTGTGGGTTTGTTTGTGGTGTTTTGTTTTTGGTTGTTTTTTTTTTTTTTTTTTTTTTTTTTTTACAGAGGAGGATCCAGCTGTTCTGGGGGGTGTTAGATCCAGCTGTTAGCTGAAATATTTAAAGGGGATATTTTCTGTATTTAAAAGTCCCTTCATTCCCGCAAGCATTCCCTTTGCAATGCTGCTTCATTGCATCTCACCTGCGCTTTACAGGGTTACTCACATGGTGTTCTTTGCATTCCTGAGTTTAGTGACTGCCCTCAGAAGCAGGTGTGGCTCTAGAAACTTCCTAAGAGAAAAGGAGTCCCCTCTTCCTAGTGAATAGATAGTGTTGGAACCAGGAAGCTGAACAAGGCAGGTGGGGCCAACCGTGCAGTTTGAATGGTGCAGGAGACCAAGCAGTGGCAGGACTGAGCCCTGTCAGTGAAGCTGCAGGGATGGAAAATAGAGCAGCAATAGAGCATAGCTAACATGAGGTAGGAAAGCAACCCACTGAATATAGGACAGTCTCTGCTGGAAGCTGACTCTAAGCCCTGTGAGTAGACAGATACCTGAAGGAAACGGTAGGGCTGATTCAAACACCCAATATGCGGGAAAAAGAATTTGACTGGTAGAGTCTGTGGAAGAAGGGAGGGTCCTTGCTGCAGCAGGACACCTCCTTCTCCCCAGTAGTACCCATCAAGTAAGCATGTGCATTGCTTACTTCTGTGCCAGGCAGTTATTATAAAGCTTATCTTTTTTATATAATGGCAGTAACAAAAGATGCTGGATTTAGACTCCGAGGTTTAGGTGTGCTGTGCAGAGACTGAGAGCTAACTCTAAAAAAGCAGAAGTCAACATAGATAAGGCAAGCACAACAGAAAAGTAATGGTTGAAAAAGGCTGGCTGGAAAACATAAGTGACTCCTTATTTCTGCATTTTCTTCTTGCTCTCCCTACCCTTTCAGTCCTTCTAAAATGTGCACAAATGTACAAAACCCATTTTCTTTACTAGTCATTCAAAAGTATGGAGTTTATTTCCTTAAATATCATCTCATCTTTAGAGTTGGAGTAAATTCCCACCCAACTTAAAAATTGACCCCATGATTTCTTCGAATGAGCTTTCACAGCCACCTTGTAATGAGAACAGTGGTAAACTGCTGAGGAGTCCTTTGTGGTACCCTGTTCCATCAGCTGCTCTAATACCTTTTTGATTATCTCAGTGGACACAGATATAAATGGTGCGCCTTGGATCCCTCACTTGCAAGCTATCTCCATTTTTTTTTGCATTTTCTTTTTAAAATAAAAATGACTGCTGATGTTTATGCCCCTGTAATACATTATGTATTATTTTGTTTTAAGCGCTGCCTTTTGCATCCTGACAGTAACAATAAAATGTGAGTATGGGATTCCTAATACAGACAGACTAATGTTTCCACTGCTAGCCTTCCCTATCTCTTCTTTTTTTCTTTCTGCTCTCTAAGCACTTTTCTAAAGGCTCCTTTTATATTCCTAATAAAATTAGAGCAAAATACATCGATTTACTGGAAAAGAGGGTTTGGGTTTTTTTTTTTTTCTTTGGTGATAGCACTTTCTTCACCACCCCCCCTCCCCCTTAAAAATGCTGGTGAATATTCCATGTCAAAGACCTCCAATTTCTTCTTGGGGTTTTCTTATCAGTTCCCTGATGAATTTTTTTTTTTTTCCTTGGCTCTGAGGATACTCTGCTTGTTGCCCCCACTACAGACCATTTTGTCTATGCTGATCTTCTGAGGTAATTATCTTTCATTAATGTGTTTTAGTCATATCTCCAAATACCAGTAAATGGCTGGTCTGCACATACTGGGAACTGATCTAGATGGGACCTTTTTACTCCTTTTCCATCTATAGATTGTACAACTCATGTCCAGATGTCTGACTTCCATTTTAGTGCAATGGATCCCCCCTTACCCCACTCCTTCTGTTGCCTCTTAAACCAAGTTGAGCCAGCTGTAAATTATGAGA
The DNA here is from genome assembly GCF_900496995.4 of Aquila chrysaetos chrysaetos. Lineage (NCBI taxonomy): Eukaryota > Metazoa > Chordata > Aves > Accipitriformes > Accipitridae > Aquila > Aquila chrysaetos. Next base: position 5,823,241 of record NC_044009.1, on the reverse strand, counting down.
TCAAACTTGGTGGTGGTGTTACAGTGATGTAGATAATCTTACCTGAGAAAATAGTCCTGTTGTGGTCATACTGCTGAATCTCATGGTTGTAAGTCGTGTATTGGGTTCTTTATCTTCTATTGAGATTTGGGTTGATCCCTTTTTTTTTTTTGAGCGCTCTCACAGCAGCCTGCATGTAGTTACAATAAGGGGAGGGAATGATCAAAGCCCATTGAGTTTGTTCATACTCTGCACCACTGGAAAGCTTTCAGAACCCGTCACTGTGCTTCGGGGATTTTAAATTTCCGAGATATTCACTTAGTTATGGAATAGGCTAAAATCTGTCATGGTGATTTAATGAGAGAGTAGGGGAGGGAGGAGACACAGACACACAAAAAAAAGCAATTTTCCTTGTAACAGTTGTGTTAAAATATTGATACAGATGCATAGTGGAAAAACTTAACGAGTTGTTAGTGTTAGAAATAATGCCAGCATTAGACATCTCTTGTGTGCAGAGTTTCCAAGATGGTGTTCAGCATTTCTGGGAAAGAGATCTTGTGAGAAATGTGGAATTGCTGTACCTGGGTCAGACCAGTGACACTTCTGTCTGGTGTCCTCTCCCAAGGCATCTAAACTGTCCTGTCCTTTAACCAGAGAAGGTAGCACTGATGGAAGCCAAAGAGTGGTTAAGACCTGACTATTTTTACCAAAAGCTTAGAGTAAGGTTGGGTGCTGAATGTTCCTGAGTGCCCTTTATCCTGCATCTCTTACCAAGGGTGTATTTCAAGTTCAGAACCAAGATCTTGTGGTTAAGGTAGTATGCTGGCGCTATCCAGTCTTGATTCCAAACTCTGTTGCAAGCTTTAGGTACCTTGGGCACATCACTTGTTCTGTGCATTACACTTAAAATGCATTTTTTTCCCCCCTTTTTTTCCATGTAGCATGTTCTGGTTCTGCAGGTTGCAAACACAATAGAAAGGGAGGTGTCTTTCTTGTGTATTTTTACTGTTTTCAGTACTGCGATTCCCTGATTTTGATCAAGGCTTCAGCTTCTGACATCCAGGTGCTATTGCTGCTTGGGTTTGTTGTCAAACTGAGAGAGGTCTCAAACTTTTCAGGTGGTAAGCCTGGGGCTATGTGGTCCCTGGAATCCTACAGCTTCAGTTTGGGTTTAACAAAGAGATGATATGATGTGGACAGGTATGGTAATAGGGACTTCAGAGTGACCCACAAAGTCTTTTCCAATGCTGTCCCCTAGTCTTGGGCTCTTCCACTGGTTCTTACTCCTGGAAAAGTCACCACATTAATCCATTCTGCAGAGCATAAACCAAGTCAAACTGGGTATGCTGGGCTCTGTTAATGTGGACCTCTATCCATCAGAGACTCAGCTGAGACCACTAAATCTGAGCATTCCTTTTAAGATGAAAATGAGAAAGGAATTAATTTTAATGAGTGATGTTTTTGCTGCCGCTTGCCCTGTCATGTGCGGCCTCTGTGTAGGCAGTGTGATCTGCCATCATGTCAGTGCTCCATGATCAAACCCCTTCCAAGAGGGGATACTTTACATGGGTTTCTGTGTCAATTCCAGTCCCCGAAGAACGTTGCCAGTCCATTAAGAGCCTGGCAGGCTGTACTGGGAAATGCTAGCACGAGCAGAGAAGAGAGAGGCAAGCCTGAGAATAAGGAGGAAGGAAAGATTAATCTGAGCAGAAATTCTGCATCCAAAAAGGACTTCCAGGGATGTGTCTTCAGCTTGTACTTTGCAGAATGTTGTTCACCTTGCTGAAGGGCTTACCAAGAAGACTTCCTAGCAGAAGAGATTTCCCTTAGGACTGTAGCACCACTCCTGTACTCAGCAGTTTACTTGGCATCCCTGGCTCTTGCTTGCCAACACCTGGTATTTTAGAGACCTGAGAAAACTATGAGTATACTGGGCTGTGCTCTTTGACAATCTGCTTCAAATGAAATACTTGAGCACTTTTTAAGTACTAACCCTTTGCATATCTGGCCCTTGGTACTACTGAAGGCAGCATGGCTTTGCATTGGATTCAGTAATTATTGGCTCCTGTTCATGGTTGGTAAGGCAAAAATGAATGATGTTTCTCTTCAATCAGACTATTTTTCTTTCTGTATCAGTCTCTACAGAGAGCAAAGACTAGGAAAAGCCTGCTGCCGTGGTTATCTATTGCTGCCCCTTGTGGGCTTCTGACAACGGACTGGACTGAGAGCTACCAAAATTGTTTTGTCTTATTTTAACTTAAGTGGTCTGACACTCGTAGGTACACGGCTCCCCAGCAGAAAGGATAGCCCTTTCCATTGGGAGCGATGCCAGGATAGGAGTGTTTTATACTAAAGAAGGAAAGTGGGGTGATGTGGGGGTGAATGTTTCCTCCTGTGGGCTGCATAGTATTTTGAACCAAGGCTGGACTCAAAGGAGGATGCACAATACAGCATGTGGAGTGCTCAGTCCAGATTCCTGTCAATAGCAAATAAATCTTCAAAACTCTTCTCACATTTGAAATTAATTGGTGGGGGAGGAAGGGCAATAGCTTTTAATATACATCACTTATCTGTAGATAGATCTGCATAAACACCTTCTCTGTGTCCCCTTACGTCAAGGCTTTAGTCTGAATTATTCCTCTTTCCCTCCCCATTACCAAAAAGTCTTCTATCTTCCAGAGCTGAAATCTTTGATCATTTAAGCAGAAGGGAGTGAGAGCTCCACTGAAAACCTACCAGGTCTCCACAGGTGGCAATGGTGATAGAGCAGCAATGTCTGAATTGAAAGGACAAGGAGTTGGTGAAGCAGGGGGATTGCTGCAGTGCTACCATTAAAAGATCATGGGTAAATAAGCGTCACCAAGTGCCAAGCTTTCAAAAGCTGTCTTTCTCTTTCCTGGGGAAGTTCCATCTTTATCACTGAGTGTCCTGCTTTTGAGATACTAACACCTTAAAAAGGAAGCATACAAAATATAGGAAGCATTTTGTTTGAGAGGACAAAGGGGGATTATTTCCAGCCAGTTTCCCCATCTTTGCGTCATTTTGAGTGAAAACTGCTCAAGGTACCTGTCATATTGCACATTGCTTATGAATAGAGACCCCCCTAACCTGTTTCCTTTCTCTTTGCTGGCATTACATTTAGGAAGGCAAGTGGGGGATCCTTTTCTACCAGACCTACCAGCCAATCTGAGTACAACTTACCACCAGACTCTTTTAATGAGTATACTTCTGACTGGTGTTGCCTTCTGGGATCCCAATGCGACTGACCCAGCACTGCTGAGTAGATCAGGAGTTGTGGGTTCTTGGTACAGACTGTTATATACGGTTCCTTTCTGGTTGGGACCCTGGCTACACCCTGTGCTTGTGGGCTGTTACCTTTTTGCCAGCTTCCCCTCAGAGTGCCAAAGTGCCCCCACAAACCACATGCCCAGAGCACTCCATTCAGGTTTGTCTGTCTTCAAATCCCAGTTTGCCCTGTCCCTGAAGCGGGCTCGGAGAGCAATCAAAGCCACTGCAGTGCAATTTCCGACAGAGAATTTCCTTCCTATTTCTGAGTGAGTGTGTGTGTGTGTATTTACGTGTTTAAAAAAAAAAAAAACCAAACAACAAAACATTTTGGTTTTGTGCACTAAGCACTTTTGAGGGCGATATGGGGCCCTGTAATACGGAGGTTTATAACCTCCTCAGCTAATGCTCTCTGACACTCTGTTTTGATATCATTACTACATTATACTCACAATTTTTGAGTGAAAAAATACAGTACTTAGAAAGTCGAAATTCATAAATAAATTCATGTCAAACCGCACTTAATATTGATTTTGTTAGTGTTCAGATTCAATAATAAGGTACTGCATGCATGAATATTTAAATATAATCATCATTTCTGCATCTCCTAATGGCCTCTGCTCTTCTACACTCAATTTAAACACAATTTAAAAACTATAATGTATTGAAAAATACTAGGATTTAGCAATAAATCACCATTGGGATACTCCAAGCCTTTTATAGGATGGCTCAATATCTGCTTCTCAAGGGACAGCACAATTAGATTCATGTTTTTAAACTTCTCAATTATCCATATACCATAATTTTATGTGAAAGTTTGTTTCTCTTCCTCCCCCCTCCACCCTTGCTCCCCCTCCTCACCCCCCACCAGATACTCTCCCAGTAGGAAGCGGAGAAATCGCTAAGTGTTCTCTTAGCTGGGTTAGTATAGTAAAAAGGAGTCAAAGGTCACAGTCCTCAAACTGAATTAAATCCAGAGGCTGTCAGGGAAAGCAGAACGCTGACTCACTTAATCACATTATTTGGGGAAAAATCTAGGGGGAGGAAAGAGATAAAATGACTCAAAATGAACTCGCCAAGGAGGAAGCGGAGTTTTTATATTTATTTAAAAAGCAATATTCGTCTTTATCAAATAGACGCAGGATGGTTCGATGAGGATGGAGCTGGCTGGACATTTGCGCAGTCGCAGGCAGGAGAGCTCTGGCAAGCAGTTTTCTTCTTAGCAGGATCAGTGAGGGGAGGATGCGGTGCCCTCGGTTCCTTCAGTGCCAGGCTGGGTTATTTATTGGTAGGGGGTGTTTCTGTAATGCTGGTCGCTAACCCATCTGAAACCCACACCCTCTGAGGTAGGTCATTATCATTATCCTCATTTTACAGATGGGGAAACTGAGGCACTGGTGGGTGAAGTAATTATGGCAGAGCCACAATGGCAGAGCTGGGAGCTGGTCCTCGGGTTTCTAATGCTAGAGCCTCTGCCCAAGCTATATGGCCATTTTCTCTCTCCCACCAGCATCCTCAGAGCCTGTGATGGAGAGGGAGATAAAAAGGATCTAGCATTGGAATCTAATAGTGCTAACATCTTATGAGAGCAGTAGACCTTGCTGGCATTGGTACGGTATTGACTCTGCTGGTACTGTGAGTAGCTCGCCAGTTTTGTGGAACGCGTTGCTATCAGATGTGAGGAAATAGTCAACAGACAAGGAGAGGAGTGGCAGTCTGGTGTCTAATGGAGAGAACATAGTCATGTCACTAGGTGACGCTGGCAGTGTCACACAGAGCGCCCTTGCAAGGCTATATAAACCGCCATGCGGGGACGGGAGTTGCAGTTGGCAAGGGATCGAAGCATGGCATGACTAATGGTGTACACCCTGATGGTGGAGGGAGGGCAGAGGTTTGCCAAGATGAGCAGGGACTGCTAAACTTTATGGTTCCTAATCAAGTGTCCAGAACTCCTTCAGGCCACGCTATATCTGACTGAGGTTTTGCTTATATTCTCTATTTCACCTAAATTCATTAGAACTGTTTTCTAAAGAAGTTTACCATGTTGCATTGGAACTAGGTTTTTTTTCTCATCCATCTGGCAAAGCATCAGCTCCTACTGCCTCAGGGTCACAAGCAAAGGTGTAAAGTCCTGCGCATGGATAAAACAGAAGTAATCCATGGTAGAAAAGTCTAACCAAGATGTCATGTAGCCGTTCTGCATGCCAGGCCATTGTGATTTGAAGGTCTGTTCCTTTCTGTGTGAGGGGAAGACAGACATTCCTTCCTTTACTAGGCAGGAACCACTTTCACCTCTCCTCTAACAGTTCTAGAGCTCCCTTGTCTAGCTCTTATATTGGTCTGCAAAATATGTTTGTAATCCTGATACCAAATATTGTCCATCTTTTATTTAATAGCAAGGGAAGGAAGGGATAGCAGATTTCTCTTTAAGAAACAGGGAAGGAAGGGAAGACTATTGTGACAATTATGTGGGTGCTTCTGGAGTTTGAAGGACTTTTTTTCTATAAATGACTGTTTCTGAGCTTCTCCAAAGTGTCAAAGAGTAGAAACAAAATCTTATCTGGAGGGAACAGTGTGTGTATGGCAAATGCAGTTCATCACATGGATTTTGCCAGTTTTTCTGTGGATTCCTTCTTCAAATGTATAGAAACAGTGTTAGGAAGCATCTGGATCTGAGCATTTGGGAATGGAGTATTGGCACTGTTGGGGGACCACTGGCATATGGCACTTCAGCTGAGCGGAAGCTGTTGGTGAATGCACACCTCGATGAGTGCCAGACGTGTACTTGCAGATGGAGGTGCAAATTCCCGAAGAGCCCCAGCAGCTCTCCGAGAGGCATGAGAAGAGGCCGCCAAGTAGCCAGGGAAAAAACGGGCGGCAAAAAGTATTGAAGCTTTTGCACCTTTGCCCACTCGCAGACCCCGCTTAGCCACGCGGCACAGCAGCAGGAAATTTCCTGTCCTGCCTAACGTGGTTGTGCCTTTCCATTTCTCTTTCGCTGTCCAGGAGATACCTGACGCTGCCCACATTGTAAACCCATGCTTCTATTTTCAGGACCATCCTCCTGTTGCGGTAGATGGAGGGGGTGAGTTTAACGCTCAGGTTTGTGTTCTTCCAGACCCCTCGGGCCGGCATCCCGGCGCGGGCACGCTTGCCCCGGGGGATGCCAGGCCGCCGGCAAGCTCCGCTTGGCAGGGGCGGGGCGCGGCCTGCAGGTGGCGCCCTGGCCTTGCGGCGGGCGGGGCGGGGCGGGGCGGGGGTGCGTGCTCCGCCGCGGCCCCTGCGGCGTGGCCCGGGCGGGGCGGGGAGCGGGGCCGAGCCCCCGGTGCGAGGGGCCGGCGGCGGCAGGGTGCGGGGGTCAGCCCGGTACTCGCGGGTACCAGCTGAGCATTGTGGAAAACAAGTGCGCGCGGTGAAAAGCCGTTGGTATCTGTGGACCGTCCCAACAGATGTCACCAACAGATCTGTATTGATTGCCGAGGTTGGTGCCTCGGCGGTGGTGGGGGCAGATGGCACGTTGCTAATAAGCAGTGAGCACTGCTGGCAAAGCAGTGAGGAGTGCTTGCGCCAGTGGGATAGCGGAGTGGCACTATGCCATGGGCAAGTGAGGGGCATCTTTGTCCTCTCCGTATTCATTCCTTTTTTTTTTGGCTGTGTGAAGTCTAAATTTCTTCACCTCCTCCCTGAAACTTTGCTTTCCTTCTTGTTTCCTGTGCTAGCCCCACTCTCTTTTGTCTCATTCTATCTGCTGCTTCCACCCGTTTGTTTCTTATTTGATGCTCATGCCTTTGCCTGGAATGTTTTTGGCTGCCAGTAGCATCCCCTTCATGTTTATACCTCGCCAGATCGTGTTGGGTAGGAGAGGGAGTGAGACTAAGGACATTCTTGCTGGCTGTTATAGAAGAGGGTGGGGGTTACATTAGACCTGAGAAAAGGCTTATGGATCACTTGGATAAACATCTTTGATTCCAAACGTGGTGATAGAGACTCATCACTACTCAGCAGACTGGGTTTTTGAATGTTACCAGGCTGTTGCTTCAGTTATCAGAACAGGAGACAGAACATGAACCACTACCAAACAGAGGATTGCATGAACTGATGTATGAACTGCAATAGTAGTGAGCACATGCATCCAAGCACATAAATGCTTTAGCTCTAAGGAGTGCTAGGTGCATTAGTAAGTGCTTATGTGCACTAGGAATTCTATTTATACATCACAAATACTCAAGAACGGCTACTCATCTCCTACCTTCCCACAATCAGGTACACATGAATGAATCTAATGTTCATTACTGTATGGATATAAATTTTTTTTTTTATGATCTGTTGTGTGGCAACTTGGATGCCGCAGCAGGCTGTGAAATATCCATTTTTTTTGGATGGCAAGCAACTGGAGAGTATGGCTAAACCAAGGAGACATTCTGGCATGGCTGCTTTGTTGATGATTTTTTTGTTACTTTTATGGACTGGCTGCATTTTGAGGTGTCAGATCACATTGTGCCTAAATTCCTCTTATGAAGGAGGATCCCTTTACTGTTTCCTGCAAAAAGTGACCCAAGCTTAGCACCGCCAGCTTCATTTAGTGACATCACGTGTCACAAGACACTGTCCTCAGCAGTACAGAACCTGGAATTACATTCTTTAACCATGTGCCCAGCAGCTGAAGACCACTGTTATAGCCCTCAATGCTACCTGCTGCCATTTTTCTTGTTGAACTGTCTGAATTAAATTTGATGATCAGAAGAAACATGGCCAAAGAAATACACCCAAGCGTGAAGGGTGGGTCCCTTGGTCTTTCAGTTGTGATCCAGTAATTTTTTTATTATTTAAAGGTAAAAAACAGCTGTGAGTTCCCTTACTTGTGATAAGGGCTTTTGACTTCTACTTAAGCTGCAGCTTGCTTTGTTATTGTAATTTCTGGATTAGGGAAATTGCTTGATTCTCTTCAGAGCCTGACTATGATAGCCAAAAATCTGGACCACGTTGCAGCTCCAGGGAATCTGTTTGCAAAGGGGAGAACCCCTGAGTGTCTATAGAAGCTGGCTCTGCATTTGCCCCGAAAGCTTCTATTTTCCAAAAAAGGAAAGGGCAAAAAAGCCTGAACACTGATTCTTTGAAAGCTGTGAAACTTAGAACAGGTGTGAGTACAGGCAGCTGCCGGGGTGCTGTGTGCAGATATTCCTGCTAATGCCTCCTTAGAACTTAATCTCTGAAACCATCTGCTTATGGTGAGCACATGTCCCGGGGGGGGGGGGGGGGGGGGTGGGCAAGAAGCAAATCCAGCAGCCCCACAACTTCTTCCACTGTAGCCTGAGTAAGAATTTTGAACAGCAGAATAAGCTTGAGTTGTGTGTCAAGAGGCCTTATTTTCAGCTTTTATGAAGTAGGAAAACTCCAGTGTCAGTTCCCCAACTTCAGGGTGGTTACTGGAGTCTCAGAGATCAAGATCTGGCTCATGACCATCTGAACAAAAACAACACAGGAGACAGGTTTTGGAACTGCCATCAGCAGAACCCTTTGTCCCTACAAATATGTGGGATCAGTTTTTCTTACTCGGGGTCTCAGTCTGAACAAGATCAGCTAAAACCTCCAGCAGAATGCCTGGCTTGTATTACTCTAGTTTTCCAGTCTGAAGTCACTGGGAAGTTGAGTAGGTCCTTTATCTTGTCACCCTTAGTGCAGCTATCCTGATAATCTCCAGTGGAGCCTCCAACAGTTATCTCTGAGCAAATCACTTCTCTTCGTCATACCTTTTTTTCTCCTCCTGTTTCTTTGCTTTTTGACTTTGGGAGAGACAGCCCCTGCTCCAGGGTCTCTGTTTGTTATTGTTGTTGTACTTACAATGTACCTGAGGATCATAGATGTTACTGTGTTAATAAGGGAATCAAACCCACCCACTGCTGCTTGCTGTGCTGCTTGCTTTTTACCTGTCTACGCTTGTTTGCAGAGGCCAAATTGCTCTCAGCCACTGACCTATTAATGAAAAGCTAGTTTATCAACTTTGGCAAAAGAAGAAAGCAGTATTAGCCCCTGTTGCCCTGTGACTGCCAGAAGCAGTATGGTGACAGGAATGGGTCATACTTCAGCCTGTGACTGAAGGGTCCCCAGCTTCAGAGAGACATTCAGAGACTTCCCCTGCATTTGGTGCTGGCCATAAAAAATTGATCATCCTTTGTTACAGCTTCACTTCTGTCACTTTCCATCCCAGAGTCTGTTTTTTACAGAAAACAAGCTACATTCATCAAAAATGACAGAACACAGACTTAATGTAATCATGTATGGGAACATGAATTGCAAATGCAGAACACAAGCACTAAAATGTATTTTCCATTACTGCCACAAAATGAAATAATCATGAACATTTTCCCCAAGAATGAGAACACATGTAGAGTACACTGACACCTCAAAATCTGCTGCCGTGCCCTGGCCTCAGGTGCAGGTAGACTTCGTGTCTATCAGCAGGGCAGAGATCTGCTAGTATCAGAAGAGGTGGCTATCTTATAATCCTCACCATGGAAACTTGTGTTGGTTATTAGTTACGGCAGCTTCTGCAGGCTCATTTGGGTGACCTTCTGGTCATCTCTGGTTGTTAAAGATCTCATGGTACTCTTAAGCATAACCAAGCAGAAGTGCTGGAAAAATAGACAATGCTGTGTTGCTCCTTAATTCTAGATTCTACTTCTAACTACTGTTGGATCACTTTCTGATAACTTCGAACAAGTCCTCTCACCCCTACCTTGCTTTCATGCATAAGCTCCAAAAATACAGATATGCCTATTTAAAAAAAAAAAAAAAATCTGTTAACTGATTTAGAGTTGGTACAGGACAGCATGACAACATGTTAATCAAATTCTTCCTGTCCCTTGCAGATGCACTGGACCACAGTTTTGCCATGCTCTGTTGAACATCTGCTGTACCACACTCCAGATGTGGCTGTGTTTCACAGACAGGTAAGGTTATACCTGCCTTTATATCTGATTCTTTTATTTGTTTGTAACTTGCTTTAGTATCAGAAATATAAGTGACTGAACTACCTATGTTGATCAGGGTGTCAGGAGAGGCAATGAAGAAGGGTAGTAAAATTGGGAATAACCAATCTGTGAACTAAACTAAATCCAGTACTTGCTCAGTTATTTAGAGTATATTAAACATATGCAAGTTCTCATCCAGCCTGTACTTGCCACAATTCTGCAAATACAAAGCCACTAATAAGGGGTGTTGGAGCCTGCCCTGCTGAAGGATAGTTGGATATGGATCATGATGATGTCTGGAAGGGAAACTACTAGTTTGATCAAAGCCTTGTACTCAGACAGCACTGAGTGCTGATGGAATGATATAGGGAGAATAAGGCAGAAAGACAGTGGCTGGTTTGCATCTCATCCAGCAGAAGTTGTTATGAGGGACTTATTGATCTCTGATTCAGCCACAGGCCATGAGTTAAATGATGGGATATATCTGAGAGCGACCAGTCTAACTGCACCCGACAGGAGGTGCTGAAGAGAAGAGCATGCTGTGCTGGGGCAGTCTTTTTTTTCACCCTAAAGACAACGTGACCCTGTCATAAAGGGAAGAGGGAGAGATTTTGTTCTAAATGAATTAAAATTATGTCTTTGCATGAGAGCAATTCAGATTATAAAAAATACATAAAACAAATAGACGCAGCAGCTGTAGAATCCAAGAGAAAATCTGTATTTGGAAGAGATTCTTAACTTTTTTGTACTGTGACAGTAAGGAAAAACATTTGGTCTTATGCATCTTTCCAGCTGTTTACATATAGTCTGTGTCCTTTCTGACAAGTTTGCTTAAGGACCTTTATAGACATGTTCATATGGTCACATACATGCAATCTCCTTGTACAAGAATGTGGGGATATGTGCATATGTATATTTGACACACTTTATGTGCATGTACATCATCTCATAGAAATGAACTTCCTCTCTGAATTAATGTGCTTATATGCATATACATCAGTATGTCCCAAGGTGCATATATGTATCTTTGTTCATATTCCCATATATGCATGAGGTGATCAACATAGTCAAATTGAAAAACTAAGTTATTCCAAATCTGTGTTATTTCTCATTTCGTTCCCAAGGGGTAAATGGACCCATTCCAAATGAAAGGTAATCTTGGGACCTGAAGTTTTACGTTTCAGCATATAGTGTGGTTTTAACACTCTGTACCATAGATTGTAAGCTCTTCGGGGCAGTTAGTAGATTCCCTTCCTTGTTTATGCAACAAAGGCAATGTCAGATTGTTTAAGAATTTAGGTGCTAGGACAGTGAAAATAATTAATAAAAATGGTCAGATTTTATGGAAAGATGAGATGAGCTGGGTGGGAAGGACCGCAAAGAACAAACAAAGCCATCCATGTAAACTTGTGCAGGAAGTTTGTCACTGTTTTTTCTACTGGGTTGGAATACTTTCCCTACAACTTTGAACACATACCCATTTCAGTGTTGTCTCTGTGTGGCTCAAAATCTAGCACACGTGGATATTACATACTCTTCTCTAGAGCTAATATACATATGCATATGTAGTAAAAAGCCCAAACTTTCAGAAATAAACATTTACGTAATATGTCAAACGTGTCATCATCGCAGGTAACCATCTATGTACAGCATATGCGTGGCATTGGAAAGACGTGTGTCATATGTACATAAGTCTATGTAAACTTACATAGGTTTTATGCTTGTGTATATTTAGCCAGGAGTGTATGTACACGTATTCATACAAGCACTGAATCAAGTAGTGCAGTACAGATAATATGTACGCACCTTCCAGAAGAGGGCATCTGTCTCCTGATGCAGGCAGCCTTTCTTAACCAATGGCCCCCAGCCTCTCGCACCTGGGCACTTGCCTCTTGCTTGCCAATTTGAGGTTAACAGTGCCAGCACAGAGTGAAATATTAAGGCAGCCGCTTGAAATTCAAAGTGTTTCTTTTAATTAATGGGTGGATGCCACAAGTTGATCCAATCCAGCTCTTAAATTAATCTTAATTACATGGATTTTGTAACTTTGGCATTAGCCAGCCACACAAAATATGTATTTCATAATCCTAGAAACGGGTGAAAAAGACTGCTGCTGAGCTGAGAAGTCAGCTGATGATGTTATCAGCCTCTGTGGCTGTGGGTGTAAGTGTCATTGGGGTGTGTCCGAGATCTTATCAGGAATACCAAATTAATTCACTCCTGCAAATATCAAAACAAGCTTTTTTTGCCGGCAAGTAGGGAATAGGCAAGAGATTTCTGAGCTGCTATATTTGGAGTTTCTATGCCATCCAGTGCTGATATAATAAAGAATAGAAGCATCAGGGAAGGGTAGTTGGTGATCTGTCCTGTTTGGTAATGAGTTTTGAGTGTATACCCAAAGAGTGCTACTCAAGCCTTTAGCTGTTCACATTATACTTGTTGACTTGGACTGGGGATCCGGAATCCTGCCTTTGTAGCTCTGCCATTGGCTTGCTGTGTGTGACTGGTCAAGGAGAGGGAAGCTTTCCATCCCTGTGCTTGTTTTCCCTCTCTGCATATTTGTTTGTTCAGACTTCTCTTTTTCTAGATAGGAGCTGCCTCTTAGTATGTCTCCATTCAGCATTATATGGCATCTAGGTGCTACTCTGCTACAGATGATGATAATGGATAAATTGAATTATCTCAGGAGAATTGATACTGCTACTCTCTGTTAGGGATGAGCATCCAGGATCTCTCTGAGCATCCATCACACCAACTTTAAATAGAAAACAGAGCTGGGAATAGATGGTCAGGGATATTCATAGGAAATGCAGACACACAATTTGCCTAACCAGTCACTGCATATTCTTTAAACAGGAAGCAGGGCCTTGGCTGTCCCCAGGGATTGGTATTCCCTTGGGATTGACATTGCTGCTCACTGGATTACACTCCTGCTTCTGCAGATGAGACTTGAAAAATGATGGATAAAACTGGGATTAAGCACAATTGCAAGCTATTCTTTAGTCGTCTTGCTCTAAATCTGAGTCAGGATAGGAGCAGAGCCTGTATATAGCCAAGAATGACTAGTTGTGAAGTGGTAAAGTGCATTTGCGAGCTTTTCTCTGTCACTACTGCAAACCCGGGGTGGGGTGGAGGAAGACTATTGAGAAAGAGCAGAAGATCTGTTTGTGCGTAAGCACATTCACCTGTGGAGAAATATTCTGCTGTATACAGATGTACGTACATGCACACTTGTGCACACCTGTACCTTTTATTTGTGCCTCCATAAGCATCCTTTTTTCATTTACTCTACAGTATAGGCCCCTGAAATCTTTGTAGAGATAATTTTTCTCTAGAATGGGCTTGTGAATGCTAATCTTATGTCTGACCTGTGAGTTCTCTCAGTGCCTGTGTGATACACTTTGTTTGAAGACAGTCCCTCCTTCTCACAGACTTTTTTGTATTTTGCCAATCTTTTACTGCTGATTATACTTCTGTCTTTCTGGTTAACAATTTTACCTTGTAAAGCTTTTCCTGAAGTTGCTTTACAGGGCAAGGTTAGTTTGAACATCAATTTGAGGAGCTGTTTTCATAGTACTTTTGGAAACATAAGTGGGAAAATGTTAAACCTCATGTCAATTTGCCTAATTGATGGGAAACTTGATTGTGGCCAAGGAGGAGTGGATTTCCCTACTTCAGTCTTATGAATAATTTGCTCATCTGAAAAGAGAGAAAAATCTAGTCAATCCTGGCAGCCAATACGACTATCCTCACAGGTTGAGATTCTCCCAAAATACAGAATAAAAACAGGGAAATTATGCGCCTGACTACCTTGGGACACTTTTATAATGCTGAACCTGTGTATTTTATTTGTTTTGGTTGGAGTTGATGAGGTCTTCCATGGAACCAAATTATTTTGATTCCAATTTTGTCAGGTTTCTTGTGCTTTTCTCCAAAGCACTTGTTTCTCAAGTAATGGTAATGGAATCTGGATTAGGTAGACTGGTCCTGAAATACTGTATCATTTCTGTGTTCTTGAGATACTAGAACATGCCTGCTTTTGCAATTTGTAATCTCCAAGGCTTGCTGGAGTTGGTGTGACTTGGATAGGAATGATACAGAACTTCCTCAGTTTTCAAATTTGAAAACTTTTAGATGTCTGAACTCATCCAGCAATGGGGAGGAAGCCAGCAGGCAAATGGAGAAACCTTTCCAGCTTTCAGTGTAGGTAGGAAACAGAATGAGTTAATGTTGGCCCAAAGGGCCACAATAAATAATGAGAGCTCTTCCAAGTATATCGGGGGAAAGAAATACGAGAGAGAAGGTAAGCCCATTAATAAATTAGGAGAGAGATGGAATCAATGGTGATTCTAAAATGGCTGAGCTACTTAACTTTTTTTTTAATTGGTCTTTAAGAAGAAAAATACAGAAATGGAATATGGACCATTAGGAAGTAATGAGCATCTTGGCACCCTAGCTGTTGATGTAAAGCAGATAAGGGAACACTTGAAAGAATGGATAGCAACAAATCAGCAAGTCCATCTGATGAGCATCCTGGGATGTTTGGCTGCTGAATTCACTGAACTGCTGGCAGGTATTTTGAAAAGTTGTGGATTAAACAGGCAGATCCTTCATGGTAAGTCCATATCAGTAGCTCTGGAACAAAGGCCAGCCTTCAAGAAGCGTAAGTTCAGAAATTGGCCAGACTGACAATCAAACTAGATAGTTCTTTTCTTCACATAATTAAAATTACCACTTTTGTCTTCTCAGTGAACTTGCACAATTTGACCGGAGCTGATCCAACTGTGTCAGGGAAACCCACCTAATAAATTTACCTAATGGTTTGTGGATTTCAGTTTAGCTTAATGTTCAAAAATGCAGTGCCTTCAGAACAGTCTACCAGATGGATCTCTACTGGTGTAAGCTTTCTGCTGTAAGACTTCAGGCTGCTCTGATTTTTCCTGCAAATTAATTTTTTTGATACTTCAGCCAACCTTGTGCTGCTGCTGAGGCTCAACTTAGTCTTTTGTACACGGTGCTAAAGTTGCTCATTTGCAGTGAAGTACAATAGCATAGGCTAAGCAGGTCGAGGCACGTTCTAGACTGTCAAAATTGACAGGCTCTCTCTGCTGATCTGGAAGGGCTAAGTCCGTTCTTTGAGTATGGGAACACTCAATAGGCATGCCACCTCTCTATAGGTATAGGTCTCTAAACAGGAGTGGTATCTTTCCCTTAAAAACCTGGGGGATTTCCAAGTCTGCAGAGAGGATCTGAGCTCTTTCTCCTGATTCTTTGTCAGGATTTATGGAGAAAATTGGTAAGCAGAATGTAATGAGTGGTAGCACTGGATAGTGTTGGTGTTACAAAACGATTTCCCCTGTAAAAATGTCTATGAGAGGGCAATGCTTACCAACATGGAGGAATTGGCAATCTAAATACAGTGATGGATAGTGGAAAGCAGTGTATGAGCACTGTTCAAGATGGAAGATCTTGCTGAGCTGCCATGTAAGATGGTGTAGCATATCACAGGCTGGTGCTCTCCTCAGCCTAGAAATAGCTCAGTGATTTTTTTTTTTATTTATTTTATCAACAGAAAGAAATATGAAGCAGAAAATGAAGCACTTGCACAGATGGATAATTTACTTAAGGTCTTATTAATTCCTTTCTCTGAAGTTTACTAAATAAACCATCCAGCAATACAGAGCTTCCCCAGATGATATTTTCAGGTGAATAAATTTTTGTTTCCCACATTTTCTTAACAATTGAGATAACTTTAGGCAAAAGCCTGTAAATTATCTTTGCAGGTTAAAAGAATAGAGCTGGATTTTATCCTGTAGTAAAGCCCGTTCCCTTTCTAATTTTCCTCCAAAGGAGCTCATTCTGATTTGGTATATGGTTTTACAGAATTCAGAGTTAGCCCTGAAAGTCCATGCTCAGGCAAGACCTATCTAACAGCGGAGCTGCAATCTGGAGCTTGTTAGGAACCCCTGGTCACTGACCTCAGGGATCAATAACGCCCAGCCAGGATGGCTTGCTAACTGCATCCACCCCTGTCGTCAGTTCTGACACAGATAGGGACAGTGCACTGTGTGCAATGTCCTTCAGAGGGCATAGCTGAGAGATGCAGTGGAGAATAACTCTTCCCAGGTATTTGATACCTTGATTGTGTAGAGTCTTTTCCATTTGCAAATAATGTATGGAATACATTAGCACAGAAGCCGAGATTCTCCAGCAGTTACATTTCAATTGTCTGTCTGTCTTTCTAACTTCTCCTCCTACACAGCTTCTTTATACCCCCCAGTGATATAGAAAGCTTAGATTTAAATGATTTCAGTGGGTGAGAGGCAGGAGGTGGGGAAGGAACTAATATGAAAATTACTTTAATTTAACAGTCTGTCACTCACACTGGCCCAAAGGAACTCTAAGACCATTATCAGTGACCCTACTAGCCACCCTGCTTCTCCCTTCCTCAAGCATAAACTTGAACTATTATACAAACTTACGGGTGAGAGCATACTTTCTTCCATATCTGAATGTTAAGAGGTAAAATAGGGAAATGTTTGTGATGGAGGTTGAGGACACTATGAATATGAAGTCTTAACTTACCCTTGCACAGTAAGTGCTCAGAGAACTTGATTGCATTGGTGAAGTCCAGGTTTAGTTTATGTTTAAAACAGGGGTCCCAGAGGAAAAAATCATCCATGTTTGTGGTCATGGAGCAAGCAGTTCTGGGCTATTGTTATTTATTAATATATCTTTTGTGATAATGCCCAGGGACCCAAACACTGGAGTATTAGAGAAGGCTCTGTAGCAGAGGTTGAATAGGGACACTCAGCTGTCTCATCTCTTCAGTAATGGAGCCCTGGTTCAAGACTAAGGCTCCTAGATCCCACAGTAATGAATGTAATTAGTTCTAATAATGGGTGAGGTGATACTGTCAAATGAGAGATGGGAAGGTTCAACTGGGTACTTAGGGCCCTGTTCTTGTTTATGCAAAGGTCCTTTTACACCAGTCTGGCAGTGCAAAGAGGTCTGGAGGTGAAGTGAAAAGTTAGGAAGCTACCCTGTGAGTCTCTGGCTGTGACATTCATCTCTGTTCATCTGACAGAGCTGGAGGGAATCAAATACCAAGCAAATACAGTGGACTAAAATCTCCACTGGTGTAAATCAGTATCACTCCTTTGATTGCAATGAAGCTATGCTGATCAAGGCCAGCTGAGGACTTGATCCAGGGAATAAATGATTTTTGTCCTTAGTCTGCAAGTCCAAAGTCAAGTCCTTCGCATGTCATGTCCCATTCAGTGTTAGAGAAGGTCATATTTCGCCTCCTTCTCTCCACCCGGGCTGTCCCCTCTCCTCTGGATAAACTGTATTTCCCCATTGCATTCCCAGTCCCTCACGCTTCACCAGAATTAAATTCATCATTCATTTTTTATGGTTTATACATAGCAGTAATTTATGTTTTCAAATATATTGAGGTCACACTTTAGCAGAAAAAGAGTGTTTCACATTTAAATTGAAGGCATGTTCATTCCATTAAATGGAGATGTTTTGGATAATTTTAAAAGGCTAAAAGTAGTAGAAAGTAACATTAAAATAAAATTTGAGAGATGTAATTACACCTAATCGTACCATAAAATAATCAATACTGCATTACATTATTTCTGACTTCCCCAGTTATAGCCTTTTTTTGTTAAGCTTTTGAATATTGATGAGGTCAGTGGGGTCGCAGTCGACTCTCTGAGGTCTAATGGAGGTGGAATTAAGGTGATGTCCTCTCCTATTATATCTGCACGGGGAGGTGAGCTCTATACTTTCTCAAACTGGGGAGATAACATGGCATCAGAAGCCAATACCTCGGCAACATTTCTTGAGCTGAGATTAGGCTGTCAGTAACTGCTGACTGGGAAGCTGGCAGTGCTGTCTCCCCATCACAGACCCACTCAATTATACACGCCAGGACGCAGAGGAAATGATGTTCATGTCAACAGAGATCATTAACAGCTGGAGACCAGTGTGTGTGAGGTGACAAGAACCAGTTTGTTCCAGTTCAGCTGGGGCTTTCTGTGTTGTCTCTGTTCTCTGTGGGAGACTGAAAAGGGGTCTTGTTGTGGCTGTTTCCTTCCCTTCTCCTTCTCTGCCCATTTAGTTGTACCCCTCCACCTGACATATACCTCACTCTGTTAAAACAACAGCCCCCTCTGACCGGATTGCAAAGCATTCATCCTTCACCAGCCTTTATGTGTGTGGACATGCAACACACCGGAAAAAGCTGGGCAGCTGCTGGGATTCAGTACAGGTGTTCGGTCTAGGACCTTATTTCCACCGGTTTGCCCCAGAAGGTACAGGTCTGACTGCATATGAGTGAATGCGTCTCACCGTAGAGCGCTCTGTTTGAAAGGGATCTGCTTTTGTCCTGGTCAGTACTGTTCTTCATTTAGGGATCTTTTAGCCATCCGTGGATTTATGTTTGGGAATTCTTTCCCATGTAAAGAAAAAAATTACCTGCTGGGAGACAGCGATCTGTATTTTCCCTTGGTTCAGTGTGTACCCCTCTAACTACTTTCATACTTTGGGCTAGGGCAGTGTTTAGCATTTAAAGCAAGAGATGAAATACTGGATGGCCCATGTTCTGCACCCAAATTTCTCATAATGTACTGGTCTGTGCCTTCCTGCAAATGCTTTAGAATTTAACTTAGGGAAAGGGCTGGGATCTGAAGAGGCATTCAGCAATAATCTTAGGATTTGTATTTTGCCTTCTGTGCCTCTGTTTCTCCATGCATACAATGAGTATAAGGTTCTTTTTATTGAAGTCTGTTTTGCATAATGGAGGCAAGAAGAACATTTCTTGGCTTTTGAGAAACCCTTTGAAAAAGGCAACAAAATGTCATTTTTCTGGGTTCTGATCACAAACATCAAGAAGGATGGAATTTTAAAACAGAACCAAATTGAGCAGTACCACTGCATTAGCCATTTCACATTGCCACAGCATCCTCAGATTACAGTGCTCATAACAAAAGGAAAGATAACGAGCAGGCCCCTATCATTACCATTAATAATAAAAATGATATAATGTATTTTTAAAACTTTCCTTAATGCAACACCAGCCCAGTCATCCCAACACTCAGATTATCACATCTTCCCAAATATATATATATAAATACGTAGATGAAAGTGTCAGCAGGGCAACATGCAAAATACACTTCAGATGCTGGATCTCCCCCATCAACTGTATTTCTACAGAGGGGCCAGTCTCCTCCCACTACTGTTTCCACACAAAACCAGCCACTCTGCAGGCTTGCCAGCTGCCTGTTAAGTTATTCCTTCCCTTACACCCAGTGCTGTCCCTGGGGTCTGACTATGTCTGTGTGCCCCTGCCCTCATCAGTCCCACTGTGCCAATTGCTAAGGTATTTTCCTGGTACTTGTTCGCATGTACACCAAACTCTGTACTTTTCCCTTCTCCCACCCTCTTCCATTTATTCCATGCACCCCATTTTGTTCCTGCTCTGAAATCCAATTGTTAAAACTTGTGGTAGAAGGTGGGTATTTGCCCAAAAGCAAACTAACAGTGGCCCTCCCTCTATTGCAGACACAAGGCAGCCTTGCTCTTCTGATTAGACTGAATTGCTTTCAATTGACTAACATAACAAGCTGCTGCTGCTTTTTCTTTTTTTTTAAATTTGAAAATGGAAGGGACACTATTAGGAAATTTACATTTGCGAATATGATATTTAATTAGCAATATTAATAAATTAATAGAAGTAAAGAACCTTGTCGAGACTCCAGATTAATAAAACATGCTCTAGCTGAGTAAATGAGGTGAGCCAGGGATGTGATGCCCATAGAGGATACAGGGGAAATCTCACTCCCTAAATACCCCTTAAACAAAGTATGAGGGGCAATAGTGAATTGAGGCAAAGCTGCTTCTGTCTTATAGTACCTCTCACACTTGCACACTAGCCCTTTCCCTGTCCTGCCACATTACTTATACAGGAAATTAAGCACAGCTTTTCTGCCCACCTTCCCCTTTGCCCTGCCAAGAAGCTGAATGAGTCAGTGGTGGGGAGTGAAGAAGAACCAGTGCTTGCAGGTATAAGGTAACCGAAAGGACAGTGCAGGGCAAATGCTTATAATGCTTGTTCAGATCCATAGAAAGCGATAAAGGAGACGTAGCATTTCCTGATCTGATCCTCTGCCGAACATGGAGCACAGACTCTCACTTAGCTATGACTGTTTTCAGCTTGGTCTCTCCAGGGCACTTAGGGCTTTGCCTCAGAGGGACCCTCAGTCTGTGGCATATAAAGCAGTTTCACGCAGGAGGTGGTGTCTCGGTGCAGAATCCAGAAGGGAAGCAGTACAGTAATGTCAGTGTGTGCTCAAACTGAGAAGAATGACCACATTAAGCAAAGGTCTGGCACAGCATGAGATAAACTGCTGTAAGGGTCACAGGGGTCAGTCCCAGCTAGGTGTCCTAGTCTTAATGGGCACCTGTCACTGCTTTGAATCTTGGGTGCTAATGCAAAAGTGGGGGCCAGTCTTCTGCCACTCACTGATCCACCAGTCTGCAAGGCGCTCCAGCATGTGCTGCAATTTAGGCATACCTGATTTGGGGGCAATGTTTCTGTGCCTCATCTGTCCTGGAAAAAACTCCTCTCTCTCCTGGACTCAGCAGCGCAGTGAATGCAGAAGAATGTGGTACAGTCCTGTCCCATACTGCTGTGTTAGTGCAAGCAATGGTTCAGAGGAGACTGGGTGTTGTGGTTTAACCCCAGCCAGCAGCTAAGCAACACGTAGCTGCTCGCTCAGTCCCCCCCATCTAGTGGGATGGGGGAGAGAATTGGAAAAAACGTAAAACTCGTGGGTTGAGATAAATACAATTTAATAGGACAGAAATGAAGAAAATAATGATGATGATGATAATAATAATAATAATAATAGAATTGGAATATACAAAACAAGTGATGCACAATGCAATTGCTCACCGCTTGCCGACTGATGCCGAGTTAGTTCCCGAGCAGTGATCCCCCCTGCTTCCCGCCAGTTTATATACTGGGCATGACATCACATGGTATGGAATACCCCTTTGGCCAATTTGGGTCAGCTGCCCTGGCTGTGTCCCCTCTCAGCTCCTTGTGCCCCTCCAGCCTTCTTGCTGGCTGGGCATGAGAAGCTGAAAAATCCTTGACTTAGCATAAACACCACTTAGCAAAAACTGAAAACATCAGTGTGTTATCAACATTCTTCTCATACTAAATCCAAAACATAACACTGTACTAGCTACTAGAAAGAAAATTAACTCTATCCCAGCTGAAACGAGGATACTGGAGCATCAGGACTCCAGGGATCCAGTTAAGCAGGAGGCTGCAGTGCCAGGTGACTTCATCTGTTATGAAGTCTGGGACAGAAAGAGGAGAATGTGGCTCTCCGTAGCCTATAAATATGCGTGGAGAAGCCTTTGCAGTGTGATGGCAGAGAATCATCAACTGCCTGGAGATATCTTAGCTGGTGAAGTATGCCTATGTCTGTGTGCAACAACCGGTACAGTCTCTTACCTTTATCCCTGGCTCAGGATGGAGAGCAAAGGAGAAGCAGGCCCCTTGGGAACCAAGCTAGCAGTCAAAGCAGTAGCTCTCCTAGGGCCTGTGTGACATTCACACACATCACTGTGAAGTCACGCTCTCCTGCAGAGCATGGGAGAGGTGATTATTTATTAATGTACTGAGCACTGTCCCCATGCATCACTCTGCCTTGCTCTGCTGCAGCCTCAGCAATGAAGCACTGGGACACCACAGACCTGTGGCCCTCACTGTGCACGCCAAGGAAGAATGTTTCAGCACCTAGGAGGGGCCCCAGAGAAGGGCAGTGGTGCTGGAGGAGAAGGCAAACACATGAATTGTCTGCCATAATGTTGAGGTTTTTGTAATGCTTTCTGCATGCTCAGCTCTCATGGATCAGCACTAGACTCAAAACCAGCCAGTCTGATGCTCCATGTGCCTGCCCTAGGAGCCCGGGGTGCTTTTCAGCTCTGACATTAATGCTTAGTGGGCAAATCTCTCTGTCTCAGTGTTCTCCTCTGCGTATTGGGGGTAGTAGCACGTGTGGGACATTCATCCTGCACTGTCATTCCTCCCTTCAGTGCAAAGTGGGTGGAAAACTCTCCCAGTGTAAGCCCTCACTCCAGGAGAAGGGGAAGCACTTTTCTTAGGTGTGAAGGAGAACAAGGAGGACAGGCAGGGCACAACCCATTTCTTTCTAAAATTGGACAAAGGAGGATAACAAGAGGGATGTGACTACCTTGCCTGATCCCACAGTGGCTCAGCTGCTCTACTCCCTTCTCCAGGGATGGCTTGTCCCCACTACGTGGTTTGTGTTATGCTCCTGATGCCAACACCTCCACTAATTGTGGGAAAGTTTGCTATTGGAATGGCATGTACACAGGCCTCCTGGGAGAGGTGGAGTTCCAGGAAGAATTAGGAAGTGGCAGAGATACCTGGGGATTCTGGCTTGCAATGCCACTCTTGGTACAGTGACAAGGATATGGTAGGTGTGGCAGAAGAAGAAAAAAGAGAAAAGTTGGCTTGGGTGGGGTGCAGGGAGTAGAGACGGGTGAGGAAGGCATGAGCTCATAGATGTAGGCAGGAATGGAGCTCGGCAGCATGTGGATGTGAAATATGCATTGGGATCATTTTGGGATAAAGGAGAAGTCCTAGTGTAGGCAGTCATTAATCTCAGAGATGTGGGCCATGATGAGGCATTCTGAAGCTTAGCCCCAAGGTGGGGCTGCCTTTGATGGCAGCGAGCACATACACAGGCTTTGGGGCCGTGCCTCCAGCGAGTGAGGGCAGCTGCCTGGGAACCACCTCCTGACTCACTGTGGGTGGTGGGCACTTGCTGGGCCTTCCATGGACTTTGGCTTTGGACAGTAAGGCTGCCTTGCTAAGGGTCTGCAAGGTCAACTACGTGGTCTGCAGGGGGAAGGATTGTGCTGCAGAAAAGCTTCGAGACCAACATTTTTGGGTTTTTTGTTACTATGGGCTATTTTTTGTCTGCACATTGCAGGTTCATAGGCCTTAGGTCTTGAGCTATGGAGACCCAAGGCCTTTGTAAAATGTTCTCTGTCTGCAATAGTCGGTCTTGCCTTTCTTCCCTCCTTCTCATCCATGGCTTATGAAGCACTGGGAAAATTCAATAGCAAATTTGAAATACCTGGACTGGGTCTTTGTGTTCAGAGCCCATTTCTGTGCCTGGCAAAAATCCTGAGAATGAAATCCTGAGCCCTGCATGCTGCCCCAGGCGTTGCTGCTTATCGCCCTCTGTGTGGGCCTGACGCATCCCAGAAGCTGGCATGCACCGTCTAAGCTCCCACAGACATGCTGCTCTGCCACTGCATCTCCTTCCTGACCTGCTCTTCCTGTCCTGGCTCTTTCTTTAGCTCAGGTTACCAGACAGGGTGCTGGTTTTCTGAAGAGTATAGGCTACTCCAAAGCTATCTTTCTCTGTGACCCAGACCCAAGGTCTCTCATGTGAAAGACTAGGATCATAACCTTTCCACCACTATCCTGTTTAATCCCCTGCTTCTAGTGACAGACACTCCGTGGAAGCCTGAAGGAGTGTCTGGGCTCATTCATTAGCTGGAGCTCTGTCCTGCCCCTGGTACTTGGAACTGACGCCCATGTAAATGACAAGGGAGGAAATTGCAGCAGAGGAGAGAGTGAGGAGGGCATTTCCTTGTGCAATACTTGAAGGACTGGGGGAACCATCTCCACATCCCTGAGCATGACTCTCTGAGGCTATGGTGCTCAAAGGGTCATGTCAGAGGTTGTCCTGTGAGTGGGTTGAGGTGTAGCCACCTGTACAAAGTCCCTGAGCTCAGCCCTTGCGCGGCTGAACACCGCAGGCCTGAGCGCACTGCAGGCCCACCTGATGCCCTGGGCTCACACTGCTGCTGCTGTGCAGCTGGTAGGGGCTTATGGCATGATGGACCTCCTGGGGGTGTAGTTCCCACCTAAGTTTCCCAGCAGTTTTATGTATTGCATTGGGCTACATGGAGAACAGCAGGGAAAGCACTAATTCTTGTCTTTTTCTGCCTGGAGGAAGCACCGCAGTTGCCCGCCCTGGGCATAGGGGTTTGCAAGGTAGCAGACCAGTTGCAGGGAATTAATTTCTCCAGTTGCAGACACTATCCAAACTCTGAATCTGGCAGTAAAAGTCAGTCTGAGGATGCTGCATCTTTGGAGAAAGCACTGGGGCTGATGTGGCTGGGGAGCCCTTAGACCTGTAGGTTTATCCGCAGGAAAAGCTCTATTGTGCGTATTCCTTCCTTAAACAGGTGGTAAATTCTGTACTGAACTGTTTTGGCCATTGTAACTTTTCACGTACATGTATGGGGCTGCCTTATCCAGGCTGAGGTACTCTCCGCTGAAATCTTGCGGCATCCTCTCCTCTATACAGGGACTTCAGATTCTGGTGGGCTTGATGAAATCACCACTTAATAACTGCTCTTCTAAAGCAAGCCCTCCCTCCATCTCTCGCTTAGCCTAGCGTGTGCAAGCGGGGCGAGAGCTCCCAGGGAGCCCGCCTGGGAAGCACGGCCGGGCCGGACCCCAACCGAAACGCGCACACGACCCCGGTCCCGGCTTATCGCCTGCCGCGCTCCGGAGAGCCCCTCTCCTCCC
Source organism: Aquila chrysaetos chrysaetos (assembly GCF_900496995.4). Lineage (NCBI taxonomy): Eukaryota > Metazoa > Chordata > Aves > Accipitriformes > Accipitridae > Aquila > Aquila chrysaetos. The sequence continues at coordinate 5,798,350 of NC_044009.1, read as the reverse complement.
GTCAGCCCCATCCCCGGGCACTCCCAGGCTCCGGGTCTCCGGCTGTGCCGCCGGCACCCCGGGGCTGCCGGGCAGCAGGGGGCGCCCGGGGCACGCCGGAGCCGCCGCCTCGGCTCGGCTCGGCTCGGCTCGGCTCGGCTCGCCTGGGCTCGGCGCGGCGCGGCCGGCGCTGCCCGCAGGCTGCCGGGCAGCGCCGGCACAAGCCGTCACAACATTTTGGCAGCTCGGCGGAGTGGCAGTTTAAGCGAACGCGGAGGGTGTGCAGCCGCGCAAGGGCCGAGCGATGAGGCGCGCACAAAGGGAGGCTTTGTCGCTCCCGGCCGCGGCGGCGGTGGAGGCGGGGGGCTGCCGGCTGCCTCGGCCGCAGCCCCGGCCCCCGGCTCGCCCCGCTGCGCGGCGGCCAGGTTGCACGATGCTGCAGGTACCGGAGCTGCTGCTCCTGCCCCCGAGGTTTCTACAAAGCCCGGTTATATAAAGTTTAATTATAATACTTGGCTCTCGTGTAACGCTTTCTATCTGCAGATCTCAAAGTGCTTTCTAAGCATTAAACAAGCCTCACAATGCCCTCTCCCGTCTTCATGTGGGAGGGTTTGCTACACCCTTTCTTTATTTATTTTAAATGCTGTCAGGAGAAACTGAGGTGCAGAGATGGGAAAAGGCTTGCCCAAGATCATCCAGCAGGTCAGTGGCAGAGCTGGATGCGGAACTGAGAAGTCTCCTTGATTTGTTCCTGTCTTTAATTCCCCGGGAATGCTGCCTTCCGCTGGGAACAGCTGTGCCTGGAATCAACTGGGTTTTGGGATCTGACTGGCCTCTGCTGATCTGCAGTGAAATGCCTCAGTGACCTACACACAGTTCACAACAGGGCTGTTCTCATTTTGGGAGCTATTCCCCTATCCCCACTCAGAAAGTTCGGGCCCAAGCCTGCCCCACTGCCTGTGGTGCCTTTTCTTGACTTAGTTTTATGAACTGCTGGTGAGGAAGGAGTGGGACCTCAGCTCAAGGTCTCACTATCAGAGGCTGGGGAGCCAATTTGGCTGTAGTGCGTTTGTACCTTAGAAGGGACCGTTCCCTGCCATCTCCTTCTCCTTCCCCATCCCCCCTCATGAAAGGTCAAGGAAATGAATGGGACAGCGAGATGTGCAAGCCTGTAAATATTTAGCAAGCCACTTGCTTTTACATTGCAGATTTCGCTCTATGGGCATGGCCGTTAATATCAGTGAGACATTAGCTCCGAAAAGCACCCGTCACACTGTTAACACTAAAAGTACTCCGTCAAAGCGGCTTGCCGTGAATTACGGGACTCGAGCATTCTTTATTAGCCTGGAGTTTGTACAGCAGAAACATCAACCTCAGACCCACAGCAGAGGGAGAAAAACCTAGTAGCAAATTAAAAGGAAAGAGTGTTACCTGCAGAAGTGATAATGCCCTGCCAAGAGCTGGGGCAGAGAGCAACCTTTACCTTATGTGGGGAGATCTTGCCTTGACAGACTGCTAAAAGTAGCCCTGATCTGTTCCATCTTTATCAGAAAGCATGTTACGTGAAGAGTGATTTGGGAGGGGGGGCAGGAGCATTTCCTTAGGGTCTTTGACTGTGTTTGCAGAGATTTTTTTTGTCTCAGAGTAGGGATGGTGAATTTTTGGTGCTGGGGGAATCTCTTGTCCCCAGCCCCCCAGTTGCAGCCAATCTGCGGTTATGTGTTGGACTCAGGGTCACAATTTGACTCAGATTTCGTTTCATTTGCACAAAGACTCATTGACGCCCGGGCCTAATGAACATCAATATTCTTAATGACAAGGAAAAGATCTGTTTTATGGGACTCCAGACAGGCAGCGTCTCTGTGCTCCTTCTGCAGAATCACAGGAAAATAGCCCCAATCTCACACACATTTGGGTTACCACCATTACAAAGTTCAAACCCCAACCTCAGAGGAAGCTCCCCAGATAAGAGCATCTTGCTTGGGAACCTCTGTCAAAGTTTTTCAGAATTAAGTGCTGTGCTGTCTTCTCAGCCTGGCTTCTGTGTTTCCAATAAGCAATCCAATTACACACATTCTTTCTTTAGAGTTGTGATGATACTGTTGGTTTTCCTGCCAAAAGATTCATAAAAACACGATGGGAATTTTTGTTGCTTTCTGATTTTTGTTTTTGTTTTTTTTTTTTTTTTTCCCCCCAAACCTAAAAATTCAAAGAGAAGTGTTCTGAAAAAAAAAAAAAATTGCTGCAACTGAAACATGAGATTGAATGGGTTGCATGTCAGCTTCACTTGCACTTCTGTTTTGTTTTGGGGGGTTAGCTTATGGGTTTTTTTCCATATAATTTTGCATTTCTACCCTCAGCCTTTTGCATCTTTGGCTACCAGATGTGTCCCACATTGAAGAATTATTTCTCCTCCCTAGAGTGAAATAAATGCAATCAATATGAGTATTGCTCTCAGGGCCTTGAAATATTACATTAATGTTCCATGTGGTGACATTTTAGCTGGAATTTTCAAATACATTATGATGGTTCAAATTAATATTTATCAGATCAGCTTTTATATTTTGCAAAAGAGAGAGAGGGAGAGAGAGAGTAAGCATTATTAAAATACAAAATGCAGATGAATTCCAAAATCGATGGTCCATTTTACCAGCACTTTCAAGGGGCTGTGTTTTGCTTTCTGGTTTTGTTTTTAAATTTATTAGTTTTACAGGCAAATCTATTTATCTTCCTTCATTTATTTTTTTCACCCATTCAGGGTTTTTCAGTTGTTTCTTTCTTTCACTCTTCTCTATTATCCCAAAATGTAAATTATGACGTTAGCTAGGTTTTTTCTTTTTTTCTTTTCAGTGATTAAATCTGCTACATGACATCTTTGTCCTTTCTATAAATTAAATCATCTTTGCTTTCCACCTTTAGCCACTGCCAGCAGCAATACTCTGATTGCCAGCAATAAAAGTCCTCACTTTACGGTCTTTATTTCCTACACAAAGCAAACCCCCCCCCTCCTTCTTTCCCCTGTGCTTATGGTGCTTTTTTTTTTTTTTTTTTTTTTTTTTTGCTAAGGGGGTGGTGGGACTAACTCCTGTTTTCAATGTTTCTCCATAAACAAGGAATTTGCAGAGAGAGATTGCAGAGGAAAAAAATCTAAACCACATTCCACTTTATTTCAGTCATTCCTAAACAGATTGTTCTATGAGGTGGAAAATCCAGGCAGATTAATGGTGTCATTTGTTTTGCTTTTTTTATATTTCTGTCTGCCCCCCTCCTGCCACTTAGGTTTGGTGAAAATGTTTGAAAAGTACCTTTTTTAGACTAATGCAGCTTTAAAGATTTGTGGATTATCAGCTGAATTTATTCTGTTGAAACAATGCTGCTTGCAGAATAACCCTCCTTTTCCCCCACATGGAAAATTGTAGGAACTGTCTGGGATCTTACAGCATTTCCTTAAAAGCTTTTGCAATTCCTAGAGGAGAATTTTTGGAAGGGTTAATATTCCGGTTTAGAACTGAACAGTACTTCCAAACTTTTCCCACTTCCCAGCTTTTTTTCCTGTCTCTGAAATAGTTTTACTGTAACAACATCTCATGGGTTTGTGACATACAGATAGCCACAGGAAAAAACATGTATGTATGTGTGTGCGTGCGTGTGTATATATGAACATCTTTATATATGCTCATGTATGCACACTTGTGTGCTCTCTCTTTCTGTCTCTGGGTGTATAGATGTACATACTCCAGGCTGCCCTTCCTATTTTCCTTCAATGCTGATCTGGGCAAAAGAACGACAGGAAACTTAAAAAAGAAAAGGAGGAGGAATCGATTGTTCGACCCGCACTTGAACTCTCCTGAAAGAGATAAAGCAGAATTTTCAATAGGTCCCCTGCCCTTTTCACCAGGAGGGAAAGAGGAGAAGAAAAACAAGAGATATTTATATGACAGCAGCTGCTGAAAATAGCATTTCAGAGCAATAAAAAAAAAAAGGCAAAAGAGATTCAATGGTAAAAAAAAAACAACCAAAACCCACAACAACAGAGAAACTCTTTTTCTTGTGCTCCCCAACAGGCGCATGAGCGGCTCGTCCTGGAAATGCATGCATGCCTCCTATAGATCTGTTTGAAATTATAGTTGTCATTGAGAGTGAATTTATGCTTCTATTGATCTGCAAAAGGAAAATATTAAATGGTTTGGTTTTGATCTTTAGCTGACCTCAGGGTCAAGGGTAGCCTAAGATTAGTATTCATAGAATTCATCACCAAATTGTAGTCTGCATCTACTTTATGCAAACATAGGGAAAACATTGAAAGATAAATACAAAGCAAAATGACAAACAATTTCACCACCACCCACCCCATCAAAGAAAAACCCCTCAGACAATAAAAACAGGGAGATACATACATGCACAAACCCAGGTAACTGCGTACAGCATAGACGGGGGAAACGGAAAGAAAATACAGAGAAGCACACAGACAGAACCAGTGAATTGCACACACGGGAAAAGACACACGACTCGGAACAAATATCAATGCACAACTATACTGAAACATGCCTGCATGAACACTCCAACACAAGTGCAAGGGAAACATATGAAGAGCAAAACAAATATAAAAAGCACACTTCTGATATATATATATATATATATATATATATACACACCTACCCAGGAAAAAAGGTGCACTTCTGTGGTGAAAAAGAAAGGAAAAGAATATGTTCACACATTCTCACACAAAGCCAAAAAAAAGAGCAAGCACGAATACAGTGAAACAGGTGCACATACTGATACATGCTGACAAACATAGTGATACACAGTTGTAAACATGTCATGACACATACACAAATGCAGACACTTCTTGTATTAGGCATTGTGGACCTCCCTCTTTCTCAGTAAGGGCAACACAAACTTAGTGAAATAATAAGAGAAGGAAATATACTCAAGTCTGAGTGAAACATGCTTGCAAAAGTCCTCCACTAAGTCAGCTCAGTTGTTCAGAAATTCAGGGCAGAATGCTTATAAGAGCAGCAAAGCAAATTCACTTACTGACAGGCATTCAAAGGCACAGGGAGATCTGTTTACTCACAAGGAGAGTGAAGTCTACTCACAAGCATTAACAGTCCAGGCTATAGCAAAAACACTCCTGCATGAACATAGTAAGTGCCATTTGTGCACACAGGAAGTATATACTGAAAAATGAAAGCAAACTCAAAGAGCACAAGGCCCCATGCCTGTTTACGTAGTCAACCCAAAGACAGAGGAAAACATCTGTAACTGTGTAGACAAAAACACAACTGCACAGAAACTCAATTGAGCACCACAGGATGCTCACCAGCACCCTGAGAAACTTAAGTAAAAGAAACTTGGTACTTTCTAGGCAGACACAGCAAATACTTAAATAGGCGAGCAGGGTAAAAGATGGTTTCTTAGCTGTTTCCAAGACTGTATCCTGTGTAGTCTGGCAGCTGATAGCCAATGTAGCTGGTTTGCACTTAGTCTCCGCTTCTGTAGTGTCAGTGTCACTGAATACGTCCAAGAAAGCATGGAGCACTTGTAAGTGGGAAAAATGCGTGGTGCAGAACAAAAGCATTGATACTTATTTTTATAATCAATTTTCCCCCAAATATAGCTTTTTTTGACTAAAGCAAGTGTTAAAAAACAACAACAATCTTATTTTAAAAAATTTGATTTCCTTTTGGTGTACAAAACTGCAACCTGAGCATTCATCAAAAATATAACCGTATTTCATTTTTGTTGTTTTGCTTATTTTCCCTGCTATAATTAAGATTCATATTTTAGTGTAAAAGCCTCAACCAACTCTGAAGCCCACCATGCTTTGTACCATATATTTGCATTGCTGGAAACAGTCCTTGTCCTGAAGAGCTTGCATTGCAGCTGGAGGAGCAGAAGAAGGAAGCAGGAGTAGCTCTCATTTACCAGCGAAGCCCCAAGGAAGTACTTGTCCAGGCTAGCCATAGAGTCTTGGCAGAGCTAGGAATTGGAGCTGCATCTCCTGATTCACAGGCCATTGCTTCAGAAATGAGATCATCCTCCTTTCCTGATTTAAATATACCTTAGCATGGGCTACCAGTCATTTAGTATTTGTGTGATCCAGTTATGAGACCCAATGAAAACAGTACTAAGTAGGAACAGTTTTTGAGCTAAACTTGTGTATAGGAAGGGCTAATTGGAATATATCAGTATAGCTGTGCTGTGAGAACCTCTCAGCTCTGACCTCGCTTACCTGGCCAATGAATGTATTAGCCATTGCAGCTTATACCACTTCCTCAAAGGATATAAGCTCTACCACCAGGAGTATTCTTTTGTCAGCATAACCACCTATATGCTTGGGCACTGGCAGTACAGTTACACTGGGAAGAATCATAGTCCCAACACTAGACATAGTTATATAGGCAGTATTTCCAAATATAGACCCGATCGTAACAGCATCTTGGTGTGGGCAGAGATTGCAACGAGCACGGCTGTGCAAGGCACCATTGGCGAAAGCCGAAGGGTGTGACGGCACTTGGCAGTGGGGAGGGGAGAGCGTGCCAGGGAGGAGGGCTCTGTGGGTAGGATCTTGGAAATGACAGAGCATGGGAAGATGCAGCAGTATTTGCTGCAGAAGTGGTAAAGGGAAGGGAACAACACAGAGATGTCAGTGGATTTCATCTGATACTGAGCAACGTGCATTACTGGAGACTGGTTCTGTAAGTCACTCGTCATCCATTGCCTGAATCCCCTGAAGTCAAGGAGAGTGTTGTGTGTGTGAGCTGTACAGCCTGGCCCTTACTCAAGGGCAGGTCTCCCTACAGTGAAGAACCAGCGCTCACTTATCATGACAGTAGAATATTCTTTATTACAGCTGCAGGACAGAGCTGGCCCCTTGCACGCTCTGTTCAGTGGATCACTGTCTTCTCAACATGATGAGGAAACTATACATTGCAATGGCAGCATTTCCAAAAATCCTCCTCATGGCAGGAAAAGACTTCTGTACAGGTTAGGTGTACAAAAATGGTGCATCCTTGCCTGACGCTACCTCACTAGCATTAAACTTGTCAGAGATACAGACTATTTTGGTGCTGTGGATAGAGGAAATGCAGCTAGGAGGGCAGAAGAGAAGATGAACACATTTTTCTCTGTTTGTTCAGTGTCTAGCAGTTTTTAGGTTGTATTATAATAGTAGTCTTGATTCATCTACTGTACTGAAATAAATATATATTCTGGGCAGCTGCTTTTCCCCAGGCTGTGTCACAGAGCATGGATTCAATCATGTTTTCATCCTTTTGGCAGATAGAGGAGGAGAAAGTGTGAAGGAGGGAAGCAGCAAGGCACAGAGGTGGAGGCAGCAGGAGAAACTGGTGTTGTCGTTTCTGTTTCATTGTTTACTGTCTATGACTTTGTACAGCTTTTAACTCCACTGTTTGGCAAGAGAGCAGCTGGCACCACTTGCCTTCTTTGGAGTGCATGTGCTGCCTGGAGGAAGACAGCCCAGGTTAGCTAATGTGAGAAGAGATGGGATCTCCTCCCAGTGAGAACGTGGGCTTGGACCTACAGACAGTCAGTGTTGAAAACCTCTCAGGTCTGAACTACCCCTCTCCCCCTTGGATCTCTCATCCATTCACCATTCTGCTCCTTTTCTCTTTATGCAGGTTTATTTCAAATAAACTCCTGTAACTTTGTACCCTGTTAAAATACCATATAACCATTTATTCATCTCCCTCCCCATCTTCCCTTTTGCCACCCATGGAGAGCTAGTAGTTCCTTCTCCTCTCTGCATTAATGCTGAACCAGTTTCCCCAGCTCATGTGCTGTTGGTAGTGCTCCTTTTTGAATGGTGTTGAAAACTAGGTCCTTCCCATTTGTCATTGTTAGATCTCCATAGCACTTTCTCCCTGTGTAACAGCTATAACCTGGGTGTATTGACTGAATCCTAAATGGCTGATGGCCAAAAATTCTAGGTAATTTCAGTGGGACTTGATACTCTTCATTTCTGGTCATAACTTGATCATATAATTTGGCTGTGTACTCTTAAAGAGCTGCTGTGGCTGGTGGAGTCATTCTTATATCCATAACAGTTTGTAAAGCACTTAAGGGTACCTTTGGATGAAAAGCACTAAATAAATGTTCAGCAAGATGATGTTATTTATCCATGTAATCACCTGTCACTTCCACCCAATTTTTGTTCCTCCCTGTCCCATCCAATCGGCCATATTATATGCTCATGCATATGGTCATGCACTCATCAATCCACCTTTATCCATATGCAGAGACACTCAAGTGTTATGAGAGCTACACAGAAAGACAGATGCATGCATCTAATCCTTCCCCGCTCATCTGTCCTCATCCAGCTTGTACAGACACATAGCAACATTTTTTAAGCACTTAAGTGACTTAGGATCCTAAGTTTCATTTCTGAGAGAGGCATAGGAGTTTAAATGCCCCTGAAAGTCAGCGAGATGTGTTCTCCAGATTACAATTCCTCAAGTCCATAAGTGTCATATTTTCAAAGTGCTCTCTTTATGTAAAGATCCAGATAGGCACCTTGTAGATTATCAAAACTGTTTAAGATAGGCACATAAATCCAAATGATTTTAATGTAGCCTGCCTTGAAAATTTTAAGACCCCTCTGGGCACTTATCTTTCAAAGGCATCTAAATCCTTTTGAAAAATTGGTACCAAGAGCCTCTAAGATCCTTTAAAAAGCAGCTTTTAAGTTACTTGCCCATAGCCAAACATCAGAAGAGCGACTGCTACCTTAGGTAAATCCATACTTTAACGAGGCAGTTTACAAAAAAGGTTACTCTGGTATCTGCTTTAATTAATGAAATACAGCATTTGGTGATTCCGTGATCCTGTAAAGGTACGGCATGAGAATCTCTTGTCAGCTCAGGCAGCCGTAACAGACCTGTGTGGGTCCTGCCCACATTTCCTGGGCTCTGCCACTAACATTGGCTCTCCCTTGTTCTCAGCAGGACTTTCCCCTGTGCCTGTGGGACAAACCAGCCAGGAGTGGTCGGGAGAGCTCTGCTCGCTAATGTCTGGGTGCTGGGTCTCTGGATGGTGGGATAAGAATTGTGGTGGGGATGGAATGCCTATGCTGTATACGAGCATATATAACAGAAAGTTATATACAACCCTATTTGTTATAATCATTGAAAAACTTAATCACTAACAGGAAGAAGGGCATTCACCTGTCAGAATCCCCTGGTCAGCAATATTTCTATGTAGGATCCTGGCTAGCTGTGGTCAAGTGAAAGGTTTGTGGAGTGGGGTTGGTGGCTCTGGTATTTGAACAAACTCATCACGTTCAGTGGACACTCACTGGTGCTGATTCTGGCATCCCACCACTTCATACAGGATTCTGCAGAAAAATCTCATAAAACAAACAAGCTTTCCAGGAAAGAAAATGAAGCAGAAAATCCTGCCCCTCTTATAAATTATGTCCAAGTAGGCTGAGCTGGCGAGAATGCCTTCAAGTGTGAAGTTCTTTCCATTTTATGGCTAGGAGTTCCCAAGAGACTATCTTCTTTCTTCTTAGGGTTTTTTTTTTTCTCTTTTTTTTTTCCACCAGGGGTGGAGGGCAGATACTGTGTGCATGATTTGGCTGGTAGGGGCAAGAATCTGTCAACAGAAAAAGGGCCGTCAGCAAGAGAAAGTGAGCTGCAAATTGTCCATTTCTAAACTGCTTGTTCATATGACACTTGCAAACTCAGAAGCCACCTGTTCAGCCATCAGTCACCAAGTGAAAATGAAGCTTTCCTTAAACCAAGATTCTGACATATACAGAAAACTAAAAAGAGAAAAAAGAGAGGAGAGAAGGAAATTCTTTTGAATTTGCTCTACTGTGAAATGAGAATAGAAACTAAGACTAAAACCCAAAGGGAGGTTTTTATTTCCTCTTCTCTCCAAACTGTAATATTTTAAGTGCTTTTTCAAACAGCAACACAAACAAACAAACAATCAAAAAATCCAACACCTTTGACGCAACATTTTTGCAGAAATCCGGAAGTGTTTCTGAAGACAGAAGTTGCCACCTCTCTTCCCCCCCCCCCCCGCCCCCCAGTAGTGGCAGATTTTGGGGGTGTGACTGACTCCTTGCTAAAAGAACACTCTGCATGTTAACAAGTGGTGTAGCTCTTTGAAGTTGCGAAACTAAAGAGTGGATTAGCTGTGATACCAAGTGCAGAGTAGGCTTTCCCCTTTCCATGCAAGGTCAAATTAAGACTGGACCAGCCAGCTACCCAAAAGTAGACCATACTAAGCAGCTGATTATTTTTTGCCCTCTTCGGGTGCAATGCATTCGCCTCTCTGAAGGAGAATTTCAGGGTAGCAGCCAGCAGGGTAGTCTCTTACGTGCGAGGTTTTTCTGGCTGACCACAGAGCACATAGCCGATGCGCCTGATCAAATAGCTTGTTAATTTCATCATTTCAGACTTTTATGGTTTTTCCAGTTGCTGCTGCTTTTATAAACAAGCATTTCGGTGACCTTCCCCTCCGGACATCAGCGCATTCAGCTCTGCAAGAATCCCAAGCTCTGAAAGTTTATAAATAAGCCTTCTATCAAGTTCCACAACAGGTGTGACCTCCCCCCCTGTCCTAAAACTGAACAGTTTTCAACAAGCAAATAAAGACTGCACAGTCCTGTCTTAAAGGGGAAGCACTCTCGAAAGTAGTATATAGGCCCTGATACTCTCAACAGAAGGCCTGGCCCATCTGCAAGAAGGGATTGTGTGGCCATAGTCTGGGGACTCCTGTCCCTTTTAGGTGGCCCTTTAAGCAAGAGTGAGAGACACAGAGTGGAACAGTGCTCACCATGACCTACATCAGCATGACATTCCTGGGCTGTCCCATGCACTGACCCCGGAATTGATTCTGGTAGGTTCTGAGTGCTGTGTCTGCCTGGCTGAGGCATGGGATTTCCAGGAGACTTTTGTCATAAACCGAAGATGCACAACCAGAATCTCTTCACTTTTGATGGGGTTCCTGCGACTGTGTCAATGGCACGTTGGCAACGCTGAGTAGAGAAGAAAGGGACAGGTCCTGTTGTGAGCTGCAAACTGGACAGCCTCATACTTGTCTGCATTTGCTTAAAATGAGACTGTTCTCCTGATTTCTGGTATACTGCATGTACTATATCTACACCTCCTTTTCCACTTTCTTAAAAATGTTATAGGGAAACCAGGGTCTTGAAGAGGGGAAATGGAAATCTGAGACTGCAGTTTCCTTCTGTGGGTGAGCACTTCAAAAGCTGAGATCGAGACAAAGATGAGGCTTCCATCTTTGTAAGAGGGCCCTACTGGCGCTCTTTCCCTCCATTTAGCTGCAACATAATCTGAGCAGAAATTGTGAAATAGGGTCAAGAGAGGAATTCACCTATGGGAAATAGTATTTTTCTCTCTCTGTTCTATGAAACTGTATGGTGTTGTCTGTTTATTACATGTGTAAGTTTGAAAGGAAACCAAATGACTTGAAGTGTCTAAGTGGGCTTCTTGGTATAGACTATTAGATCATATAAAATAGTAGTATGGTGTTCAGTGAGAAGATTTTGTGAAGTCATTGCGACAGCAGGACATAGGGGGCACTTTGGTTCCAATATAATCAGCGATAACTGGATCTCGGTATCATTGTGGAAGACATTGGCTATAACCGTTGAGACAGGAAAATACCCATATAATTAGTACAGCTGAGGAAGCCACTATAGCAAATGAGACAGGAAGACTCAATATGCTCAGTGCAGTGAGAGGAATCAGTACAATCAGTGTAATGGGGAATACCTGGTACAATCAATATGTGCTCCAGTGTTTTGAAGCTAGTGTGATGGTGTACTATGGGACAAACAGAATAATTCCACAACGAAGAGGTTTAATATGGTCAACAGATATGAGGAACCCAATGTGATCAATTGGAAAAGGGATTAAATGTTATCAGTGGGTGTGGAGACAATCATAATGATATAATCAATGGGACATCAGGTGTTTTGGCTTTCAAGCCTCATGCTGTCCATTCTTGACACTGAAAACTGCTTTAAAGAATATTTGTTTATTATGTATCTAGCACACAGTTTGCAAAAGTGTGAGCACATTGCTGTGATGTAGAAACCATGTCAGGTTGCTCCACCATGATGAATTGCACTTGTCCATGTAGTCAGGTAAGTAGGCGAGTGGAGCATGCGCAAGTGCTAAAATGTGTGAATTTTATCAGATGTAGGGAATCGGTGGTGGTGCTGCAGATCTCATGCTGCAGTCCCTTTTCTGCATCATTATGGAAGGATTTGGTTCTAAGAACATCCTAAGTACCCTGCGGAGAACAATAAGAGCAGCCATTTGGCTCATGGTGAGCCTCGTCCCTTCTAATGCACTTGCAGTCCCCCAGGGCCACGTCTAATTACTGCTCAAACACAATTGTTGCAACGATGCATCATGCCAAAACCATCCAGAATAAGCCTCACACAGTGGGATTTGTTGTCAGTCTTGCCTTTTTTTTTTTTATTTTTCTTTTTTTGTGCAGTGCTGGTAAGAAAACTTTTTAACCCCCATTCCTATTCAGGGATCTGCAGCATCTGCATCTAGCTGGCATCTGTCAAATCCCCAAGAGATCCTAAAGACAAGGTTACTTCTGAGCTCCATGAGGATCACTGGATATTTTCTACTTTGGTGAAGAGAAAGTTCCTTCCCAGGAAGTCTCTGCACGCAGAGGCTTTTCATGTGGGCAGATTTTGCTCTCCACTAGAAATCAAAGTCTAGTCCTCCCCTCAACTAAAGTCAGCCTCTGGACTGAAGTTATCTCTAAGGGCACTGAAGACCCTTTAACAGGAAAGGACAAGCTCTCTCCAGTGATAGTGTCTTTGAGAAGGCATCTAACTGCGTATATAAGCTCCCATTTAAAAGAAAACTAATGTTTCCGTTTGCTGCTACAAGAGCTGACCATAATCTTTGCTCTATCTGAACCCTTCCTCTGACATTATAAGCCCTGGTTGTCATCCCCCCAGTGTAGTTTTACTTTCAAAAATTATCATCATTTCTCAGGGATTAGGGTGTGGTCACTTACAGCAAACAAAGATAATGTCAAGCTTGCATACAAGTATATGGCTATAAGATGGATGCCTGCCTGTGCACATGTATGCACATATATATGCAGGAGTGCATAGCTATACATTACCTGTACATACATAGGAAGGTAAATGGATATATACAAACTCAGCCTGTGGTAGTTCAAACAGTTTCAAACATAATTTATACCCTCGTGGGAGGAGTCTTGCTGGTTAAGATAGTCTTTAATAAACTGATGAAGTTTAAGCACAAGGAGGTCCAGCACCGCCCCACAGGCAGGCCACAACACTTCAGGATTTCACCAGCAATGGCCCCATATGGGTCAGGAACCTTTTCAGAGAAGCTGGTGAAAACTCATATCCATTCACCAGCACAGATGGTGACTGAAAACCAGAGTCCAAATGCAAGAACTCCCAAATGTAAGGAAGCTTAAAATCTGGGTCCCCATAACCTTACACAGTTATACCTGAGGCTGAAGTCAATTCATAGTCACTGATCAGACAAATTTGCTGACTACTGTACCATAAGACATTGACCAGTGTCCTGCAACAGCCTGAAGAAAGCACATGTAACTTCAATTTATGTGAAATCTCAGGCGTAGTGAGAGCGAGGGATTGCTCACATCTGGGTTTCAACTCCTATCAGTGGTGCTGTGGAGAGCTTCATGTTGCATTACAAATTGAGATATGTGCAGGTGTATGAATGCAAAACCAGGAAATTTAAGATATCTCTTCTCTGTTCAGTGTACTTTGCATGGTCCTCACTGGTGTGAATGGCAGTTAGAAGAGTGCAATGTAAAGAAAATACACCCACAAAACAGAAGCTCTGAAACAGCTCTGTAATATGGCCAAAAAGCCATGAGTGTCCAGGAGGTAAGCCTAGATTCAGAACCCAGTGCTCTGAAATCTCTGGTTACTAGCAAAAGCATTTGAAAATAAATATAGACACAAATTAAAATGATACCATTTTTGACAAAGTAGACAGTAGTTGAAATATAATGAGGCACTGTAGAAAAATGCCCCTCCACCAAGCGAGCACTTGCTGGGCGGATTAGCCAGCATTCCTTCTCCTCCATTGAGTGGTGTCACAAGCTAATAAATATTTCAGAATTGGCTGTATTCAATCCAGCCCTTGTCCCGGTTGACGTCTGTTCTCTCAGTTTTCAGAAGGAGACAGGTGCAGAAGGATGAAAAGGGATTTAATTACTAAACATCCCCTACTCCCAGAATCCAAACACATGCTGTACTGTACATATACACCACACCTACTGTACTCAGAAGCACATATAATACTCATGCACACAGAGTCACACCTACTACACTCTGCGACACACTTACTGAATCCATGTTGCACACAGATTGTGTTTTGGAAGTAGAGGATTCATACTGCATTGCACCAATGTGTTTTGGCCATTGGACGTGGAAGGTATATGTGTGAACTGAAGTTATAGCACACATTCCTCCTCTAGAGCCACACACCCTGTTACAGAAATGCAAGAAAGACAGAAATGGCTTGTTTGTCCCCTCCTTGTGGCCAATCTGTAAAAGAATAAGAATTGGCTCCAGCTGCCTGCCAGCAAATGTAATTTTTTTTTTTTTTTTTTTTTTTTTTTTTTTTTTTCCTTCTTGTGCTCAATGTCCTGTGTTCAGTCCCTGCCTCTTCTCAGTTCTGGTAGGTGACAGAGAGTCACGCTGTACAGCACTATACCCACATGGTAGTCACCATATACTCCCTCACCTGCAGAGAGTACATTACATGCTTACATACATGTGACTTATTTACTGTGTTAATGGTTTCTGTCTACACACTTCGCTCTGATACAAGAACAGTACAAATGCCCTAACCATAACCTTTAAAACTTCTGTTCTTCTAAGGCTAGATTTTCGGATACTTTTCACCCACAATCAAGGGCATTCTCAAGAGCTCCATTTAGACACCACACAATAAGCTAGGGAAGTGGTGCAGATCATTCAGTTGGTGTCTGGATCAGTGCTGTGGCGATGTTATCTTCTCTTCCAAAGACTTTCCTGCTGTTTGACAGGGAAGATCTAGTGGTACTTTTCACAATAATAATAGTCTTAGTCTGGCAGTTGTGGGCAAATTTCAGTGTGAGAAGCTGCATTCAACCTCTTTAAACTTCCCTGGCACTTTTCAGCTACAGACAGGATACTCTTTCGTTTCCTATTCCAGGCTGCACTGGCCTAACTGTTCTTGTGGGTTGTTCAGCAGCAGTTGTGCTCCACCACAGAGACAGCTGCGTGTCAGAAAGGGCAGTGGTAGGCAGTGTGGCCAAGCTGGTGGAGCCTCAGTGGGAGTTTAGGAGATAACATCTTCCTTGGTTCTGTCCCTTGCCCATTGGAAGAAGTCAGGTCATTTTATGCCAGTTGCCTCAGTTTCATCATCTGTAAAATGAGGCTAGTAATATGAACTTTTGGAAAGTGGTTTGAGATTTACTGAGCTAGCAAATACTTGTCTGGGTAGTCTATTAGAGTGCTTTGAGATCTTTGAGGGACTCCTGAGTGTATCAGCGCAATATATTGCTGTTACCAGCTACTTTACACAGCAAAGAAAAAAGAAAGCAACAGAGTTGAAGAAAGGAAAAGTTGGGTGCTCCTCCAGTCCTGCTCCCACTGGAATTGTACTGTTGACTCCAGTCTAAGCAGGATCAGGACCTGGAAGCTCAAGTGATAGATGGTGACAAACACCAAGAAAATCAAAAGTGATGGATGCTGAAAGCAAATGGTTCTGTGTGTGGGCTAGAAGGGGTTTCCAGATAATGTATCACTTAGGTCAAATACATAACTCCATTGGCTTTAGAGCTAGGTAATTAGTGTATCAGAAAATTGGGGGAAATTATGTATGTTTTTAAGATGGGCTATTAAAGCAAGCCATGAATTATTGAGAAGGGAAACTGCTTGCTTTCTTTTATTTAAGTTAACCTTGGAGAGCAGAGAAAGAACATCAGGATGATTTTTTTCTGAGACACATGTTCTATATAAGAGCACATGTGGTTGCAATGATATTAGGTCCCCCACTGCATCTCATACACTGCAAACACATGCTTATGTGCACATATGTGCATTCATGCATACACACACAGCAGAGTCGGTAAATATTCTTGCTACATGTGCACAGTACATATATGCATACGCACGCTTGTTATCTTTTATATACAACGCTCTGTACACACTCAGAATAAAGCAGTCAGACCTCGTATGTATCACACAAATAGTTAGAATAGTATACTTAAATGTTGCACATAGAATAACGTGATAAATATAGCTTTTTCCCACCGTGCTTACACTACTTGAAATACTTCTGCAGACTCATTTGTAGATATACAAATATTTTATTAAAGTAATCTTAGGTTTCATATGCATCCCTAAATTGTAATAAAAAATTCATACTATTTTTACACAAATGTTTGTGCAAATTATACATACTGAGCAAAAGTCCCGTGCAAGTTCCTGTGTGACCCCATGTTGAGATCTACAGTAGCTTCCAAATTCTTAGTTTACAAACTTTGCTACACATACTTGTGTGCACTGTGTGTGTTTGCATATATTCTATTGATGGACTATGTCCACTCAGTACAGAATTCAGTCTTTCCTATAGCAAGCTGTAGAAGGGTTCAAAAGCTGAATTGGACCTCATTCTCCATTTGACTGGAGGGTTTTAGGAAAACTTCCATGGAACTCCATTTCCATTAAACTCTATAGGGTTTTTCTAGAGGAGATGGACTGCTCTGTTAAAAACAGGAGTGCTAATTAAGTTGATTCCACTGTAACTCTCATGGTTGGTTGACTCTACTGTCTGCGTCACCATAAGAGTGCTAATTTGATTTCATGTATAAAGTGTGTTTGTTTCCCCACACTGCTCTTTTGGTCTCTGATTCTTCACATACTTATAGACAGGCTTAAGTTCTGGTGCAGGAAGACCCTTTTTGGCCTCAGTATGACTTGATGGGTTTGTGCAGCATTACTTATTGCTAAGTGCCACCTCAAATTTTGCAGAATCAGAGCTTAAAACTGTTCTTTTCTCTACAAGACTGCCCAGCAAAAGCACCCAAAGGAGCAGTTAATTTAAACAAGCAGATTCTCACCATTTCATAAGTGAAATAAAATTTTCCTGTAATCTGGGAAACTTAAGTGGGACTGCAGGAGTCCAAATGGGAAGCACTCGTTTTTGGCACTGGGGCTTTCATTGGCATATTGCTGCTTGGGGGAATTAGTACGGAACTAGACACCATGCAGCCCCTCATCTTGTCTTTGGGCCTTGTGGTTGCTATTGTAAAGCTCTGTAACAGCCCAAATCAAAGGTTTATATCTCTGCATCTTGGAACACTGAGAAAATCAGATCTGATTCCAGTTTTGCTCTTTGTACTCATCCATCCTAATTATGACCTATATTCTACTCTGCAGCTGGGAACCGGTAAAATCTGTGACTACTTTGTGCGTGAATCAAACCACAGTGGGGATCATTCCTTTGATTGCAGGGACCAGGACAGGCCTATGGGCTGCCCAAAGTATTTGTGTTTAAATCAGGACTCTCTAGCAAATATTTGTGCCTTTTTTTTTTTTCTTGACATTTACCACCCATTCCAAAACAACAGATTGTGTGATACCGTAAGCTACAGTTTTCCAGTAGGGATAACATGGAAAGAACAAACACATTGCCTTGAATTTATTTGTAAAAACACAATTTTAAAATATTGCAGTTTCTTTCTTAAATGGGAATCTTCTGTGGCACAAAAGTTTTCTGTCTGTGGAATGATCTGTTTGGTCTCCTTTTTACCTCAGAAGGAACTGGATGTCTCTCCTGTTTTCTGTGTGCAATAGATTGACCTTTATCAGGATGGAATTTGGAAATGTTAAATTATGAAAACTTTGAGACTTTTGCAGAAATGTTCTTATGTAAAGGATGAGGCCCAGGAAGTAGGAATTAAATTGCAAGAAATAATGGCCTTAAATTCCAGCAAGAAAGATTTAGGTTAGCCATTAGGAAAAACTTTCTTACGATAAGGATAGTTAAACATTGGAATAGATTGTCTAGGTAGGTTGTACAATCTCCATCAAAAGAAGATTTTAAGAACAGGCTAGGCAAACAAGAATGATGTAGCTATAGTTGGTCCTGCACAGAAGTGGCCAGACTAAGTGACCTCTAGAGCTCCCTTCTAATCCTATATTCCTATGATATTAAGAGTCTAAGATTTAGCATTGCTTGGGTTATAGCTAATACAGCAATGTGTGCAGTGGGATGGATAGTTGGATGTTGAGGACAGATATATCCTTTCTCACATTAACACTAGTCATGGTTATGGTCCATCTAAATTCCAGTGCATTGCTTAGAAAAATGTGCCCTTTAATTTCCTAATAAAACAGCTGGGTAAATTCTTCTACTTGCAGCTAAAGAAAAAAAAAAGAACACTTGAAATGAATTTTTAATACAGATTTGAGTGGGATTGCAGCAGGCGCTTCTGATCTGATAATTGCACTGGATCAGCCACAGTCGTCATCTTTTTTTCCCATCAGAAATTTTGTGTGAGAGTTTAGTGCTGGTGAAAGTTCCCAGGCTGAGGGCTTGCAAGGTCTCCAGGTAGCCAGCGAATGGGAAGCCCGGGCAGCAGTGTGGACAGGATGGGTGAGGGCATGGGCAGCCATCAGCTCAGCTGCTGATTCTCATCCCTTCGCATCCTGTCAATAGAAGCAAGGTCAAGAGAAATCCTCGCTGTTTATTTAGGCAGTGGCCCCTGCTGAAATTGTCAAAAAGAGCATACAGTAGCACCTACAGCATGGAGCATAGCCAGCTAATAGGAACTAATGTCCGACCCCTCTCCACTAAATAGTGACTCAGATGGCTGAATCCAAAGGACCAAACAAGAAAAAGACACACGTATGTGGTCTTGAACACAGACACTTTTTTTGCTTTGTACCTCAGTAGGAAGTGCCATTTGGGGAGTCACTGACTTTACAGTGTGAGCGAGTCTTTGAAAGGTTCTTCCCTCTAGGTGGAGTCTTTATGGGGACTGCTCACAGAGGCTATCTTTAGCTTATTGAGGTTAATCTCTCTGTTCCCTGTGCAAACACGGAGAGAGGCATACTTGCCTGGGTGGCAGTTCAGAGTAGAAGCCAACCTAGCCACTGATTCACCCTCTGGGGTAGCCTGTTTTCTTCCTTGGCTTTGAAAGGTTAAGGCTAAAGTTCACTGGGCAAAAGCTAGCCCTTTTGAATACCCCTTGAAAGGGTATTGGAATAATACTTGAAATGTATTCCCCTTTCTTTCTTTAAGACTATCCCAGACTCATTACACCATCTTACTGTCTTTCCTAATTGACACTAGAACATGTTGGCTGGTATTGCTGTCAGTACATCCTACTAGTGAGACAGAGCTTGGATCAGCCGAAGAGTGCTTTTGTTGGCTTGGCATGACTTAAATTCGTTTCTTGAGGGAAATCAGCTATCTTGGTAAAAGCACTTTGGTTCCTGTATCACTGCAACTACACTACAGCTTTTCGCAGTGTAGAAATACAGTTAAAAAATCATGGCCCTAATTGACATTACCATAAATAATTTCTAGCATAGACCTGGCTCTGAGTGAATGGGGAAGTATAGCAAGAAAAGCCTCTGTGTCCTATTACCAGCTGCCCTAAGCCAAGTCTTGCCTTGACATCCTCCCAGCTTTGCTCCTGCAGCCTCACAAGACAGACCTTGTGAGACTGGTACAATCCCCAACAGTTGGGAATCCAGTGGTAAACACAGAAGGGAAATTTAGGCTGAAAACCCTGGCAAACCTGTGTTGACTTCCCCATGATTTCCTGAGCACTTGGATTTTTCCTTCAGCCTACCAACACTTCCAATAAGACGGTTGTGCTACGAGATGAAAGGGCAAAGATTTTCTGTGCCTTGCTCCCTGTATTTTTCCTTCTTTTTTTCCTCTTTCTTTTTTTTTTTTTTTTTTTTTTTGTGCCATTCTGGAGAGCCATTGGCTGCTGCCTGAGATATCCTGAGAGATGCGGCAATTAATTTTCTTTTAATCAAGGTCGGATGAAGTAAATTGGTGCGGCTCTGCAGCCCCTCATTTTCTGTTTTTGCAGTGATGCAAAACAAATATGATCAAATTATGCTCCTTCTCACCTTATTGAATTAGGAAGCGTGACTGATCCGGGAGAGCTGAGATGTTATATACTGTACCAATCCTCACCATCCCCCCTCCCTGACAAAGCCATCGGGAATCTTTTTGCAGGTTTTTTATTTCAAGTTCGGAGGGAAGTGTGGGAGTGGGTGTGGGTGGTGGGGAGAGAGTCCTATTTATTTTTCTTAGTCAGTGGGGTGAAGCTGTATATTTCACCTTACAGTGATGTGTGAGTAATCACAATAATCAGGTCCATCTGGGCTTAGGAATAAAATCTGACAAGAGGACAAAGAAGTTAAAGAGCAGACCTGCAAAGAGAAGGGCCTTTCATCTGTTCCAACAGCAGGTCTTACCTGTATGTTTGTCTGCCTGCATTGTGCATAGCTGTATGACTGGTGGGCTTTGAGGGATCTGGGAGTTGAGGGTCACAAGGGGCTCTCTCCAGCTCTGCCACTCACTTCTTCTGCAGCCTTGGGCGTACCGCCTTGTCCCTCCATGCCCCAGCTACCCTGCCTGTGCAATATGGGTAATGAAGTTTGCCATGAGATTCGCAAATGAAAAGCATTACATGAGAGCTAAACATTATTTGCACCTTGTTAGCTCTTAAGGACTATTTTGTGTTAATTTCATTGCAGCATGCCAGAGGACAGAGGAAGAAAAAGAGACATACATGCTCACACACAGAGCTGTCTCATGGAGATTTTGCTTATAGTTAGTTTGTTCATGTAATCTAAAATGAATGTTATTCTGACTGACAGCATCGGTTTGCTCTTTGTATATAGAGAAACATTACAAATGCTGTGATCAATACCACTATGGACATACAAATCGCACAATATATATAGTCCTGTAACCCATGGCTGGGAGGTCTCAGCATCCAGCAGACTCAGGCTGCTATGCTGCTATTTATTTCAGAGGGTCTCTCTGCGTAAGGGCTGCAGCAGCAGGATTCTATGGTCAGAACTTGTAATACCCTTGAGGGAGTAAAACATGGAGATGCAGCAGGAAAAATGCATAATGAGTGGGCTAACGTGTACACTATTCTTCTTAGAAAGAAACTCAATGTGGTTGTGAGCTTGACCTAAAGGGATCCTTTCCGGCGTGATAATCATAGAAATGGACAGAGAAGTCTCCTGGGAGGGAGGAAAGTATGTAGTCCATCCTCTACCCTAAGGCAAAATGAAGTGATGACTGAAATATGAACTTTCCTTGAACGTGTTAAAGGAGCTGGCCCAAGAGAGCATGGGTCAGCAACAGGAATTCAGGACTAGATCCTACTGAACTGTGAACTAGTACTCTACACACAGCATGGTGATCTCTGCACAGCTAATCTTAGTTGGTTAGATGATCTCATTGATCCCTTTTGGGGGGGAATTTACACTTCTATTAGAAACAGAGTACCCAGTAGATATGGTGGCTGGGATTTAGAAAAAAGCAGGGCAGACTGAGAAAGGCAGTCAGTCCTAACTCTGGCTAGGATGCAACAGATAAAATTCCTATTTTGGTGAGAACCTAATGACGCTAAGGACCTCTGCTAGCCAGAGCTCATCCAAGAAATACCTCTTTGTGACCCTCGTAACATGCTGAAACATTGCTCTGGACGTGATTTGAGGTGAATGAGGAAAAGCATCACTTCCTGTGTCACCAGAGCCAGTACCTACTGCATGTTAGCCCTGCAGAGCAATTTCAGCTGAGCATCCATTTCCACAATGAGAAAATGTGGGAGAGCTGGGCACTGCACAGGTTGGCAAAGGTGTAAGGCACCAAGAGAGAAAATTTGGCAGTATGTAAAATACTTTCCTGGGCATGCTGTGTGATAACAATAAATAGAGGTTATTTAGTGGGGTTTGGGGTTTTCTTCCTTTCTTTTTTGAGAGAGAGAGAGAGAATTGGAGAGAAGGTACTTAGACTGTAGGTTTTAATGTATAGACTTTACATTGACCCTTTTCACCCTGACCCTTTTCCTCATCAGGTCAGTCTTGTTCAGCTGTACTGCTCATTCTGCTTAATCAGAGCGCAAAACCAACCCCAGACCAGGTTGATAAAAGGAAAGGGAAGTTTACAACAGCTTTGCCTATTCATTAGGGTTTTTATTTAAGCACAAAACATTATCTGTAAGTCTGTCCATCTGAAATGTTTTGTACTGCTGCTGTCCATCAGTGTTGAATCTTAGACTGGCAATCACAAATATTGTGCGGGGTCTCGTGAAGGCTCGTTTCCCTGCCACAGGTATAGAGAACTTCACTTGATGTGGGGTTGTGTTGCATTGGGTGAGAGCAGATCTGGGAAGATGATTATGATTAATGTTGTCTTAGTTATAGGAGAACTGTTCAACCTCACCTCTTCTCACAGGGAGAAAGGAAAAAAGAAAAGAGGTAGGAAACAAGAATTCCTATCGGAAAAAAAAACCAAACCAAAACTGAGAAATTCCTTATCCTAGCAGGCTTAAGGAGAGGGCAAAGATACACAGGAGAGAGAAAAAAAGACACAAAGATAATATTAGGGAACATTTTATTTTCCACATTCTTCATTTTTAACCACCCTTCTCTCCTTGTTCATTAATCCTGCAATCTTTTCCTTTCTTTGAGACACTTCTCTGAGGTGTATGGCTTATGACTGCAGTCAGTGTTAATCGAAACTCTTCCTAGCAGGAGCAGGGGAAAACTTGAAGCTCTCTTTGGTCTCTGTAAAAACTCTATTCCTTCAAAGGCTGTGGGTACAAAAGGGCTTTTGAAGCAAACTCGGTGTACCAAATTACAGACTAGACCAGGACCCTGACTGTAATTAATGACAATGATGAAGGAAGGAGATACTTCTTGTTATATGGTCCAAGTTTAGGATACATCCAGCAGGGCATAAACAGAAACAAGCCCTGAAGAGGAGTCTGCTGTGCTAGTAGACATTGGAGGGGGTCATTGAGAGATTGGTCAAACAAGATTAACTCTCTCCTTCTGTCTCCTGGGTTGCTATATGCCTTAAGACCCAGAATATCTCCTTTTTGTCTTTTCTACATGTATGACTTCACAATATCAGCTGCTAACATCTATCAATGACCCAGATGTCTAGTGACCTACTGATTTAAGCCACTGCAATTTCCTCCTGCAGTGTTCAGTCTAGCTCTCTACTCCCATTATCTCCATGTCCTCTGTCTTCATAGTCTCAAATCTTTTTTCTTTCTCTTTCACATTTTTCCCCCGTTCCCTCATTGTTTCATCTCCTTCCTGTAGCAGATAGATCCAATTCCTTCGGGGGTGTTGAGGGGGGAGAAACACAACCCACAATGCATGAACCCACCAGCTCAGCAGATTTTACTTGGTACTGTTTTGGCATCCAATCCTACCCATATTTCTGTGAATCATTGTGCCATTCGTGATCAGAGCTCCAAATGAAACTCACCAGGAATTTTTATTACTCCAAGAACAGTGAAGTAATAGTCCAAACTACCAATCACTGGAGCTGGCAGGACGGGGCTCCCAGGGGAACGCAGGGCAGCACAGCTTTAATTGTCCTTTTTTTTTTTTTTTCTCCCTTTCCCTGACAGTAGGAAAGGAACCCCAGCCCCCTTACAACTGTCCCATCCTATATTTTGTTCCAAAAACTCAGATACTATAATTTCCATTTTCTGTGAAAAGCATTCTTAAGTTTTGGAATAATGCTGCCTTTGTGGCTGAAAATAGTTGCTGCATTTCTTGCTGAGGGTCTGATTGTTACAAATCATTAATAACATCCTCCACTTGGATTAGCTAGCAAGAACACCTCTTTGTTGTTATCCCTAGATCTCAAAGCTTTGTGTGAAGCAAGTCAGGATCATTATTTTCATTTCACAATGATTATTATTTTCATAGAGGCACCAAGAGGTGGGATGTCATTCCTAGGGGCAGAGCCAAGCATAGAACCCAGTTTTCTAGAGCCTCGTTTCTTGGGACTATACCCCTCATCACAAAAGGTAGCAAAGGGTGTTCCCAACTGTTCTAGACCCAGATTTTACCAGAAGTCAGAAGCTGACATAGCAGAGGGCATCAGTGAAGGCTTGGTACAAGGAACAACAGAGAAATGCTGGTTTAGGCAAGCCCACACTGGTACAGATGCCACAAGGAGCTCTGGTTGTGTGGAAAGCTTGTAGCTGCTGCAGGCTGAGGCTCAGCCTCTTCAGGTGAGAAATGCAATAAGGAGGGATGTAATGCCAGGAAGCAAAGATCTACTCTGTGCCAGCTATAAGTCTTGGTGAAGAGCACGCAGCTCACCTCATCTCTGCTAGAGTCAAAGCAGTGGCTTTCAGGGTTATGATGGTGTTCTGCTACTCTGCAGGGTGAAATAGCTATCAGTAGGAGAGATTTCCAAATACAAAATGAAAGAGTTAATGAAATGTCTTACCACTTGAGGCAGACCCTTTCTGGTGAACACAAGAGCTTAACTTGACACACCTTGTTCTGTTCCCATTGTTTATGTGACTGGGATAGGTAGGTTGCAGGAGAGAGGAGAGCTGGGAAGGATCAGGTCCCCCTTCCACATTTTTAGCAGTGAGATTCCAGCTCGGTTTGGTGGTGATGGCAGGGAAACCTCCATCTAGTTGAGTGCTGTGTCAGAAGCTACTTTCAGAAAAAAAAAGATGGTGTAGAGAGTTGGGATAGGATGTTCTTGGAAGCTGCTGAGGGAGAGGCACAGGAAAAGGTGCTGCTTTTTGGGTGACTTTCATCACGGTAGAGAGGCCCCCACTGTTCTCGCAGCCCTCTGGCTGGGAAGTTCCACAACCAGCATCTCTGGGTTAGGAGATGGAGAGACTGGTCTGATGCTACTGCCGTGCTGTGGGTCTGGCTTCCCCTCCCGAGAGGAATGCCCTTCACTCTGCACACAGGATTTTCTCTCGTCCCATTGAGAGTGGGCTCTGTGCCACTTTATACTTTGGAGGATCATTAGCAGAAATCATTAGCTATGATACAACCTCCCCCATAAATCTCCCCTGCACCTGGATCATTTGTCCATGCCTAATTTCCATCTCCCTAATTTTATGATTTGTCCCTCATTTGATGAGAGTTCCTTCCATTAATTGTGTAGTAAGTGCTTCCAGATAAAGGGCTGAGGAGTTGACCCTGTCTTGGAAAGACACAGTTTGGGTTTTTTTCCTGAAGGAGAGAGTCCCTCTGAAATATTCTTGCTTCCCTTTCAGAGGGCATCACTCCAAATCTTAAAGGCACCACAGCAGCTTCCCACAGGGAAAATGCCTCTTTCAGATAAATCCTGTTCACTGGAGGCGCTGCAAGGCACATGAAAGCAGCAAAGCTCAAGTCCAAGGTGTCCTCCGCCAGAGTTGGAAGAGTCTTGTAGGCATTATCTGTACAATTCAATTCAGACCAAGGAATACTTCTGCTTTTTCTCCCCTGGACCCCTCCTAATTATACTTTGGTGCCCAAAAGCAATTCTGTGTCCTCCCACAAAAATCTCCTCTGCTGAACTATTTCATGTTATGTTAGGCTGCAACAGAGATCCTTAGCCTGTGTGATAATGGGCAGGGAGGGAATTGGTCGAGTTGGTGGAAGAAGGGACTTAGCATCAGGCCTGCAGAGCTCTTTTTCCAGCTTTTCTGCAGACCTTCTGGGTGGTCCAGAATAAGGCAGCTCTTTCTCGGTGCCTCCATTGCCATCTAAATAAGATGGTGATACTAGCAGTAGGGTGCCATGAGAGTTTAATTAATTAATTTGCAAACGCTGTGAGATCCTCTGATGAAATTCACTGCATCAGCACAAAGTCGCATTTAATCTATATTACATATGGAGATCCCAATAGCAGGAGCATCCCAAATGCGCAGGAAAACTGAACCAAAAAGAGGTGCAGCCAAACTTTCTGAACACCTCACTACATAGTTTATGTCTCTGGCAAACAGGAAAATTTTTCCAAATCAAAGCATTTGTCCTTGAACTTCTCACTATGCATGAGTGTGAGGCAGCTGAAACAGCTCACACTGGGACAAACAACCTACTGGAGCGCTCTCAGAGCTGAATTTGACACAGTGGGTCTGCTCTGCTGTGCTGACTGTGTTTTATTTCTCCCAGCCTAATCTCCCCCATCTTTTCTCATACCTGTCCCATATTTGACATGGATGTTAGAAAATCCACCGAGATAAAGCTTGATCCAAAACTCAGTCAGAGAGTGCAAAAGCTTCCCTGGAACCACCAAGGCTGTAAATGGTGCAGGAGGCAAAGCTGTCAGATTCTCAGCACCTCTCTCACTGACTGGTATCTTTAACTGTTGATTTACTCTTGAGGGTCTGTCTGTGACATTCTTGCCCTGGTGCTCTTTTCTCCTGAGTTTCTGTCCATCGCAGGGGTAGTACAAATTCAGAAGAAGGGCATAGGAGAGGAGAGAGGCACAGTGCTAGAAGCAGCTTGCACATTTTACAGGTAACATTATCTTTTATTGGCATCCTAAAAAGAATGTCAGGCACTAGAGTGGTTTTTTCTTTTTTTTTTTTAATTTCTGCTTCACTGCTGTTCCACTGCAAGATTTTTATCACATCCATGATGCCAGCAGAGGCAGGCAGCGCTCAATGACACAACTGGCCATTCACAAGATTTCTGGAGACCTTTTGTCACATCCTCTGGAGCAAACTGTGAAGGTCTCAACATCATTTCTGTTCTAAAGCTGGAAGTAGTCTGAGACTCAGCAAGGCACAGGCCTTCCTAGCTGACTCTCCAGCCAAAAGGGTCTCTCTGCTAGTCAGCTGGACCTACTGAGAGAGATCTTCCCATTGTTTTACAAGTTGAAACAACCTTTTAGTAGTTAACCAAGACAGGTATTTCTAGCAGTCATCCAGGCCATGGAGTGTTCTTGCTCTCTCTGAAAGTCAGTAAAAACATTTCTATTGATGTCTGGGCCAGTAGAAACATTTTCACTGGCCAGGCATTGCTTTCTGACCCAAAGAGCTTCTCAGAGTCCAGGCAACTCTTGTCATTGGCGTATTTCATGTGACAGTTGACATTGCTTCTCATTTTCACAGCAGCTCAGTTCTCTCTGGTCAAAGTTTATGGTAAGATAAGACCTTTTAGACCAGCAGCAAAAACTCTGGTACCAACAGACTGACCTTGCAGTCTGTCTTCTCCTTCGTTTCAACCTCCTGATTTTCCTGACTGCTTCCCTTGTGGTGGGCAATAAAAGTACAAAAAGTATGATCACTCCCTCTGCCAAACCCACTGAAGAGCAGGTAAGTCTGTTCTGTAAGGGCAGTTGTACTGTTGCCACAGAAAGCAGAAGTGAGAAAAGTCTTTACCAGGTTTTGGATGGCTTGGCTAGCTTTGGTTGGGAACTGGAGAAAACACTGCGTTGTGACTGCCAGAAAGAGCACTGGTGCTGGAGCACTGTCATGTCAGCTCTCCAGGACAGCAAGTACAGTTTAAAACCTGGAACTTAGAGCCCTGTGGATTTGCAGAGCCCTGTGTGACAGAGCAGGACCACTTCAGTGGCTCTGACTCCAGTGGCTGCCACCCCAACCCCAAGCCAGCCTGGGCTGTGAGCACTCCAGAAGTAGATTTTTACCCTGTGACTCCTCAGAGCCTCAGCAGCAGCTGCATGGAGTCAGCAGCTGAGGTTTCTGGGTGTGTATGGAGGCGGGTGGAACTGGGCTGTGGGTTTTTGTCCTGAGTTTTGCAGTTGCTGTCTGACCCTGCAAAGGCCTTTTCTCTCTTTTTGCGGAAGACAGCAGAAACAAGCAGTTGAGCACTGGATCCTGTCCTGTATTCTCTCTGCCTTGCAACCTTCCCCTTTTTGCATGGAGCCATGCAATAAATGCTGCTGTGTCCCCTATGGCAACTGCAATGGCATGAGGAGCTTTGCTGTGGCCACAGTAGCATCTCATGCCTTTCAAATTCAAGTATGATTTTTCCCCAGGTATCAATGACTGCAGGTAGAGAGGCAGCAGGATAGCTCTCACACTCATGAGTGCCTCTTACTTTTACCAGCCTTCAGACGAACCTTGAAAAGACACCTGAGATGGTGTAAGCTAGCATAGTACTGCCTAGGCTTACTCCCACCTGAGAGAGGATCTTAGCAGGGCATCAACCCCATCAACCCCAATGTTTCTCCTTCGTGTTGCAGTTTTGAGAACTGTGACCATACACTAAATTTCTTTCCTAGTTTTCTTTTGCCTGAATGAGGCTATTTTTACTAGCTGACATGAAATTTTTACTAAATGCCACCAAAATTCACAAAGCACTGAATTTTGGGCCTCATGGCAGTAGCTAAAATATAGAGTAATTGTATTGATTTCATTGCATTTTCCCAGATGACGATGCAGATTGGAGTTAAACCACAGAAAGCAAAAGTTCAGCATGGGTGTTATCCAGTCTTTTGAAATTAAGCTGAGTGAGTTGCAGATGAGATATGCAGTGGCATACCTGGTTCTGCAGTAGAAGCAAATGCAAAGCTGGCTATAGCCCTACTTTCCACCAAACTCACCCTCTAAGGAAAGGATGAAATAATTTTTTTCCCAAGGAGGGAGGGACACTGTATATTATCTAATGATTATAGCAGGATCTAGGAAACAGGACTTCTGAATTCCTTACCCTGCTGTGCCACTGCTTTGCAGCGTGGTCTGAAGGAAAACATTTCCACATTTCTTTTACTTGGATAACATACTTGTGAAATAAACCATGCTTTATATAGGATTTTATTTTCAAAACATACGCCATGTCCATATGCCACAGTACAATGACTTTGTCTGCGATAACAGGCCGGGGTAGGAAACTTCCCACTGTCTGTCTCTGTGCTGTGAGGTGAGCTGGTAGGATCTGGTTTTCTGAACTACTGAACACCTGTACCTCAAGTCAAAATCACTGTATAGTCAAGGTGCCAAATACACTGGAGAATAAGGCCACTGAGCATGTGCATTGAACTTTGAGGTACTTGCATAGAAGGAAGTAGAGAAGTAGACAGCATTGTTGTTAGCATTGCCAAGGACTTAAGCAGGTCCCACCTGAGCAGAATATTCAGCTGATGTTGAAAATCATAGAGAAGAATGTTTGTCTCAGTTGATTCTGGCAAAAAGAGGGCACAGTGTGTAGCCATACCCTCCAGCTTTGAGAATTTAACTGAGTTGTTCTGAATCTCCTCCTTGGTTTTGGTACTTTGCATGATCGCAAGATGGATGTGTGGCGTAGCTGATGGAGGATCATAGGTGTACCCCCAGCACATGCAAAGTGCATAAAGGTGGCCAGTCACAAAATGAGGAGTACATGAGAGAACAGCCACACAGATCTGCCCCAGTCTCAGATCAAGGGCTTGACTGCAATATCAACATCCTGCAAAGTTCTGCTCTGGATGTGAATCTCTGCACAGTTAGCAAATCTCCTCAGACAGGCGTGCACCTCTCACTGAAAGTATTGTTAGGATCTGTTGCTGATCCAGACTGCCTAGAAAGCTGGATTTGAAGGGACAAGAAACTGCAAAAGTAAGGGCTTTTATTTTTTAGGTAGTCTGATTTTTAACTATGTAAATTCACGGATTATATTCTGATGATCCAAACACTCTGGGTATGGAACAAACACTGGAATTCCTTTCCAAAATAAATTCCAACACACGCAGCATTGAGAGGTCTGATCTTTCTTCTGCAGTTATCATACTGAGTTTATGTATTATGCTTTGTGTGTGTCTGCACACGAGAGTGGTGCTATTGCAAGTGCAGAAAAACGTGTGGAAACATGTGAATGTGGACAAGTGCCTGTGCATGATAACATGTGCAAGAGGCTTTTTGTGTGTTTGTGAGAGAGGGCATATGTATGTCTACAAATTTGTGTCTATGTGGGAGTATATATGTGTGGGAACATGTGCATGTATGTAATTTTGTGCTTGTGTGGGAGAGAGGAAGGGAAAGCATGGTAAAGTTATTTGAACCTGTTTGAAGGTCGGGTCTCCCCAAGGTTATCTGCTTTTTTTCCCTTGAATCTGTAAAGTAATGGTATTCACACTCACTACTTGAGAAGTGTTTCTTTTTATAGCTCTTCCAGATGACAAATAATGCCTGTTTTTGAAGTCCTTTTTAAGTCATTGTTCCCTGGACGCAGATACCATGTTTGGGTGCAGGAGGGGAACAGAGCGCAGAGCTATTTCCCCTTTCTGTCTGCAGAGAGCTTTACTGGGACTAGTGAAATTCCAGCCAGGATCATCCAAGGGGCTGCAGACTTACAGCATATGAGCTAATAGGACACCCTCTCCTTCAAGCCCCGTGACACAGTGAGAGAGAAGCAGACACCCACCACAGTCCACTGCAAGCTCTTCAGGTCTAGACCATGGAGGCTGTAAAATCCAGCTGAAATCAGTGGTAGATTTCCTGGAGTAAGCCTCCCCAAGTTCACCCATTGAGAATAAGTCAAATTCAGACTGGGTGAGTGGACAGGTGTCTGGATCAGAGCCACCCCTTACTGGGGGGCTGGGGTTCATCAGATATTGCCCATCTTCAAAGATTTTGGGCACTGTTGCCCCCTGTGGGCAGTATGGGTGTGTGGGCAGCACATACAAAATTTTCTCCACTTCCCAGAGAAGTACAACTAGCCTGTTACCCAGCAGACTAGTACAGTGCTGCGGGCACTTGGTGATACTGTTCTCTCACCATAGTGGCAACCTTTGTTTTTTTAAAACTATCCCCTTCTTCCTTGCCTTCCCTTAATCCTAAGTGCTTTGGCTAACGTCTCTCTGGTAGCAGCAACAGCCATTCTGTGCCCAGAAATTGTTCTGTACAATGTAAGCACAGGAGCATAACAGGAAACAGTATTTTGTGCTGCTTTGCCCAGGGACAGACAACTCGTGCACACCACAGAGCGCTCCCATTCCTCGCTGTTGTAGTGGAGATTTTGTGTGCCCATCACCAAAGGACAGTGAGCTTATCCCCATCTCTGAAGTCTGGCCACCGATTTACTCTCCTCCCTGCAGATGGGATAACTGAGTTTTTTCTGCTGGTCAGATCCTGAGATGTGCTGGAAGCTCAGTGTTCCCAGTGGCTATGATAGAAATTTTCCGGAATATAAACTGAATGGGTCTCTCAGGATTTGGGCCAGAGGGAATTGCAGATACCCATGAAGGTGTTCAGCTCCATAATGGAAAAAGCTCAGGGGAAATGGCCTGTGGGAAAAATAATGAGCACAGTGGAAAAACAGGGAACAGAAAAGGGGCAGAAAGATTCAAGAAGTAATCCAGAAGAGGACAGGGAGAAAGCTTGGTTGAATGGATAAACGGTCTGCGAGCAGGAAACGATATCTGACTTAATGTATTAGTCAGACAGAAAAATTAGATGGTGTAAACTGATCCTTCCTGCAAGGGGTGCTGAACTTTTTTGGTGACTTTAGAAGGCCATGTTTACAGTAACTTCAGCTCGTGACCAGGCTATAAAGGCAGGCTCTTTGGGGCAAGCAGCGTTTCATTAACACACACACCTGCCTCCATGGGCAACCTGGCTTTGCAGTTAGTGGGCTTTTTTTTTTATTATTATAAGATTGTACTTTGCTTTTTAACATAGAAATATAAAATATGCATGCATATGGCTTATCAAAGATGATAACATTCACAGGTAAGGGAACATAAGTCCACTTTATAGCAATAAATTATCTTCCCCACCCTTTTGGACTGATTAGCAGCTGCGTGTCACCTAAGCTTTCTAGAGTTTTCCTTTTAATTTTTCACCTGAATTGTTTTCTGCATTTTAGCTACAGTCATAGGGGGTGTTTTTATAAAAGTGCCTACAGGGATTTCCGATTGTTGTTCCCACTGAGCCCCTGAAATTACTCAGTCAGTTTTGAGATGCTCGCCCGAAGTGTTGATTATCACAGAGTTTAATTTTAATAACAAGAGGCAAAGGCTACTTTAGTTTGCACTAGATTTCCATTCACCTGCAGGAAGTTACCCCAGTTTGCTCTGGTTTGCACATTCATTGACTAAGTGTGCTTTAAGTCTTAGGGAGACTGAGGTTTAACATTTAGAGCTCTTCAACAGGATTTGAAAACCTGGCTATATGAACTGGTGCAAGTCTGCAAGCTGGGGACAGCTTGATATGCACCATTATATAACCCGGTTTATCATTATAAGCCATTGAAACTGATAAACTGTTTCAATCCATGGAAAGGCAGTGTGTCTCCAATAGCACCAAGCCAAATTTATTGGTATTAGGGTAAGATTCAAGTCAAGCCTCAACTTAATAGGTTACCAGTAAAGTTGCTACAGTAATTATCAGTGCAGTTCCAGAGTAAAATTTGCCTGGTTGAACCATGTTGGCATTTATGTTGGTTCAGACAAATATATTTTACTTTGCCATTGCAACTGGTCAGGAGTATGGTCAGGTACTGCATCTCAGTTGGGGAGAGGGGAACATTAAGCTGTAATAATTCAGCCACTTGAGATAATTTGTACATACCTTTAGTGTACAGGCAATCCCCAAACTTCTCCTACAAATTTTCTTGACTATCTACTTTTTCAAGTACATGAACCGATTGTGGACATCATGTGTTACTTCATAACAGTCCCAGAGAGAAACAGTTTAATAACAGAGGTTAGGTAAGCAAAACCAAAACTCATACCTTTTCCCTAAATCCACTGAAGGGAATAGCTGTGCTTAAGAATGTGAGATACACCCCCGAAAGTAGCTGGTTCAATAGTTGCTCAGAACTCTTTGATACCACTTGGGACCTTTTCCAGTACTTCTGGTTAAGCAAGTGCTCAGCTGCTCTTCTAGTCTGTGGCTGCCATGTGCATTAGAGTCAAGTGAAATATAAAGATGTCAGACACTTCCCACCTTAAATATCCTGTCTGACTTTGCCTGCATAAATGGTCTAGCCATTTTACATCGGAGGGATATACTCTGATTCCTTTGGTCAGGTTTTGTACAAATTCAACTTCAGCACCTTCCCTGATACCTGAATTAGAGCAAGGACTTTGGGACTGGGTCCGAGACCATTCACGAGGCATTTATAGTAACTGCTCCAGCATGTGGAAGGAGCAAGACTGAGTTGGGGTTACATGGGACTCTGCTTTCACTTTCTCCCAGGACTGAATGCATCACATGGAGATCATACCAGAGCAGGTCCTTGGGTGTGCTGAGTGTCCCTTCTGCTTGTGAACAAGCTCTGGCAAACACTCGCACATAGCAGTGCAGTGACCTTTGTATTTCCATAGGTGTCTCAGGTACAGCATGTTTTTGCTGTTGGAACAGGAAGGAGAGCTACCTGGAACCGGACCAAAGCAGAGACAAGGAAAGTCTGCACAGATCTGAGTACCCCACAGACAGAGTGCACTGAGGTGGCTGCTCTCTATACGGCATTTCCAGGTGGAGCTAGGCCTGGTTACATAGAGATGGTTGGGTTTTCTCCCCAAGCTCACAAATGGCCTGTAGCTCCAAATACCAAACAGACCCTGGGATCTAGTACTGTTTTCTCTGCTAGGTTGTTTCCTGCTGTTTTCAGAGGTGTCTTTCACAAGGAAATTGAACTTTTAATGCCAAAAGAGCCGGATTCCACTGGCAGATCTGGGTGACAGAAATGTGTGGCGAAGTCAGAAGTCTGGGTCTGGGAACTGAGAGTGAGAGGGTAGGACATGAGCTTTTCTGAAGGTGAGGAGGCTCTGCTGGTATTGGTTATCATACTAGAGGACAAATGTTCCTTCCCTTTGATCTGTAGCCTGTTTCACCCTGTAGGATTTTCACAAGAGGATTTATCAGCCTGTACGTTTGTTAAGTTGAAGCCGGAAAGGGAAAATAGTCCCTTCAGTCTTTGCTAGTGGAAATTGCTCTGTATGGAAACCCAGAACACAATGAGAAATAAATAAATTGAAACCCAGAGCTGAGAAATAAACAATCCCTGTGGGAATAGTGTGATCACAGGAAAATAAGAACAATAAATTGCCCTTCTCTGAGGTTTCAGAGCTCTTAAAAAAAGATCAAATAAGTCTCATAGCTCCTTCTGAATGTGGTAGTGATCTTTTCCCCCATTTTACAGATGAGGATGCTGAGGTACAGAGTGACAAAACAGTAGAAGTACCAGTTGCAATATTTAGTATATATGTACACTGCACAGCGCAGTGCCTTTCAGAGATACCTGAGCTAGCTTGATATCAGAAGAGTACAGCTCTATTAGTACAGTGATCTGTCTGGTATAATTTTCCACTGCTTGCTGTACTTATTCAGCAGTGGCTTGGGTATCTTTAACCAGCATTGTCCTATGCAGTGTCGTCATACCTTGTAATCTGATTCATATATTCCTAGGACCAGTGTGATTTTCTGTCTGACCTCTTTCATATCATGGACTGAAGAAGTGCCCCAGCCTCTGTTCTTTACACTGGTAAGCACATAGCAGAAAGCAGTCCTGCCCTGGTTTTAGCCAATGAATCCAGGTGGGACTTAGCAGTATTTCCCACCTCTTCACTTTTAGGTTCTAGGTTCATTTTTCCAGAGAAAACATTCCGGACTCATTCTCTAATCTAGCTTCTGACTGATGCTTTTTGGCTTTACCATGCTACCTAAAACCAAACATGGTCTGTTTTTCATGAGAGTTAAAAATATGAGAAAAACTGTCTGAAAAAGAGAGAAATGAGTGGCCATCAGCTGAAACCAGAGGAAGGGGTGTTTCCTCTTGTTCCTTGGGACTGGCCTCTGGGGGTCACTGTAACTGCAGACAAATGGGTTGGGTAGTGAATTAACCAGGCAGCAAGGAAAGCAACACTTAAAGGTAACGTTTCCAAAAGACATTCTGGTCTAGTCTGGACTGTTAGACTGATTCTTTGTGTGCATGAAGGTCACCATCCTCAACCAGGTTACAAACTGAGTCTTTCTGAAGTGCAGACTTTTATTGTTGAGGCAAGCATCTCCCGTGGTTGCAGAAGGCGGCTGTAAGCTTCATAGAGGGCAGTGGTTTATAAGCAAAATAGCCATAAATACATCAGCCAATGGATTAGTAACTTGTGTGGGTGGGTGTAGTACATGTGCATACATATACATATAGACATGCATATACACGTATTTATTTCTCTGCCAAGCTTATGCTAAGTGGTATCATTGAAATAAACTGCCAGAAGAGTTAGGATCTTTGGGTGAAAGTGTATATGTTTGAAAATATAGCTATAACAATATTTCCTTTGAACAGACCACTGTGTAAAGATATAATTCCATTGCAGAGGCTCACCAAAGAGTGGCTCGAATCAATCTGCGTGCTAAATCTGGTGAAACAAGTCTACAAAACAGAGTTTGTTGGTGAACTGGTGGTAATTACATTGCAACTGAAGGTTGCTTGCAGACGCAAGACTAAGCTAAAAAATCTGAAACATATTAATTATCATTACCTGCTGCAAAGCCCCTTTCACTATGAGTTGGTTTCACACTGCTCTGGGAAGGGGGTAAAAGGTAAATTTGGAGACACAGAGGAATAAAGTGTGTTGGCTAAGAATCAGCATTTTAGGCTCCCTTGTTACTTGGGAGTGGTGACTTCCATTTTTTAACACAGATTACAAAGAAATGGTCTTAGAAAAATTTCACAGATTTCAAAGGGAGAGGAAGATCCCGTGCGTGCTAGGGAAGAATAGCATGCAAAGATGTAATGCAGAGATACAATATTTAAAAAGAGAAGAGTAGTGAACATCTATGGGCTTGATCCAAATGCCTACTGAAACTGATTAGACTCCTTCCCCAGACTTCAATGGGATCAGGCCCTTGATATTTTATAAACACAGATATATATTTAAAATTATTTAAGAAAGTTAAGATGATAGAGAGATTGTCAACTTCCAGCAGCGGTGGTTAGATAGTGTAACACCATCCTCCTAAGAGATGCTACATCAAGATGATCAGGGAATTATGTGCATAAAATAAATCCTCAGGCTTCAAGATAAGAACATACTGCAGTTTCTTGCCATATGGTTCAGACTAAAATTTCTTGCTAGCCCAGCTCAGATTCTCTTCCTTCTCCTTCCTGATACGCTCCAGCTGAGCTCAGCTATTCCTGGGCTGGTTCTAAGCATATTAAGAAAAATGTATGTCAGTGCCCACTGTAGTTTATTTTCAGTAATCTGAGCTACACGGGCAACCCCTTGCACTGCTGTTACACTCTGCTGGCTTCATGGGGTCTCTGTCAGCACCTTGGGTCTGCCCCTGGGCAGCAAAGAGCAGAAGAGGGACCTCAGTCTGCTCCCTGGGGGGGATTTTTGCAAAAGCTTAGCCTCAACCTAACTGCACTCCTGTTGGAGTCAGTCACAGCTTTGCTGTGTGGGAGATTTAATGTTGACTACAGCAGGGAGCAGAACACTGGAAAAATCTCACAGGAAATAGCTGATTAGAGAAGAGTAGTAGTTTAGGCCAAAGTGAAGAGGAATCTTCTCATTCAGTTAGGATAGATGATTTTGATCAATTTTTGCAGTGGCCAGTGCAATGTGTCTCTATTTTACATGAGTTAGGGAGAATGAGGCGAGGGCGGGGGTGCGGGAAGAGAAAGAGAAAGCAGTTAATTTGACTGAATAAAGATAAAAGAATGCAAGCGCCACCGAGTTTGCTGTTTATCTGGACATTGTGTAATGTTGCGGAATCAGATGTGGCGCTCTGGCTTTTGCACAGAAATGCCCAGGGAGAAATCCAGCCTTACTGCTAGCAATAATGAGTTTTTTAGAGGAGACTTCCTGATCTCTTCTCCTCTCCACAAGGCATCCACTTTGAAAGCAAATTTGTGGCACTCTGGGCTTCCTAAATAAGAGGAATTTTCCTCTGATCTGAGGAATGAATCTCTGTTTTCACCCCACTGCAGGGCAGAAAAGGGCAGGGGAATGCCAAGTTGCCTGAACACAGAGACTGTCCCTGCAGGGGAGAGTATGGCTATTTGGGAGAGGCGAGAGCCCAGCCAGTCCAAAAAGACATTGTGAATTCATCCAAAGTTAACCTAATCCTTTTTGGTTGGGATGGAGGACTCTAGGTGTTTAATTAAGAAACAAAGGAGGGAAGGGAAAGCTGCAGAGGTTGTAAGGAAGAGCAAAGCCCTGGGATTGCAGAAGGTCTGTGAGGTCCCGCCAGGTCTGGATTGATTAGTATGCAGTATTTATAATATCTCCATAATGGTAAAACAAAAGAAAACAAGCCCAGAGAATGCATTTTTAATCATCAATCATTGCTCTTTGTTTGTCATGAATGAGTGGCGAGGGGAAATAGTCTCCCATAATCACCTCCCTTCACATCTCCTGCCACACAGGCCTCGCTGGGTGTGCTAAAAGGGAAATAAATAAACAAGCAGCAGATCTCAAAATAAATCCCAGAGACATGGGTGCTAC
The DNA here is from genome assembly GCF_900496995.4 of Aquila chrysaetos chrysaetos. NCBI lineage: Eukaryota > Metazoa > Chordata > Aves > Accipitriformes > Accipitridae > Aquila > Aquila chrysaetos. The sequence continues at coordinate 5,760,923 of NC_044009.1, read as the reverse complement.
GTGGGTTATCACACTCACACACAGGGGTCTTGTTGGAGATACGAACTGAGGGAAGGACATTTAAAAAGCAGGAGACAAAGACAAAGACAAAGCATAGACATGGCATTAAATGCAAGAAAAAAGAAGGACTGGAGTTACTGAGGGGCAGCAGGTGAAAGAGGAAGAAGCTTTCTGGAGAATGATCAGTGGTGAAATAATCAATAAGCAAAAGCATGTCAGAATAGGGACTTCTCATGGGACATAGGACATCGGGATGGAAAGCTTGAAAAGCCAACAAATCCAAAAGAATTTCAACCTTTTAAGTATCTGAGGATCGCATAATTTTAGGTTTTCCACATGAAAAAATTATTTCTTTTCAAGGATAGCATTCATGCTAGAAAAAAATATTGAAAAGCCCATAGTTTCTATTAAGAGTCCCCAAAACCGTATCTTATCAGGAACAGCACTATGCTGAACTTCTCCAATGGGATCCCTGCTTTGATCTTGCAGCAGTTCTCACAAGGCCTTTATTGTAGTCCCAAATGCCTCTTGGGAGGAAGGGAAACATTATAATTCTCCCTTAATAAGTGAGATAACAGGCTGCTGGGAGGGTAAGGCCCAAATTTTCTAAAGCAGGGCTGGTGACTCCACACCCACTCGGTGCGTTTAGCTGAATGTTCTCAGAGAGTCGGGAGCCCGGAGCCATCAGGACAGCCTGTAAGGAATAGACACGCTACATCTGAACCCTATTGAAAAATAATAAAAAGGTAATGACTTTGTCATTACTGGACATGGGTTTGTCTGTTGGTGAGGGGGGAGGAAGGGGAGGTTTTCTGCATTCAGGCTATAAATAATGTTTCCCATTATCCCCTGCAGTTCTCATGCATTCCTTACACAGCCCTCAGTTTGCCTCCATCTCACTTGGCCAGCCTGTGAAGCCCCCCATGCCATCCCATCAGGCTGGCACACACTGCTGGAAAAAAAGGAGAGGGCCAAGCAACTCCTTGTGCCCGGGCCCCAGTGCCAGCATGACCACAGAAGACACTGAGTAAGACAGAGATAATAAAGTGACCTCCTCTTGCCCGGTACATGGGTGCAGGGTGACCAAATGGGAGCAAGTGTCAGCCTGGGACACATATTGGAAGGGATCAAATTTCAGAAAAGTCCATAGATAAATGTGCCTTGATAAAAGCGTTCCGTGATACCTGAGAGATGGAGTGTAGGAGGGTTATCGTCTTGTAGTTAACTTGGCTTTGCCCACTTAAAACAGAGCAGCTCATTTGCTTAGTAGCAGCTCCTTAAGCATTTGAAACTTGGTTGCAAAGCCTGACTTTGAAGAAGTTTAAACCATTTATTAAAAGGCCAAACTAAATTGCAGTAACTCTGTCTTTAACCAAAATCAGGGCATTCACCAATGTTTGCATTGTTTAGTGAAAGGCACTCAAAATTGCACATCTCAGTTTAGTAGATGAAGTTTACTGGTGAAATGCGGATGGGAGGGACCCAAAGGACTGTTGTGACTTGGGACCTATCTGGAAAATAGCAGCATTTAAACCAAAGGTGTGTTTTTAAGTCAATGGCCCGAAATGTAGATGCCTACAAGGATATTTTTAAAACTGCATTTATATAACTAGCTTGATATAATTAAGAACTGATTTAAGCTCAAACAAAATAACTCCCTCTTGCACCCAAATTGAAGTCTCCACACTAAGAATTGCATCTGTTGAACTAAATTAGTCAGAAAATCAGGGCAGCTTTATGCTGTAAACAGACTTAGAGCTGTGGAGGATATTCCAGTTCTGTGTCCGGCTCTGCCACTGATTCACTGTGTCCCTAGGCAAGACTCTTAAGTTTTCCATCTATAAAGTGTAATAAAACCTATGTAGGTGCCAGGTGATGTAGTGCTTAATTAATTAGTAAATTAATATAATGAACTCTAACTTGAAGGTCTGTATCAGCACAAATGAATTGTTAATATAAATTTTTATTATTTATTGCTATTTAGTTGATTATTTTCTAACACGGGCAGGCTATTACAAACATACAACTTCACACTTGAATTCCAGTTTTATTATTGTTGTTGCTTGTTTATTATTGTTTTCCTCTGCATTTATTTATTGCCTTTAGTAGCCTCCCTTAGGACTAAGCCCCAAAGCGGTGGATATTACCCAGACACCCAGAGGAGTGAGGTCACTGGGAAATTTTGGGACAGAACTGGGGTTAAATGCCAGATATTTCTTGCTAAATGCCAAGTCTTTTTCTTGAACCTTTATACAGATTTAAGGCAAATAAAACATACAAGGACAGATTTTGAGCTGAGTAAATTCTTGTCTACCCTCATTTATACCAGCCAAAACTCAGTATCAGTCTATAATTTGCCCCACGTGGTTTCAATATTTTTATTATATACTTACATACTGATATTCACTACATATATTTCTAAACAAAAGTTTGCAGTTTCAAAACACAGGGCCTGATCCTCTTCGTAAGTCTTGCCCCACTGCTGTCGATGTGAAGCAATGCGTACTCTGCTCTGAGGATTTGGACCAGGGTACAATGGGGATCCAATCAATTTCTTTTTTCTTCTGAAGCATGCATATGCAAAGAAATAGTTGCCTGTGAGAAAATGGCACTTGACAAACAATGACCACATGATATTCTCTGATTACTCGTGCCACTCTTATGATAAAAAAAGAAAGCAGGTCATATTTACTTGCAACTGAAAAAATGCCTCCTCCTTCTTTGCAATTACTTTTCATTTTCCATTACGAAACTAAGTAAATCCACAGGATTTTTCTAGTGCATGTCTGAGTGATTTCTTCATTCTTCCAGTGCGTTGTGATGCGGGATGAGAGGTCCTGGATAGCACCTTGGTCTATGCTAGGTTTGGAAAATATCACTCGTGATGCCTGATGGCTATTGGGTAGTCTATATGAAATAGATGACTGTTTCAGTCCAGTTTGGTAGACTGGTCAGCCTAGACCTCAGCCTCCTTCTCACTTACCAGAGATTAAGTGCCTCTTTGAGGAATTAATGTGGCATGTAGGCCTATGTAAAGCATGCCATCTGGTCTGAGCGGTCGGGAACAAGGCATCTAGGCCTGATTCTCTGTTGCCACGTGCCTCAGAGCAACAGGAACCCCTTTTGCAGTCCTTTGTCTTCCCCTCTCAAAAAAGTGGTAGCCAGGTCACAGCAGGGTGAGCTGAGGACAGAGTTAGAGCCCTCAGCATGTATATCTCTGCTTTTGTCATTGTAATCCAGGCCCTTTTTGTGTTGTTTTAGCATCATTTTTCTTGTGTGAGTAATTTTTTAAGGGTATGTCAAGTTTTCTCAGGCTGCACTTGCACAGCTTAGCCAGATGGAGTGTGTTCTGAGGTATGTACTGGGTGTGAATAAAATACATTAATGTCTAGTCTGCAGTAAAGGCGTAGCCTATATGCTTTACCAACAGCTGTCCTGTCATCAGTCTAAATATTCTGTTCACTTCTCTTCTGTATGGCTTGTACTACCTCATCATACTCATATCTCACTACTGCACAGCAGCGCAGGAAGGAATGTGACAGATATTCAGTCTCTGTGTCCTTGCACCCCATATAGGTAATTGCAGCATGCCTACACAAGCTGCAACCACACCATCCTAATGTGGAAATAAGAGGACCCTGAGCAAAAGGGGGAACCATTCATAAAGTTCGGTTTAAGAGAGAAATTTCTGGATTTAACCAAGAGTTGTGGAAAGCAGACATAGAGGACGACCTAATAATGAGTTTGGATGCTATTATTGCTAATTGCTGAATGATAAATAGCATGAAAGGTGTCCTACAATTTCAGTCCATGGAAATTTATTTGAAATATGTAGCTCAATACCACCAATGTCTTATGGGCAGTAAGCTTTCAGTGAGCAGGATGTCCTCTCCCCAAGGGCAGCAACTAATGGTATAGCTACATGCTATGGCAGCTAAAGAAAGACTGGGAATAGATGAAACCTGTTTGGAGATGAAGGAGCACGTGGAATCTGAGCTGGCAATGATCTTGTGCAACTGAACTGTTTGTTCAATATTTGGGCAAGAAGGAAATAGTGAAGGTAGGAACCATAACTGTGTAAGGTCCCACTGGTTTTAGTAAATGATGGTAAAGAAAACCACAAAGGGAAAGGGAATGATAGTGATGTCCAAGACTCCTTTTGGATTTTTTCCACTGTCGTGTCGTATACATAAAAAAGAAAAGAGCAAAACCAAGAGGCGTTTTGGTTAGAGGTCTTTGGTTAAAAGGTCTTCAATCCCAACGAGAGAGAGGCGGTCTGGTTCAAGTTGAATCCTGAGCAGTGGGCAAGGAACCCCCACTGGCAAGAAGAAAACTGAATCTGTACTGAAGCATCCCACTCCCCAAGTACATCTCGCTCAGCTTCTGTAGAGAAGGTTTATTGTTGAATTTGCCAGTGCTGTAAACCCTAGCATAGATTTGTTGAGAAAGTAAATCGTATTTTAGGGGTTATCTGAATTAAATTGCGTATGTCCAGAACTGGTTAAAGGCTCTTGAGATTGCTTCGCCGATGGCCATATTGCCCCTTTCTTAGTCTTTCTGTGTTTCAGACCCACTTTTATGATAGATGCAGATGCCAGCACTTATGGTTTGGGGGCAGTATTGACACAAGAACACAAAGGACTTGTGAGGGTGGTGCCTTATTACAACACTAAATTAGTTGGAGAGAGATTACTGCACCACTTAAAAGGAACTCCCGCAATGGTTAAATCTATAGAACATTTTCATCCACTGTTCAACACGGAAGTAAAATTGCTTTGGGTTGATGACAGGAAGATGCTGCATAAATAGTTAAGTATGCATCATTTGCAATTTGCTAAATTATTTTCTTTCTATCTAGAACGGGCTGTGTAAGGTGTCATTACCTCATGTTCTATCTGACTGAGGAGCCGTGTGCTCTGGGGCCTTTATTGGGAGCTCGTATGGCAAACATCAGATGGGCTGAATGGGGCTTTGCACAAGCAAACTTCAGAAAGCAGGGACTACAAGGTCAAAAGACACAGGTTAAGCATGCAGAGTGGGGCTCTAAAACACATGCAGAGAAAGCTTTTGGGCAAGGTGTGGTTTGGAAGGAGGCTTGAAGCTGTTGTCAGAGGTACAGTTTGTAAGGTGTCTGAGCCTCATGCCGTGTGCAGGGGAGCACAGGTATGAGAGCTCTTTGGCGATAAACAGGACCGGCTCAAAAACACTTGACTGTCCCCAAGTTCTCCTCCTAACTAGGACAACTGCACAGCACTCAAAAATTAGCCAACTTCCAAGCAGAAAGAAGACCATTCAGTCTGTGTTCAGCACCCCAGATGAGAGAAATGCAAAAAAGCAAACAAGAGAAAATAAGTAGTAAATGCAATTAAAAGTAACGATGCAGATTTAATTAAAGGAACCTATTCTCCCAACCCTTCATTCTTCAGGGATGCCTCATAAGCAAGAATTCATAGCTTGGGACCTGCTCTTTTATACTTTTGTACCAGAAGTTGGGACATTTACTTTCAGAAACACATGTTTTTTAACCTGGCAGTGTCTCTCCAGCATACAAATTCAAGAAGTTTGGTCCTTTTATTTTCAGCAATTTATAAATACTTGCCACAGTTATTATAACAGTCTCACACAGCCCTATTTACTTTAATTATCCCATTTTCATCCCCATTTTCCTGCTTTCTTATTGTGAGCAGGTAAAAATAAATAACTACAGAATGATGAATACCAAACAATATTCAAACAAACAAAAGTCCAGATTCTGCAAAGACACAGACGCTTTAAATGCTCTGAGTATTTCCACAGAAATGTACCTCTCCGCTGTAAATTTGGCCTCGTTAGTAAAAGTCTAGTCTTTACAGGGACCTAAATATTTAACTCAATAGATGTACATTGCTAAACTTGTCTGTTCAAAATTCATGAGTCAGGCTCCCCCCGTCCCCAAGCTGCCAAATCACAGGATTTTCGCAAAAGCTATTAAAACTCCATTTCTTTGGAAGTTTCTTCTTTGTCCTCTGGCTTCTGAGGCTTTGGGGAGCACTAGGCCACATTTCCAAGCTTTCCTGTGTAAACACAACTGCTAGAAACATGTCATTCCAGGAGCCGGGGATCAAAGGAGAACACCAAATATTGGAAGACTCACAATAAAAGCTCAAGAGCTGGCAGCTGTCCTGCAAACACTCACGTATGTGAGTCACTTTTACTCACATGAGTAGTCACATCGAAATCAGAGGAATTAGTCTATTATTATTAATTATTGTTATTATTTATGTGTGTGGCAATAGCACGTAGGAGCTGTGATCATGGAGTAGGGCCCCATTGTGCAAGGCACTGACAAATCCAGAGCAAAACCATGGTTTCTGCCCCAAAGACCTTACAGTGTAAGCATCGGACAAGAGGCAACAGGTGGAGACAGACACAGACAGGGAAGCTCACGGGAAGAGCGAGACGCTCCTGCAAGGGGTTCTGTGTGGGTGTGCTGACGCAGAGCTCCCTGCTCCGAATGAGTAAAGTTATTCAAGAGTTTACAGGTTTGCATAGCTTGGGCCTAAGGCCCAAATCCTGCAAGCCCTGTGATGGAGGCAGATACATTCACCTGCACGCAGTCCCACAGATTTAATTCATGCAAGGACTAGGGGCGGGCAGGCAGGCGTATCTCCAAGCCCCAACACGGAGTGCAGGGGTGCCGGTGAGCCGAGGCTCTTGGTTCCCATGGAGGGAACCAGAGGACGAAGGAAAGGGTCTCTGTGGACGGTTTTGCAGAACTGTCACCACTGAATGCACGTATGTAACTGTAACGTATACTAACTGCCTCAGATAAAAGATAGAGCTGAGAAAGAAAAGGTAGAGCCGAAGAAAGTAGTTTCTTAACAGAAATGTGATGCCTGCCTGCTGGAAATTCAGGTGCATGCAAATGTAGGGGAACCCTTGGCTCTGATCCTGCAAAGACATTCCCCCCCGAAACCAGCCCAGTCCACAAGGCTGCCCGTGGCTTGCACGTCTGCTCCTTGACGTTTTCTCTAGGATCCAGACCTGCAAAAGTTAGTCCTGTGCATAAATGCCAGCAAAGCGTGTACTGCAGACTACCAAACCAAGAAATAGTACAGTTGTAGATGCAACGAGACGATGGTTAGTTCTAAACTTGAGTGAAATCCCGCCTAAGAACATAAGCAAAAGAAAAGTACCGAAGTTTAGAAGTTTGTAAAATAGAAACTGAACATTATGCCTAGGAAACCCAGCTGGAGAATAAAGAAGTACACGCAGCCTAGTTACTTGTGATCTCCATGGAGTTTAGTCTCAGGGAACTAAGGTGAGCAGAGGTCACCAGGCTGCAAAATAGAAAATTTTATAAAACTTCCAGCGCCTCGCTGGGAAGGAGGACGGGTGGGGGAGAGGAACCGCCTGGTGCGGGGACAGGGCAGGAGATAGGAAGCTGCCCGCGCGGGCTGGGAAACGGGGCCACTTTCTCGCCTTTTCCCTTGCCAGGGGAGGGCGATCCGGTCCGGGTTTTGCAGGCGCCCCTCCCTTGCCTGCCTGCCCTGCCTGCCTGGAGACGGAGTCCGCTCCGTGCCCGCTCCCTCCCCGCCGCTCCCCCCTTCCCCTCCCCGGGCGGGCCGGGGCAGGCGGCGGCGGGCTCCAGGCCGGGTTTTGCGCGCCGCCCGCCCTCCTGTTAGAAATAGGAAAATTCAATAATCAAAGCAAAGGGGAGCGCGAGGAGGAAAAATCCGGGATCAGGGCAAGTTTGATGGCGCATGCGCGCTGCAGCCTCCATCCCAAACACACACACATTTCCCTTGACTTGGAAAGTCACCCAAAGCAGCCCCAAGTGCAGGTAAGCCCGTCCGCTCCCGCCCGGCCCCGGCCCCGGCCCCGGCCCCGCCGCCGGCAGCCCCGGCTCGGCGGCGCCGGGGCCGGGGCGCTGCGCGGGCGGGCGGCCGGCGGCGCTGCCCGGCAGGTGGGCACCGCGCCGCGCTCGGCGCCCGGCTCCCGCGGGGCAGCGCCCAGTCTCCGCGGGCACCGGCCGGCAGGGGGGCCGGCGGCGGCCGCCCGGCTCCGCGGGAGGCGGGCGGCGGCGGGGGGTGCCGCGGTGGTGGCGGGGGGGGGGCCGGCGGCGGGGCAGCGCCGTGCCCGCTCGGCGGCGAAGCCGGGGCCGCGGCGGCGCCCGTCAATTTCCAGGACTTTGGCAGGAGCCCGGGCAGGGGAAGGGGGAACACGTGTTCCCGCTCCGCGCCGGGCGCAGGTAACCGCAGCCCCGCCGCGCCGCACCGCCCGGGGGTCCCGGTGCGGCCGGGCGCAGGCACCGGGGCGGGGAGCGGGGGGGGGGGGGGTGGCAGCAAAGTTGGGCGAGCGGCGGCGGGAGCGCTCGGCGGGAAGGGCCGGGTGCCGGCGGAGCGAGCCGTGCCGGGGAACTTTCTGCAAAGTGGCCGGGCCGGGGCCGGCAGCGCTTCGCCCGGCGCCCGCAGCGGGACGGCCGCAGTCCCCCGGCAGGGACGGGGCAGGGCAGGGGCCGCGGCGGCTGGGAGCGCGGCTCGGGGCAGCCGGTGCCCGGCCCCCCGGGCGAAGCAGCAGGTTATTTTTACCCGGTGGCATTTGCAGAATGCGCAGCTGATTTGCCATCCGGAGCCAGGAAGTTTCCCCCCTCCGCCTCCTTCCCCTTCTCGCCCCCTTTCCCCCTTTTCCCCCCATGCGCGGCGGGGCAGCGGCGGGCGGGGGGCGGCCGCCCGGGGCCGGGGCGGTGGCGGGCGGGGGGGGGGGGGGCGCGGGGCCGGGGCTCCCGGGGGAGACGCTGCCCGCTTCGGAGGCTGTGGGGACGGGGAACAGGTGTCCGAGCCGTCACTCAGAGCCGGGCCGGCGGCGGGGGGGGGGGGGGCCGCGGATGGAGAAAGCGAGGAGCGGTCCCGGGCCGGGACCCGGAGCGCCGGTCCCGGCGGAGCGGCGGCCCGGGGGACGCGGGGGGCAGCCGGGGGCGCGGAGGAGGAGCGGGGCTCGGCGGCGGGCCGGGGCGGCGAGCGAGCTGTCAAGAGGCTCGGGCGGGCGTGGGGCCGGCGCGGCCGCTCGCCTCGGTGCCGGTGCCGGCGCCGGGGCCGCCCGGCTGCGCGGCGGGCAACTTCTTCGGCAAACTTTTAGGGGTGGGTTGCGGCTGGAGGCCGCTCTGAATCACGGCGGTTTTGATCGATCGACCCGAGCCCTCCTGCCCTTTCGGGCTGGAAAGGTGAAACTTTTTCAGGAGCTGCACGTCCACCTTCTGTGTGCCCCCTCCTGTCCGCGCTGCACTGCACAGCGGGTCCTCGCAGCCGGCTCCCTGGAAGAGTAGCTGTCTCTCCCCAAACTTCATTGATGAATTTATTTCCTCTATTGATTTGCTGACTCTTAGCGTGGAATAATTTCTTGCGAAGGATTTGGACTTCTCAGTTCCAGAAGTCCTGCCTGCTTCCCACCTACCCCTTTATCTATGTGTCGCTGCCACCTTGTTAGCTACCCTAAAGGTGGTTTGGAAGAGTTTATGGGGGAATATTGTTGAACTTCAGTAATCAAGTTTCCAGATCTTATGCCTCCTGTTTAATTTATTAGACTAGTTATTTATTCTGTTGATGATAATCTGTTGCTGGTTTCTATGGAGATGTTAAACTGATCTCTTTCAGAAATCAAACTCCATATGCACTAAAACGTTTAAAGGAGCAGCGTCCCCTTTTGTTTTCAGACTTTGTACCTTTTCAGTGCTTTTATTGGGCTCCTGTATATTTTATATATTAAAGCCTGAAGTTGAAGCTTTGTGCAAGACAGAGCTTATTATGGCTAACAGAAAGTCAGGGCTTTGATCCTTTTTTTGCATCATCATTTAAAACAGATCATTTTTCCCCCCTCATCACACAAGATAGCAGAACCCTTTCAAGATCAAAGAGTCCAGCTAAAAACTATTGTTTAAAAAAAAAAAATAGAAAAAGAGCCAGTTAAATTAGGGGGATGTTTCCTTAATCTGCTTATTTTGTTCTGAAGATTTTTTTTAGCAGTGAAAACAACAACAACAACAACAGAAACTTGTGGCAACTATATTGTTATTTTTATACCTCCCAAGTCTTTTTAATGTTAAAATAAGTTCAAAGTCAAATATCTCTAAAGATAAAGTGCTTGTTAGGGTGTTTTTATTACTTGGTTTCTAAATGTGGAAGGTCAGAATCCAGAAAGCTACCGCATTAGAGAAGGTTTTAATAGTCTTTGTCTCATCTTAATGAGAGAGAAATCTAAAAAACATTTTCCCTGCAACATTTATAAATTATTTCAAAGAAGTCTCTCTGCATATAACTCAGTTTTCATTATTTCTTAACTTAACCATTGCATTATTACATGTGATTCAGTGTAATATCACTTTATAAAAAGTAATTGAGGTGAGAGAAGGAATTATTTTTTTTATGCTTAAAATTTGAGAACTCATGCTAAGCTGGTGTGTTGATCAGGCTGACGCACGGTGCACACCAATTGTGGTTTTTTGCTCATCTTCTGGAGAAAAGTTAGAAGGTTTGCAAAGAAAATACTACCAGCACGATGCATGTTTAACACAGTAAAAAAAACCCTTGTTGTACTTTCTCTTGGTGTATCTTCAAAATGTTTCCACTCCCTAAAACAGAGACGTTTTTCCTCTCTGTATGCTTCTATACTAATCTTAAAAATAAAAGAATACTCCTAGAGGAAATAGTGCATGTAACCCTTATAACTCATATATGTTTGTGTGTGTATGCCTATATACATTTATATTTCATATAGAGATACATATACACATACACGTATATGGAAAACACCTAGGTGGTTTATGACCTGTCCATACTAGACTTTATCTTTTTCCCTTGTTAATTCTTCTCCCTTTTTTTTTTTTTTTTTTTTTGTTATTCATAGTGTGGTGAAGCATTTAAACATTTTTTGTAAATATTCTGTTTATTTGTTTGATTTGAATTGCAAACAGAATTGACTCTGACAAGTAAAAAGAGGAGGGGGGAAAAAAGGAAACACTATGGCTTTAAACTCAGGAGTTTGCATATTCTCCTTGTATCTTTCCCCTTTGCTAATTATTGTGTTGTTTTCAGAGCAAATATGTCATATCCATGGCGACCAGGCAGGTTTATTGTCTTTCAGAAGCAATAGCTCACATAAGTAATTAATGACTTCTTTTTTTTTTCCTCTGGCTTAGGTTAAACAGATCATTCAAGGAAAGTCATATCTCTCTCTCCCTTTTTTTTTTTTTTTTTTTTTTTTTTTAGCCCAGTGACATAGGAACATGAGTTAGAACAAGAAAATACTTTAACCAAGAAGTCAACAGCTTATTTTTCCTCATTTCTTTTTAAAAGCTCCAAGTGTCAGCTTTCCACACACATGACGTTGTCATTCTTGCAGTTTCAGAGCGAAGCCTTGGTACAGGGAAAAGCCACTGAAAGCTGGAGTTCAGTTGGTGGTTGTACAGCTGAGCAAAGTGTGTGCGTGTCTCTGTGTGTATATGTGTGGGGAGGTATTATTCTTGCTTAAGGGTTTTGCTGTGTACTGGGAAAAGATGTTTCCCTTGCTATCCCCCTGCCCCCCCCCATTCTATCTGTATTAAAATCAGTGTTAAAATAAAGGTGTGTTTTTGTATCTTGCAGATTGTAATTCAAACAGTTTCCAGGAAAGAATTAGTAATTCATTTTTATATACAGCATATATACACACACGCTTGAGCTCCACCCAAAACAATCAAGCTAGCTGGAAAAAAAAAAACTTATTTCCTTTTTCTTTTCAAGCCCAAGCAAACTTGCACAGTGACTTTCAGAAGCTTATTAAAAATAGCCCCCCATTTTTGCAAGGAGTTTGCTGCAGGTATGAATCTTGTCCTTTCCCTTTCCAACTCTGTTTCTTCCTCCTAAAGCTGAATTTGCTATCTGTCCAAGCCAGGGGCTGGTTATCCACTATGATTTACTGAGGTGGTGATTTTCTTCTCCCCCCCGCCCCCAGCACCTTCACCCCTGTTTTGTTTTTGCTAATTTCATTTTCAGAAGGATTTATACACAGTCCAGCTATATAAATTCCTTGGGAGATAAAAGCGCCGCACACTTCCATAAACAAAAGCTTTTACTTGCATCCTGTCTTCCTTTTTTTCTTAAAGTAAAAAGGAAAAAACCCTAAAAACAAAACCCCAAGCCATCTGATTGAAGCAGGTATCATAAATGTATGCTGGTAATGATTCAGTATTCCACAATGCTGCTACTTTAACTTTTAAAATCTGTTTCCTTTCTGGTTTGTAACATTAATCAAAGAGCCGCTTCCTTCCAATTTTTCCACAGACTGGGGCTAATTAGAACCACTCGAATCATATTTTGTAAATTCCATGTGGATGTTACTTTAGGTTTCAAGATTGTGAATGCTTCAGGTTCAGTCTGGCTAGGCACTCTTAGGGTTATTTTTATTAATGTTTCTGTCTCCCAGAGCAATTCACGGTTTCTCTCCGTTTACCCCAAATAGATTTGTGGGTTCACGCTTAGGGGTGTGTCGGAAACAGACATTAGAAGTTAGGAAAAAGAAAAGCCAAGAAGGAAGGAGATTTTGCAGTGTAGTTTCCGAAGAGCAACAGAGAACCCCCTAAGTAACGTGAAGCTGAGGATTCAACAGACTTGATAATTGAGCCCTTAACCTCCTGATGTCTATATCAGAAAAACAGAGTCTAGCAGAGGGAGACAAAGAATAAAAGCAAATACTGGGTAGGAGGAAGCTGGGGAGACGACTGAAATATTGAAGGATAGTTCAGGATATGTATAAATCTGTATATTACATTTCCTTAGGTTCAGTTTTTCCCTCTGGCGAAGCGTAGCTGGTTTAAAGGTGGCTTTGGGAGAACCTGATGTTTCTAATGCAGCCGAGAGCCTGGCGTTTCTGTGGCGTGAGCAGATCTAACTTGGAGAGACTTCTCTTGGAATTGGTGTTTATGTTTCCCTGTTTCCTTTTGGTTTTGAAGGACTGACTAGTGATTTTTTTAATCTTTATGGGAAGTTAAATAGCTTGAAGTTGGGAGTTTTCAGGTTGTGATTATTAGGCTGCGCTAAAGGGATTTGAATCGAACCACTTTGAGCACCCGGCAGGGCGACTGCTTCCATGCTCTGCTACAGTATTTCTCCCCTATATATTTGTGTACCTAAATAGGGCATCCAAGAATTAGGGGGCAGTGGGCTTGCAAGAGGGATCTTAAAGTTAAGTTGCTTTTGGTATATAAGACTGCAGCTTCAAAGAAAAGCAAGAGCGCATCGTAAATTTTGCTAAAATTAATCAACCGTTTAAGAGCTCCACATTAACGAGGTTTTCCAGGCAAGCAGCTTTCTTCTCCTGTTCTTCTTCTTCTTTCTCATTCAAAGTCCGAGAGGGTTGGGGTAGAGGGGGGAAAATATGAGTAAGAGGAGGAAAGGGTAGAATTTGAGTAGAAATAATAAAAACAAAAAAGGCTGGATTTGTAGAATATAAATCCTCATGTGTCCTTGATCCATATTGTCAGGGTTTTTTTTTTTTTGGTCGGATTTGTCCTGTGTGCCTTTGACGGAAAAGGCACGTAGAGAGAGAGAGAGAGAGAGCGCGACAGAGGGGGAGAGAGAGAGACGTGTCACTGCTTTGGAGCTCATTATCATTCTTAATAAGTCTTAAGGAATAAAGAGGAGCATTGAGTGTAAATGCTGGGTAATCCTAACACTCCTCAAGGTGAGAGGAGTCTCGAGGACACAGAGAAAGAGAGCGAAGAGGAGGGGGCTACTGCGGGGGCAGGAGAGGAGATGTGGATGAAAGTGGTTTTTAAGGGAGTGGGCATGGGTTAGTAGGGCTTGTGGCTCCGGGGCGCTTCGGTTTTGTTTCACAGGCCTGTGCCGGGGAAAGTTGTCTCCAAGTTTGCATCCCGGAGATGGTAAGCAACCCAGCTGGACCTTGGGGCTGAAATATTGGCCTCTAATGGTGATGCTCTCTGACGGACTTTGGTTTGAGGAACAAGTCTGCTGTCCTCCCTTCTTCAACCTGTGCTAAAGGGTCTCGCTCCCCGAGGGGGAACGGTGCCCCAGGGTGGGGTATTGGGCTGGGGGCTTTGCCGTGCCTCCGGTTTGGCGCCTGCTTCCTCAGCTCGGGGTGAGACCTCGCTCACTTCTCAACCTGCGCACCCTGTGCTTAGCTCCTTCCCGTTTCAGTCTTGTTGGATGTCACAACTCCTTCTCTTTACCTGAATTTCCTAAAGCATCTGCCTCCCCGCACCTTTCCTTGCAAGGGGAGGATGCACCCGTGCGCAGCTCGGACACTAGGTGGCTTAAAGTACAGGCATGGCTCTGTAAGGCAGCTGCCAGAGACGTTCATTCACTCTTTCTGGTGGGCTCCTTTATTCAAACTTCAGGCTGACAGCAAAACATGGAGATGTCTTCGAATCTGTCGTGGATTCAGATATCGTGCGACCTCCTTGGCAGTGTGTCTGCAATCGCGTTGGAGGATTGGAGCCTGGGTAGCAGTAAGAAAGAGGACACCGATGGAGTGAATTCAGGGGCTGAGCTGCTTGCTCTGATGATAAGGAGTCAGGAACCTGCCTGCGTTGCTGAGTCTTTCCCTCTCCAGACGGATTTCACCATACCCGTTTTAAAGGGTGTGCGTGTTCCTTTTGGAAAAGAAAACATTTCGGGGTTGGCAGAGCCCTTCTTACTGTGCTGATGTGTAACGGAAGATGCTGAGCCTTCAGTGATGCCCACTGGCCCTTCTTTCTGGTCTCTTACCTCAAGTCCAGTTGCAGGCAGAAGGGACTGCTGGAATTGAGAATTTGCCTAATGCATCCAAAGCCTAAAGAGGGAGGTGGAATAGCACTCAAATTTTTTTTTTTTTTTCCTCCTGCAGTCTGTGTTGTCTCTCTGGTTCAGCCCATAGCTTCTGGCTGAAGTAGGAGCTTTACCTTTTTTTTTAAATGACTCCGAGTACCTTGGAGCAGGTGGGAAGGAGTTGTGGATGCTGAGTTTTGATCAGTTGGCAGGAGAAGCCAAATACAATGAGCTGGAAGTCTTGCTAAATGCTGATTTTTCTGGGTCCAGGTGCTTGGCTTCAAGGTTAAGTGTTACACTGGTAATATTATTAGGTATTAAGTTATTAGTAATGGAACTGCGGGGCTTGCCTGTACTTGGCAGAGAACTGCTAAGAAACTGTATTAGGGCTGAGTTCATCCTAGTTTCTCTGGTAGTGTCTTTCCAGCATGCCTCAACCCTGAGCTGGAGGGAGCAGTAGAAAACACGAATGCAGGTTTTGTGTGTCGTCTGCCTTTTGAACTCTTTCCTGAGACGGCTAATGAGTTGTAGCAAGGAGGCATGGGCTCTTGTACTGAGGGATCTGCCTGCAACCCCTCACGCTCACTCTGTCCAATGGCTGTTGATGAGGTGTCAGCTAATACCTTTCACGCGTGATTGAGCTGGTCTAGAATAGGACCCAGAGGTACAGGAGTCTGGACTCCCAGGGCGAGCTCTAGAGCCATCCAGCTGCGGAGGCCTCGTGTGTAATAAGCGCTGTAGGAAAGGGTCTGTGTTTGCAGAACTGTCAGTTGTTTGGGGCCTTTGGCTCCTTGCCTGCCATGGCATTTTGGGGTAGTTTTCTCTCCAGAAGGTATCCTATTTTTGTTCTGCCACCAGTGATGCTGTTTTGAAACAAAATAGGTTGCTTCCAGATCCTGAGCCATAGGGCTTGTCATTTCAATGACAATACGACAAGTCACCTCAGAGTTGGTCTGTGAGGCTGGTCCTGATCCTTCTGTGTGCAAAGTCAGCTGGCAAGGCTGGTCCCAGTGCTGGGAGTGCAGCACAGTGTCACGCATACCAGCATCCATCAGACTTTGGAAGGAAGGAGGTAGATGAACTCTACAGATTCTTCAGGGGCTTTTTAGTTTTGGATACTACCCTTTGAAAGGACAGTGTGAACTGGAAAGCTTGGAAAGAGAATTCTTACATCCCCTTGATGGGGAAGGACTATTTGGAGCTGTGAAAGGGGTCTTATTTCAGTTATGTGCTAAAATGCGTTGTGTAATGTCACTTAGGAGAGGCCTGCAGTAGTCCTTGTGGAATGAATGTTGAGAGTGTGACCCTAGCACAAGTTTGTCCAGTGGGCTGGGAGGAAAGTCGACTGGCCAGTGTTTCCTGAAAGTACAAAATAGCCTGGTTCTGGTCCCGACTTTGACTTGAAGGTAGGGATGGCAGTTGACTCTTGCTTGTAAGCTAGTTCTTTTCTTTCCTGGTTTTGCTTTTGCTTCCAGTAGCAATGGGACCACGGCTTTTTATTCCTACGCAGTATGCCTCCCAGCCCTACACTGATGTGGATAGGTAGAGCCTTCTAAATGAAATGATAGGAACGTAGCTGGCATAAATGCAAACTGAGCTATGTGATCGCAGCCTGTGGCTTCGAGGTATCTTCCTCCTGCCCCGCTCAGCCCATCCCCGTGCCAGTGAGAGCGAGGGCTGCACAGAATCACGCTTGTCTGCGTGTTGCATGATGAGGCTGGCAAAACAGCTCCGAGGCTGGCAAACAGCTCCCAGCCTGGCTGCTTCCCCATGGTGGCTGTGTCTGCAGAACATCCTCTCTGTAGGGCTGCTGGTGACGAGCCCCTCCCTCCACCAGTGCCTCAGGCTGGCCCAGCTTTACACCAGGGGAGCAGTGTCCTTTCACACTGGTGAGCCAGCAAAATCTCTCCCAGGGGTTATTGTAACCTCTCAGCAGCGATTTGCAAACAGGCATTCGGAGATAAAGTCTTGGTGCCGAGCTAAGGGCCAGTAGGGCAGATATGAAACGCGGCAGGTTTATGAAAGGGAAGGTGTATGAAATGCAGCCTGCATCTCCCATTTCACTGCACTATGCCAAAACACACAGTTTCTTATTTCAGTCACTGTGATCTTTCAAGGAGGTTAATTTCCATGACGAACTCCAGGCCACGTGCTTGGAGGATTTATCTAATTAGACTGACACTTTTCTTTTTTAAAAAAGAAAATTAAGCTGCACCTTGGAGGACTTAAGTATTTTAAACTGTGGGAGCGGCAGCAGGCAGTGTGATCCCTGCTCACAGAGCAGGAATAGAGGAAATTTCTCCTTTTTCAGTCTCCTGTTTAAGACTTCACCAAAGGTCCCCATTTACTTAATTTTCTTACATGGTGGCTGGATACTAAAGGGTGTTTTATCCTGCCTGAGTGAGTCCCTAAAGCCTCAGCTGGCTCTTTAACTCATGTAAACTATTGATGTTCTGGGCTGTTACGTATTCAGGATGGAGTAGAGGGTAAAGGGGAGACCTCTTAATGCTCCTTAGCCATGTCCTAGAAAAACTGCATCCTCCCAGGGCAGTGAATGGAGTGCCTGCAACTGTGTAATGGCTGAGGTAGGTATATGTCCCTCTCATCATGCTTGAGCACCTCATGCTCACGAATGTGTGTGTCGTTGAACCTGATGTGACTGTCCTTGTCTTGTCTGTGGTCACACAGGAAAGTGAGTCCCAGGAGAGCCCCCTAGCCCTTCGTCCAGCCTTGTTGCAGTTGGATTGTGTTTGGGTTTCCTGCTGAAAATGCCTTTCAGAGAAGAACTGGGACCATGCTGTAATAAAAATAGAGGATTTTAGGTTGAGGCTGTTACATGCAGGCAAGCCCTGTGCTTTCCTCGGACTCGACAGCTTTCGTACTTGCAGGCGCAGTGAATCATGCTGATTTTGTTCCCATCAGAGGGCTCCTGGAGTCCTGCTTTACACTCACTGCCTGCTGCCTGCCCGTTACTTGGCAGACTCCTTGTGTTGCTGTTTGTGAATCCACGTTCAGATCACTTCAGGTCTGATACTGCTCCAGCTGTTTATCCTTGCAAAAGAGGTGGTAGGAGGGTCTTCACAGGACATTGTATTTGCTGCACTAAACTCAGACAACTCGGACCACGTTTTCTTGCAGCCCAGGCTGGAGCAGAGTGGCATTTGTGGGGTCTGGTACGAATGGGGAGGGAAGTGTCCACGCAAAAGGGGCCAGCATGAGAGTAGTCTTGCCAACTCTGGTGATAATACATTGAATCCTGTGGAGCTATTCCCGTTGCAAGACTCTGCACAGAGTGAGAAAAGTACAGCAGCCTTGTCCAAGGAGATGGTCACTGGGTGTGCTACAGTCGCCAGCTGATATGCTGAGGAATCCATGGTGGATTGGACCTGAGCTTTAATTTCAGTTTATCTTTGGTGAGGAAAGGAACAAAAATAGGTGTTTCCTTTCCTAACCCCCCCCCCCCCCCCCCAACGCAAAAGAAAAAGAGAAAGAGAAATAATAAAATCTACCAGGCGCTCAAAGGTCTAACCAATAAGAGCTCTGTCGGCTGGGGAGCGATCGTTCTGGCTTGGTCAGCCATCCCTAACAAGTTACGGGTTGTATAAACTCCCAGCTTACAGCTGTAAATTTGCTCAATTTTGAATACAGCCACAAGCTGGCTCAGCAGGATCTGAAACCGTCTGCTCCAGTAGTTGTGGTATGCTTGAAATTCACAACTTCTGGGGGCCCCAGCTTTGGGCACATGTAACTGTGGAGGGCCAGATCCTGGTCCGCACTACGCATAGCCCTACTGTGCCCTAGATTGAAAGGGATCTCACCAATATGAGCCGCTGTGTTAATTTATCCTTTCTTAGCTTTTGGCTTCCCTGCCTTGGGTGAATGCCTCTTGATCTCCATAGCAGCAGGTCCACTGCCCCTGTGCCTGTTTCTGTCCGTCACCTCAAGACAGGGAGCTTGGCCAGGGGAGACTCCCTTGCAGAAAGCTTCCAAAATGCCGCCTGTCACAGCAGCGCCGTCTCTGCTGGATCGTGTAGTAGGTGGGCAGGATTTGGTCCATACGCAGTCCGGGGCCCTTTCCTGCAGTGTCTGCAGAGTCCTGTGCTGAGGTGGAGTCAGTGGGTGTTTGCTTGAGTGACTGAGAGCAAAAGCATAGTTCTGACTTCAGGGTTTGTTTCTGCGGAAGGGACCTGAACAGCTGTAATGTTGCAACGTTTGATGCTCCTAGAAAGCTGAACTTTTGGCTTGTCGGCACTGAATCCTGCCGCAAACAGAAGTGTGTTACTTGCATTGAAAGGGAATTTAGCCCAAGTACGCAGTTAAATTTTGATCACCTCTTATGTGTTCAGAAATTGGACAATTAACAGCAGCTAGGCAGAAGCAGTCTAAGGGAAGAGGGGCATACCTGCCTGATCCTGATCCCAGGTCCCCTCTTACTGCTGGCTACATTTCATCGTGTTTCTGATAGGGAAGTGTTTTGTCCAAGACAAATCCTTTTATCTTGGAATGAGGCATTGAGTGCTGCCATGTCACTCTCATTGACACCTTAGCCTTCAGCAAAACTGATGTAATATTTTCTGTTTGCTGGAATGGACTTGGAAGGTAGAGATGGCTTGAGGGATGGCCAACCCCAGACCTCCTCAGTGTGCAGCTGGCAGCCTCTGCCCTGGGCTGCTGTCCGGCTCTCCGAACCAGCTCATGACCATCTTCACTGGAGTGGGTGTGTTGCCTGGTTCAGGCTCCTCCAGGTACGGGCATGGCGAGGGCAGAGGTTATGGGGATAACATGGCTCCAAACACGGCGAGTGTTCACTCCTGAATTCAACTTCCTACAAATAAATGAAAATGAGTAGATGCAAATGAAAGGTTTGTGAGAGGTTTCCTCTCCCATCTTCCTCCTCTCCCCTGTGGAGTTGTGCTGGCTCTGGCTCCCAAAGAGTTAAGGTGACTCATGCCCCTCTCACCAGATCTGCTGGCAGGAACGCTTCATCCCAGCCTCTAATTGGTGGTGTTTGCTCTGCACTTTCTCGCTCTGGTTTTGATGAAAACATTTAACCAGGAGCTTAGTGTGCAGAGGCTCCCAGCTGACAGCCGCCGCACTGTCTTTACCAAGTTGTCCTTGCTGTGTAAATTCAGCAGCCTGGCTTAGGGGTGGCAGGGGAGGACAAATGTACACAGCGTCGCAGACCCTGGCCCCTTGGTTCCACTCCTCAGGCTGCTCTTACCTACGGTAATCTTCAGGGTCCAGGCCCCTATCTGCTGTAGTCCGCAAGTGCCTTTCCGTACCTGGACAGCCAGTGGCATTGGGAGCCAGTTCAGAGCCTTGGGACTAGGCTGCAGAGGTGGGAAGAGCGGCCCCGGCAGGTCCGGTACGGCCTGGTCTTACCTGAGAGCAGGGGGGCAGCTTGGTAAGGCTTGGGAAATCTGTTCCCAGACCATCTGGCTGCGATTCCGGGGGATTCTTCCCCAGACAACAGGCTCCAACAGGCCCTGTGCTGCGGAGGAGAGGTAAAGCTACTGGTTCTGTTACGTGGAGACGACCTACTCATTCCTTCCTATGCCGTTTGGAGCTTGTGCAGGATTTTCCCAACACAGTCTTTCATTTGCAGCTGTTTCAAGTAATAACCTGCTTGTCTATAGGCTGTTCTAATGGGCTTCACCATAAGAAGTCTCAGCTGATTTTAATTTTTGCCATGCAAGTGGCAGAGAAGTTACCATGTCCTTACGGAGACAGTCTTGAGAGCGGGCATGTCCAAGCTCCTCAGTTCCTACGTCACAGAACCCTTAGGCAGCAGCAGAACTGAAACAGCCTCTGGGGGAGATGCCAGTTTATCTGTGTTGCTGCTGGAAAATGCATTCAAATTTCTGCCCAAACAGGAGATTGTGACATGCAAGAAATTCATCTGAGCCCGTTGGGGCTGCCACTGCTCTGATATTTCTTTACTTTTTCTTTCCTTATCTCTGGTGATCTACCCTATGAACAGCAAAACAAATCCAGATGGGAAAATTTATAAACCAGAAAATCTGGATTCCCCGTTCCTGGAAAAGCATGATTCCTTGTTCTCAGCCGCCTCCGTGTGTCATGGGGTCTGCCATGAAAAGATGCCAGAACTGTTGAAAGGGGCCAGGCCTATGTCTGCATTAAAGAAACTTAGCAGCAGTGTGACACCCTGCGTGAGGGCGGGTTCCAAAACGAAATGTGCTGCACTGGGGGGAAGCAGGATTTGCCCTAGGGAGGGTTGATCAACAAAGACGTTTGTCCTCTTTAGATCCATTTCAGGACCTTGCTCCACATCGTTCTGCTGAACTGATTATGCCTGTTGAGTGAAATTTTCTGCCTCTTCCTTGACCCTGAGTATTGATAGTCTGGAACCAAATACACATACACGTGTCTCATTAAAAACAAAAAGAGCTGGGCCAGGCCCCCGCTCCGCACAACGTACTGTCTGTTATCAGCCCGGAGAAAGGGGAGCGAACAGGTGTAGGATAACAGTGCAACTGAGAGAGACCAAAGTGCATCATAAAATAAACAAACAGCCAGTGCTCCAGCTCCCCCAAATGCACCATTGAGTTGCAGGGTCTACAGTGTGCTTTTGAATGTGCTCCGAGCAAGTGCCCGCTTGGGGCACCGTTTAATTTGCAGCCAGAAATGGGTTGATGATTATCTGCATCGTGGTAGTGCCTGGAAGCCCCCCGTCCCTTCGGTTGTGCTGGGGGCTGCAAGAGCAATGTGAGCTCCCTGCCTCAAAGAGCTTACACTCGCGCCGGGGGGGAGACCGCTTACAGGGCTGACCAGCTGTGGGTCTGACTTTTGTCATGAAATCAAAGAAGTAGGCCTGGATGGAGAACTGAAGAAGGCATCTTAGCCTTCCCTTATCGTAAGTAAGGATCATAACTGTCTTTACTATGACCTTCACAACCTTTACAGTCTTAAGGGAGGAGCCCATCCAGTCTCTTCTGTGTGACAGTCTTTCATCCTGAGATCTCTTAGGTGAAGATATTTGTACCAGGATTTTATTTGATTTCTTTGCACCTTTTCTTACTATGAGAATCTTCTATTACCCCTTGTGCTTTGGGGCTGACAGAGCTTGCAGTGGTGCTGCTGGCATTTTCATTGCATTTAGCGAAGCAGCAGCTTGGCTTACTTTACCCCATCAGCAGCCAGCGCTTTAGTGTCTTAGCGTGACTCAGCCACTGGAATTGTGCTTATCCAACAATACCTTTTGTCCTTTGCCCAAAACTTCTGGCCAAGAAAAAGGGAAAAAGGAGGAGGGAGAAAAGAAAGAAAAGATAAAATTCTGCATTTAGTTGTCCTTTCATCACAGGTGGTGCCAGTTGGTTTTTGCTTTTATTTGTACAGGGTGGGGAGAAGAGAAAAAGAAAACAAGGTGGAACTCGGACAAGGCCCAGGAAATGTTTGAGCCTGACAACAAACTCCCTTTGTTCAGGGGAGCGGGGCAAAGAGAACAGAAAAAAGGGGCAGAAGACCAGCTGAAACCAACCTCAGCCCTGTGCTACTGCACAGGTTTCTTCTTCCTACTCTTTATTGTTTGGGGTTTTTTGTTTAGCTCAGGTGCCTTGTGATAATTTTGTTTGCACAAGGGCCTTTGTGTGCTGCCGTCTAGAAGGTGGACAGATGAAAGGTTTCCTGGGGACACATTTGTTGTTTGGATGGGGAGGATTTATCATTTATTCTAGGGGTATCCTACAGACTGATGCTTTGCGTGATGCTTCCCCTCTAGCCACGAAGATCAAGATGGCTGGAGGGGAAGGATGAAGGACCGTGCTATTCAGGAGGAGAGACAGATGAGCAGTTTAGGGGATAGGCACGCAAGCCATGGATTAAAATGCAGAAACCAGAAGGTTTTGTTGATGAGAAAAGGAAGAGGACCTTGAAGGCAGCTGTCAGGGATACTGCCTAGAGGACTCCCGAGTACCACCAAGTGCTAGCACATGGACCTCCCTGTCACAGGAAAACTCTCTGACTAGCAGGTTCTTGTTGGCACAAAATCTTTTGCTGAATCACCTGCAATGTTCTTCTTTCAAAAGAAGAATTGGGAGCTGTGGGATAGCTGCCCAAGGGGCACTAGAAATTAGAGTGACCTTGTGCTATATGGGACAGAATGGATTCTGGTGGGGTTGGGTTTCAGCAGAGTCATTACAGCCAGTTCATTGGTGCTTACTCGAGGTGCGATCAGGGCCATGCAGCACCCCTGGGCTGCCTGGAACTTGGTTAGAGCAGTTAGAAGTGTTCCCCCATCCAAACAGGCAGTGACGGCTCTCTGTCAGGCACTTGCATGCGGTCCATGTGTTGTACGTTCAGTACAGCTGGGCTGGGCTTGGGTGACACTCAAGCGATCTGTTTCTCTCAGGAGATGCTCTTCCCTAGGATGCTGGCTAGTACCTTCCCAAACTGCCCTTTACTTGTCCTTAGCTGTGACTCTGTTCAGTAGTGTAGTAGTCTTGTAATGTTGGAATAGCTGGGTAGTGAGCAGGCTGGGATGAAAGGCTGTTGAGTCTTTTCTTGGCCAGAGTAGAAAGATATTACGTAGTGCTTAATTAGTCTCTGTTATCTCATTTGGGTATCACAAAGTGTTGTATCAAAATTAGGGAACAAAATTGTGGGTATCGCCTGTAAGGCAGGTGCTGGCCATGCTCTCCAAAGAAAGGTCAAATGTTTTGACTTGGCTTGTAAGTGGGGAGGTGTCCAACATTTAGTACATGAAAAGGAAGAAGAGCAGAGAATCGAAGTCACTGCATGGAGCTGGACCAATGCGGCACTTTCCTGCAGTATCTTATCGAAGGCTTGCCATTCTTCTGATAATGGCCAAAATCACTGACATGCCTAGTATATTAGAAGAAAGCATCCAAAGATGCTGCTAGTTAAAACTTTTCCCCTGATACTGGGGAAATGGATTCCCTGTATTGCATTTACTGGGATTTGTATCCATAGCGTCCTTTCTTTCAGTGCAGGTTCTCTCATGAGTTTCATCAGACAGTCCTGGAGCTGCTCTTTTCCTGAATGTACTGGTAAGCCTGTGGATCTGGGACGCCTGGGTTGCAGGACACGATCCCAGTTAAATAACTCCAGAGCAGAGTCTGAATTCAGTGAGTTCCAGGCAAAAGCTGGAATACTTCCACTACAAAATACGCTCTTCCAGATTTACACTGGAGCTGCCGCATTCAGACTTTGGTCCTCAGTCTTTGCGTTAGTTTTTGTATCTGTACAATGGAGATAATAAAACTTGCCTGTAACACGGCTTGTAGCTGAGAATTAAGGAATGGTTTCCAGAGCCAGATGGAAGGCAACTATGGAACATAGGATGTATTTTTGCTGCAAGTGTATTTGTCTGGAGTTTAGAAATTAAGGCCTGAGTGGGACTAACAGAGGAAGGTGAATGCACTTGCTGCTGAGGCTCTCCGGAGACGCTCTGGGGAAACTTGCCCAGGGGTCTCGAGGGAAGAGGCTGGCACGGGGGTGCTGGCAGCAGGAGCGGTGGTGGCAAGTGAGCGGCTTTCCTGCCGTCCATTCCAGACGCAGGAATGACTGTGGGGAACGATTTCAAAGCCACCACTATGGAGATTAAGGGGATGAGAATGTAAATCTCAAGTAAAAAGGTAATTGAATGTAATAGCAAACACTGCTCGGTCTATGTTAATTTTAGCTCTTCCCCTGGATACAAGGCGCTGTATTAGTGTTTTATTACCATTTTGTTTGCACTAATAAAATAGTAAAATTTATTTCAAGGAAGTTGAAGGATGGTTTTACAATGCAAATTTGAAGAAATTGGACTTTTCATTTACGCCACTGCTATTTTAAACCCTGAAGGGTGTAAATTAGCCTCCTGTGCCTGGGTGAAATCCACTGCTTCCACAAGCAGGGGGAGGATTTGATGTGGGGGAGAAGAGAACAAAACCAAATCATCTGAATATTTCAGAGAGACAGAGATATCTGATGAGGGGAGAGAAAAAACTGACTGCCTGGGCCCGCTGAGAGGAAGGGCTGGAGCAGATTGGGGAGAGCTGTTTGAAAAGCAGGTTTCTGCTGATGAGCTGCTTCAGCTGTTGTGAGTGTCAAGAAGGGGCAGAACGAGGCAGCAGATGTGCCAGTGGGCACGGTGCATTGTGCCCCGTGCTGGCTATACAGTTCCTGCTGGTGAAGGAGGCGCCAGTAATTGGGGCTCAGCTGATTAACAGATGCTGTCGATGACAGAGAGTTCCTAGAAGTGTGGAAGCCTTGGGCAGGTTTTGCTTTCCGGCCCAGGGGACCCCCACTTCCCATGTTGCCTATACTTCTCTCTTTCTCTTGCTTTGCTGTCTTCATCTTCCTGCTGTAGCCCGGCCCATCCGGCAGCCAGGCACAGCCTGCCTCTGATTCACTGCTGAGTCACGGTGCTGCCAGCGAAGGTGCCTCCAGCCCGAGAGGCTGGTTCAGCGACCTCCTCCTTCACTCAGGTCTCCTCTTTGGCATGAAATGGAAAGGGATGGGCAGATTATCTGGTCCCTTTCGCCTTCGTAAAGTTGTTTATAACAGTGCTGTTCTGATCACACCGTTTTGCCGCTGCTTGGCCTTGATGTAAATGATGCTGTAAAGGACAAGCCACACAGAATCGGGTCCAGAGAGCCATGTTTGGTTCCAAAGGTCCTGCGCTGAGTTGGCTGCATGCCTCTTGGAGGCAGGTGTCTCGGGGTATAGAAGCATCCAAAGCTTAGCAGCTTTCTCGGACTTTTCTGGGTTTCTGCAACAGGTCTGAAAATCTCACAGGGTAACTTTGAGGGCTTCATTCTCCTTGTGCAAACAAAGGTGTGGAACAGGAGTTGTAACATCACTTTTGTCAAATCCCAGAGGTCCCATTCCCCTGCTGGGGAAGGCTTTGAGTTACTATTTTCTAATCATGTTCACCTTGCACATACCTCGGTCTTCAAGCAATACTAGCATGAAGAGAACCATTCTGAGTTTCTCCTGTGTAGGAGAATTAACGCTTTTTTCCTGAATCTTGAGTGAAATTGTACCTTCGTTCATTGTCCTGAGATGATCTTGCTCCACCTCACAGGATGGGTTGCTTGTTTGGAGGAAGTGTATGTATTACATACCTCCCCAACCCACATCGGGTTTTTGTACAGTGAGTGAGGTACTGATCTGGGTGTGAAGTCCTCAGAGAAACCTCTTCCTTCTGATATCCAGTGGACTAATGGGCACCTGAAACATTGCTTATTCCTAGGCAGTTTCTGTCCACAAGTATTAGTGATTTTGCTGCCAGCCCAGTCACACTGCTGTGGGCTGCTCCTTCTGTGGGATGTAATTGCTAATGTACTTGTTTGGTGTCTGGCCTACTGGTCTAGCTGTTGCCCTGCATTCTTGGCCAAGTGGTGCAGAGTGAGCTGGAGAGGAAAAACCAGCTCCGGCAATCTGATTTTACAGAGAGGTAGATCTCCTAGCTCCTTCGGATTATGAATATCATCTGTTACTTTTATCCTCAAGAGGCCTTTCAGGACAGAAACCACTGTTCACCCCACGCGAAGGCAGGATGGAGCTTCGGCTTGTTACTATTTATGGTTCAGATAGCAGCAAATCCACTGGGAAAGTTGAGGCCAGGCTCCAGGTCCTGTGTTCCTACTGTTGTGCAACCTCTCTTGGCATCTGGGTTTTAAAGAAAGCCTCCAAACTTTTTAAACCCTCTTGCAGGTTCAACTTCTAGCATAAAGCCACTAGCCCATGGGTGGTATCAGGCAGCCCTCTTAAACTCTCGGCCCTTCTCCTTTGGTGGGTGTAACAGAGGCTGAGCCAAGACTGAGGGCGTTACCAAAGAAAGCAAAGACTTATTTTTGGCATTGAAATGGTTTCCTATTCCAGGCGAGTCTGGGGAGCAGCGTGGTTGTGTACCCAAGGATTTAAGCAGTGCATTAAGCAGAGGGGTTACGCTCCGGGTGGATTTCAATCAAAAACTATAATTACATCAAATAGCAAACGGAAATGGAAAAAGAGGATTACTAACTCGACCCTGAACGCTGTTGGCTGCTGAACCTGCTCCATTATTCACACCCCCTCTATTGCCTGAGGTGGGGTGTGTGTATGTGTGTGTAGGCAGTAAGGTCCCCCCCTCCTTTTTCCATTTCCTTCATCCATGTGATGAAGTCAGAGTCCCTGTGTTGGTATCAGTGCTTGGAGGAAGGATGGAATTTGCATGACTTGGATTTGGGACTTTGCAAGGCAGGTTTGATCTCCCTGTGCAACTCTTCCTGGCTCCAGGCAGGAAGAACTGCTCAGCTAAGGCAGTCGTGGGAACCCCCAGGCCCACAAGCTTTCTCTCTTTTTCTGTTTCGTTATCAGACTAGTGTTTTGGACTCATCACTGTTCATCCTCAAGGAAACTGGAAAGCTCTGGACTGCAAACAGGAAATGCTTTCTAACCTAGAGAGCTAGGTTAGTGTTTAAAACTCTTCTCGAGTTAGTAGAGCTGTTCTGTGGCTGTGTTCGGTCTCTGAAAGAGACTGTTTCGCTTGGTACGACTACTAGCCAGTCCTTCCCAGTTGAGGACTTACCGCACACCTGCACCCAGAGTTTGGGGCTCCCAGGTTTGCTCTCTGGTTCAAGGTGGAATGTGGCTTCCTGCAGTACGTTGAGATACTTGCTTACAGATTCCAGTTTGCCGCTTCTGCTGTCTGGCACTGCTGTACCTGTCACCTGCCTTCTGATCTTTGTCTGCCTCGTTTCATTTGTCCTGCTCTCCCAGTCCTTCCTTGTGTCTCTCTTCCTTGCTGTCATCGGCAGGTTGTGTCTCTACATGCCTGTCGCACACCTGAGGTTGGGAGGATGCGTAGCGAGTGCACCAAGATGGCTGGAAGTGTTTACCAGACAGGGAGGATAAGGTATTCAGTCCCCCGCTGCCTTCCCAAGCTTGCTTTCTCAGATGGTTTTCCAGATGTCTAATCCCAGATTTCATAGCCCAGCCCAGCTCCTGTTTGATGGGATCTCTTCTTCTCTGTTCATGCTAAATGGGTGAGATGGCATGCTGGAGCTAGGTCTTAATTTAAGCTACAGAATAGCACTGCTCGGTGCTTTGCTGTTATGGCAATCTGCTACACCTTGACCAAATTTGTTGCCCCGTTTTTACCTGTGGCTGGTTTGGAGCTGGGGGAAGCAATCTGGTGCATAGAGGAGAAACCCCAGTACATTCAGCGGTGTGAGGGAGGCAAGAGGTTCATGCATGGTCTTGGAAGAAGCACAGGGAAAGGACAGTATTTCCAAGCTCTGGAGAGTGGCAAATCCGTACAGGGCGAGACTTTGCCAGGTTCCAGCCTCTAAACCAAAAACATTTTAAAAGCCAGGATCAGTATGATTTTGCTGTGCTTAGCCTTGTGCCTGGCGTTGTCTTATGCTAAGGGATGGCATAGAGATGTGGTCAGAGCGGCAGGCTGGGATTCCTCATCCTCTGGTGACTACCATTTTGATTCTCGCTTGGGCTGTCTTTCTCATTTGTCTTAAAAACCTGTATTTTTCTTGCAGCTCTTCCTTGGGACACTTTTGAGAATGAAAGATCTGACTGCCTTCTACATAAATTGATGTTTATTCTAATGACTAAATGGGTTACTCATGTTTCTTTCCTATAGGACAGGCCCCTAGATTTTGCCCCAAACTATAAAGTAGTTATATGGCACTGGCAGTTGTCTGCAGATAGTCACATGAGATTTTAGGGCTTCTCTTTTTTTATTATTTTATAATTTATGAGTGTCCCTGAACTGGTGTCTGTAAGGATAAGCTGACTCCCTGCACAGGAGGAAATTTCACTCAGCAGTGGGAATCTGTGCCTTTGCCTTTGACCAAAGCTGTGTTCCCACCTCCTGCTGACCAGACTATGCTGTCTTCTCCTGCCTGTTCAGAGGTGGCTGGCTGCATTTCCATGGCACGGACCTTACCTTACCGTGAAACACTTGGGGAGGAAAGGTGCTTTGTAACTGTGAGATAATATTCTTTTCTTATAGACAGATCTTTGATTTTGTAATAAAGTACAGTGAACTGTAAAAAAAACCAAAACCTATCCAAATGTAGGTTTCACTGAAAATCATTTAAATACATTAAGGAAACTCAGCCTTAGTTAAAAACTGAAATCTCTTTTAGCAGGTGGGGGAAAGAATGACGTTACTGATTAGACCAAACTTTTCTTTATTACACAAACAGGGAAGGAATTCTCAAAGACAAAAATATGACCAAGACACTTTCCCAATTTATTTTTTTGCTTATGCCTTTTACTGACTTCAATTTTAAATTTATTTCAGGCTCCCTCTGCAGTATCTAGAGTCCAGATATTGTGGTTTACGGGACTAGCTCAAGAAAACTAAAGCCTTAAACAAACTGGTTATGTCACTGTCCAAAAGAGCTACAGTGGGAAAAATAAATGGTGACAAATAAATTACATCAAACATTCTAAAATTTATCTTGATTTCAGATTTGGTTTTGTTAATACACTGTAGAAAATACAAAAATCCAAACATTAAGAAAAAAATTGTAAGACATACAGGAAGGCTGGAGTTGTTAAACTTTGTACAAGCTTGAATTTACTTCTCGCTGTGCTAAGTCCTGTTTCTGCAGCCGTGAATGAACTGGAGCCAGTGGAACAGCTCAAGTGTTTCTGCGTGTGTGTCTCTTCTAGTCCGGGGCCTTAGTGGTTTTCATGGTCCAACTGTGACCCTTCTGCTTCCTTTTTGCCTTTCCTAACAATATTTTGGAAATGACAACCCCTTTCTGTTCTCTTGTCCTCGTGTAAACCACAGTTACCTTTCATCAAATGATATGATCTCAGCAGACGTGAAATAAAAGGTTTGATTTTAAAGGGATATCATTTGCAGGTGTGGAAAAATAAAAGCAGAGGGTGAGATTGAAAAACAGGAGCAGAATGTAGAGGTTCAGGCACCCATTTTGGAGAGGTGTTTAAGACTTACAGCTCCAGCAGAAGCCTCCCAAAGCTGCAGGTGCTTAGAAATTCAGAACTGGGTCTGTACTTTTATAAGACAAATACGCATGTGCATGAACATTTCTAGTTGCCGTTAAGACATATTCTATCATTCCTTCCTGCACCAGCTCTCACATTACAATACCGAAGGTCCTGCTGGTTTCAAGGGGCCAGCTCGGAGAGCAAGGCGCTGCATCTCGGGGAGGAGGAAGGGTGTTAGACTATAACCTCCTGAGAGCAGAAATGCTGGCAGGAGGCATCTCACCTCGGGGAAGTGATCTTCATGGGTTACTAGTTTTATCAGCAGTACATCCTTTTATACAGAGAGAAGGAAGAGAGGAGAGAAATTCCATCCGGCTCTGCTGATTCAGTGGAGTAAAGAGGTGGAATTCATTAGGAAAAAATTGTTTACAGCACAGCTTTAGTCAGAGGTTCTTCCATTTTAACATCCTGCTTTTTTATGATAGATTGTTTGAAAGACAAAACAAGCACTAGGGGCTGCTTGGTGTTTTTGTTTTTATTTTTTCATTAAAGTTTAATTGCATGACTTGTTATGTGATGTAACTTCTGGAAATGCCTGTTGTAGTTGCTTGCAAAATGCTTTTTGATTTGTTATGTTTGAATCTTAGGTGCAGGAGTGTTAAACCTCAAAGAGGTATTCAGACATGCATATAGAGAGAAAACATATATATATATATATATATATATATATATATGAGAGGTTTTGATTAATGAAAGAAAAGAACTGAAACTGCTGTGAGAGAAGAATCTCCTTTATTCAAAAGCTCTTCTGCTACATCACCAGGACAGAGACTGAGGGCCTTAAAATTAGTATAACTATAATTTATATCCACCTTAAGGACACTCTTTGCCTCCTGATCAGTAATGGAGCCTTAAATATAAATGGATCCTCATCTTGCAAACACTCAAATATTTTCTTTACTCACGTGAGGTGTCAAAGGAAGGGTTTCTCTAAGGAAAATGGGGCATTTGCATAAGTACTCACAGCATCAAACAACAGAGAATTTGTATTGCACAAACAACAACAATCACATTAAAATCATACTGCTTTAATAGTTTAGGAAAAAATATAACAAAAACATTGAAACTCTAATGCATGTTGCTGTCTGTATTGGTATCGATTTCATAATTTGCATTGCCTTAATCTTGGGTGGGTGAAGATTAAGAATCTCTGTGTAGAGGTATGTGTGCGCAATAAGCGGGTAACATCTTAGGCAGCTTTCCTTTGCCTGGAAATAATGATTTGAGGGCAGAATGTTTCCTTCATAAAGTCTAGGTTTTGGAAAACAAAAGAGGATCTTTATAAATAAGAATCTTGAAAGGAAAACATCCCTTAAAAAATGAACTGGGGAAGAAAGTGCTTACTTTAAGCAAATTTTCCAAACTTCATGTGCATTGTAAACATGGCAACAGAGACCTCCAAGTGCACAGTGAAACTGACTTTTTTCCCCACTGTCCAACACATCAATTCCCAAAGGAAGTCTGGAATGTAAGTGGTGAAAAAAGGGAGAAAGTAGAAGATGTGTTTGTATTATATAATCTAAAGCCTTTTATGTATAAAACATTTATACCTGTTTAACTTGAGATGTGGTAGTTAAACTGATAGCCTGCATGGAAACAATTATTTTGGCTCAGTTCAAATTAATTAGTAACAAATTTCTGCAAAATCCAAATAAAAATAAGAGAGGTAGCTCTGCATTAAACCAGTACACGTTAATATGAGGTAACTTCTTATACACATTTTAAAAATCCATGTCTCTGAAATAGTGTTAATCAAGTATGAAAAACAAAATACAAGGAAATTCGCTCTGTAGAGCATTTATGAATTAAGGTTAACACGTTCATAAAAGGATAATAAAAATATTAGCAATGGTCACCTTCAGCTGTGGTTCCTTTGAAAGAGAGGAGAGCTTCATCAAAGTAAAAAGCAATTCACTCAGAGCTGGGAAAAGGAATCTCACCTAAAACTTTCCCAGCAAATGGTGGGGCTGAACTGCTTTTACCTAGAAAGAAGTAGGGATTTCTTGCTTCCCATTGGGTTTCTGCTCAACAGTGAGGACTGGTTTTCACAAGAACTATGTGATGAGCATGTCCTCGGATGTGCTTCTGCACCCAGAATGTATGGTTGCTTCCTGCTACAGGTAAGTACAGATTTCTGAAGAGACATACACTTTTTTCCTCTAGTTCTCATCTCTGAAAAGTTTGTCCCTCTAATTTAATTTTTGTCTAGGATTTTTTCAGATTTTGTTACTATACATTATTTGTACATTTGTATTGTCTGAAAATAGTTTGTTCTGGACTGTAAATGACTATCCAACCTGTACACCACAGCAGGTAGGTCTGGAACTGGATTCTGGGCAATTTTGTCTACAGGGCATCTGAACTTGTAGGTGTGTGTTTGCAGGGGTGGTAGACTCGGACTGTCTTGCTATTTCAGGATGCAGAAAAATGCTTCAGTTCTTGCTGGCCATCTTCCTAGTGAGTCTTTTTCTGAACCAGATAGTAACCTAAGCACAGTCCTGGATTGACCCCCTGCTGAGCAGCTTCCCTGTTGTAGAGTGTCATCTTTGAAAAAAATAAATAAAATGTAAAAAAAAGGTGGCAATTTAAAAAAACACAAAACAAAACACCAGTCTTTAAGTGGAAATAGCAGTCTCGCCTTAGAATGAGAAGTTTATTTAGCAAAGAAGGGGATAACGTGGTGGTTAGAGCACAGACAGAAATCTTATCTTCTCCTAGCTCTGACTAAATTGCTATTTGAGTTTGGTCAGGTTACTTTAACTCCTTGTTTTCCCACATTCACTGTGAAGTGAAGAATTCCCCTGTGGCGTGGCATGTCATGAAGTAAAGCTGGAAGTTTGGCTGTTTGGGCAACAAATATGTCTGCATACATGATGATTTTACGTCAGAAATCTAAGGATGTCTCTGAGTTCCCGTGCACTTGCTCATTTTTTTCAGTGAAATAACTCTGGCTTTTAAAACTAGCAAAAGCAATTAGTTCACTCTGGGGACCAATAGGTGGAAACATGTCATTTTAAAAAATGGATTTGGTTGTGGGGATCTCTGAGGCTTTCTATTAGGTTAGAGTATGTGATGTCTGTAGACACTGGGTATGCTCTGTGCTCTGAGAAAGCCAGAGCTCGTTCAGCCCCGTGATCCTCATGCAGTTGGTCTGATGGCATTAAAACGGTCTTAAAGTACTGCACATCACTTCAGCATAAGCATATGTATGAAATGGACCTATAATGCATAATTGTAACAAGTAACTAGAATACTGCGTATGCACTTCTAAAATTGGCTGGGTTAATAAAATGTGCTGATTGCTCCCTGAGGATATCAAGGGACTGGATGATATTAGTAAGGGTCACCAGTTCAAATCTGGGGCAAGTTAGCAGTGACTGCAACAACCATGTTACATCCCTGCATGCTTTTCCCTAAGTTTCTCGTAGGCAGGTATCTGTATCAGTACAAGGCCTACTTTGTTGGCAGCACAAAAAAAGGTCAGCTCCAAAAAAGGAGGATGGCTGTATGTGATTGTGACATGGGGCTTCAGAGACTGCAGTGCTTTCCTAGTCGTGCTTGGGATTTCAGTCCCCTTTCCTGTATGAGTTTAAAGCACGAAGCTGCTCACCCATGTCCTCTGGATTCACAGTCCTTCTGTCACACATCTTGCAAATCTGTCACCTTAGTTATGTATTGGAAGCAACAGTTAAATTGAATATTGTGTTGTATTTTTTAAACAAAGATGGTTGATTTTTAAGTTTTCCAAGAGAAAAGAAAGGTGGAAATATTTGGCTATTGCTCTTGCGGACCACTGGTTATGAGGATTCAGGCTGCCAGTCCAGGTCAGAGAGCATTTTCTACCTTGGGAGGCAGAGTATCACCAATATACCTGCACAATGCTGCTACATCACTTTTGAAAAGAAAAGGCAACAGTCTCAAGCAGTAAGATAATATGAGATCACCACCTGCACCTCTGGGTGAGCAGAGGCTTCTTGGCTTTCCAGCTTGTGCCTCAGGGCTGAGTGCTGTTTAGCAGGGGTCTCGTGAGGGTGTCAGTACACTCATGTGTGTAGAAAATTGGTGGTTTCTGGCTGTGCTCTCTGCAACATCCTGCCCCTCCAAGACACATGGGAAGCCGAACGACATGACGTGCTGAGCAGGAGGGCAGCTTCTGGTCAGGCGCTTGTATTTTTGCTGCCTTAGCTGCTGTTATAAATTCCTCACTCCGGCCTTTCACTTCTGATATTTTTCCCTTGGCCAAATCAAAGACGGTTTTGTTACCTCCGGCTCCCTGCGGATGCGGCAGCTTCAGGCAATGAAATATGCTCCAGCCTTTAGAGGGAGGACAGGGGACCCGCTGCTGGGAATCTGAGGTGGAGAAGGGTTCCGGGAACAGGACTGAGGCTTTTGCCTTCGTTTCAGCCCTGGCTGCGTCCGTGTGCATGTGCAAAAACAACAAACCTGCTAGTTGTGTGCCGGGAGAATAGATGAAGGTGCTTGAAAGTGCTGTGGGATTTATAATGTGGAATGAAAAACACACAGCAGCGTGTGGAGGCTGGCACTGAGATGTGGTTGCTCCTCCTTGCCACTACCCACCTGCGGAAGTAAGGTCAGCGCAGCTCCTAAATTAATATATACTATAGTAAGATGGTTGAATTAGGGAGCAGTTGTAGTATTTGTGCCTAAAAGGAACAAAGAGAGGTAGGTGGGATTGCCTGAGGTTCCCCTTGGACTAGATAGACATGGAGGAGCACAGTCCTAGTGACTGGACATGGATATTTAAGAAGTGAGAATGTGCTTTAGGCTCCTGGAACTTTTTTCCCCATTGTTTTTCCAGTGGTACTGAACAAAATTGGGATTCCACATCCCTGTTTTCAGACCATTCAAAAGCTTGAATGTACCTGTAGGACTAGTACTGAGACCCAGATGACAGTCCTTGGTGCACAGGAGAGAGAAGAGATGAGCATTTTGCTGGAGTCTGAGCGGAGCTGTGGAGTTTGCTCCTGTGGCTGCTAATGTTCAGCGTTTGGAAGTGGAGAGTACTGAGCCGCCTCTGATCTCTCGTACGTAGCTGTGTTGCTGCTCTTGAACCTGGGAGCCCAAAAGTGCTTCTTTGGTCTTTGCTGTTGATGGTAGGAGCCCTGAAAGACTGCAGTACAGCATATGGCAGGCTCTAGACTTTCACAGTTCCTGGACGAAGCCCTCTTCTGCCCCCATGAATGACTACGCTCACTCTTGGGTGATGTTTGGGAAAAGAGGAGCGTGAAGCTCAGCTTGACTGAGAGGCCGTGCCAAGGATTAGGGAATTACAGTGAAGGGTAGAAATAACTCTTCAGATCCTGCAACACGATCGTTGTATTCCCCCCGGGGTCTGGTTGAGGGCCATAGGATTTGTTTCAGAGCTTAGAAGTTGAGGGATGTTTGGGAGGTTCCCCAAGGCTGCTGGGTCAGGGCCCTTCGCACTCTGTAGGAACTTCCCTTTTCCCCACATGTACGTCTTCAACCGCGGCTTGAGCAGCTGCTGTTTGAAGTAGGAGGGAAGGGCGGGAGTTTCTCTTGGAGGGGCTGCCCCTGTCAGCAGCCTCAGACGGGTGGAGGGGGGAATCTGGCCAGCGAGCAGGCGAACGCACACAGAAATGATGCTGGAAGCCAAGGCTAGTCCTGCTGATGTGGCCCTTTCTCCTGCAGCGGATCATAAAATATGGCTCAAATTTTCATTACGGCCTCTATTGATTATCTTTTGGGACAGATGAATTATAGGGAACATTAAATTAAAAAAAAAGGGAAATATTTGAATGAGTTTGGGAGGTCGATGCCAGAAAGGCTGACGCACCAAGCCTTACCGGCACTTGCCTGCTTCGTGGGCTTGCTGGGCCCTTCCTGTGGTCCTCCTTGGGGGAGCGCCTGTCCAGGGAGCTCCCCTTGTCTCTGGAAGCTGCCCTTGGGGAGCAGCAAGCTCTGCAGTGGCCGTGGGCTATGCCTAGGGACAGCCCAGATGTGGAGGCGGTGGTGGCTGGAGCAACTGGGTGCTGTTCCCAAGTCCTGGCTGATGCCACATGCTCTGCCTTTGCTGGGAGGTGGCCCTGGGGACCTTCCAGTTAAACAGTACTTGATGGGTGTCTGGTTGGCACCTATCTTGGGATTCTCTAACAAAAGGGGAAAACAAGGGGCTGTGAATGGGAAAAGGCCAGGTCATTGCGTTTGGAGACAAATGTGGATCTGGTGTAAACATATGCGTGGGAGTGAATAGTGAATCATAAAAGTAGTGATGGGCTTTCAAAGGTTTCCCTGCTTCCCTGCACCAAGAAAAACAGCGCTGCCTTCATCTCTTCTACGTTGAGGGGTCTGTACTCCTCTCTCCAGGCTTCATCGAGTGCAGGCGCTGATTCTTGATGTGGTTTGTGGTCAGGGACCTTTGACTCCAGGTAAGAGAAGCGCCAGGATTGAGTCATCCCACTGCTAATGTGGCAGATTGAAGTCAAACCAGAGGAAGAGAGATCTGGCTCCTTGCTGGCTCTGGCCAGCTCTGATTTTGAGGATGATTGTGGAACTTTGTTCTTGTGGAGTTTCTGTGCCTGTTCAGCTTTTCGAGGTTGTACTGTATGCCACACAATGCTCTGCGCTCGTCTGCAGGAGATGGCCTGGTAAGGCTTTATCCTGTGCTCACTTCTCTGACTGTATTCCACCAGAGTGGGTGAAATCCTGTAACCTGAAATGTCATCAGCACGCTTTCAGCAGCTGAAAGTGGGGAATAATGGATGTTACCTCTTTCAAAAGAGCTGCAGTTCAGAGCACTCTTCCCTTTCCCGGTGGTAGCAGGAGAGTCCTGGAGCAGACGTTCACAGGAGCTGGGTGGCTTTAAAGTCCCTTCTCTGCGCTTTGTTCCTGGGGTTTTTTTCTGTCAGTCAGGCTGGCAGCCAGTGCTTCTGAGGAATTCTCTGTTTTCTTTTCTAAGATTGAGAAGAATGCAGCCAGGGTCCCTCTCCAGCCACCCGCCTTCACACGCCAGCTTGCAAGACAAACATCCCCCCCCAGATACTCTCCTGCATCTGGACATGGGGTCCTGCGTGGCATGGTCCTCGCCCCGCGCTGCTGCAGACTGCCCCGAGGAGACACCCCTTCTACCCTCACCAATCCCCCTGCCTGCCACCACTGCCAGCTTTCCTCCTGTGGGTCAGAACAAACACCCAAGGCGTGATCTCTGCTTTTGAGACAATTGCATGTGTTGTGGTGGTGCCTTTCATTCACACATGTGTGCAGATTCCCATTTGTCTGGTCATGTGGCCATTTGGCAGGGAGTTTAGCCAGCTTGCACATCTGCGTGTGCTGCAGGGGCAGAACCGTCTCTGCTTGTGCCATTGCCCGCACTGCCGATCTGGAGGAGCACAAGCGCTCCGGGTGTGCGTGCTGTTCGGCTGCGTGCAAAACGCCTCGTGCATTCTCTGGTGTGTTTGTGTGACCTTTCAAACAAAATCAGCATTACTAAAGTGCGAGCGTTCACCTTGCTTATGGGAGATTTAGGTGCCAGTGGACGGGGCCACCTTTGTGACTGCTTAATGCGCGCTTGCATGTACGTGTTTCACTTCCTTGCAGATCTCTGCTGATTTCACAAGCCATCCACAAAGCTTTGGCTTCACCTGGGCAAATGCAAAAGGTGGTGGTTTCCATGGCTTCATGGCCTAGCTCGAGCGACACACCCTTTTTGTGTAAGCTGGCTCCCTGGAGTCGATTGTTTTTTGGCAAACAGCTTCATAAACTCCTCCAACAATTAAACTGAAAAGAAAAAAAAAAAACACAACAAAACCCATGCATTATGGAGTGAGACAGCAAACAGGTTGGAGCAACTCCCCCAGCCAGCTCCGTCCCCACCAGCTCTGGAGCTAGCCCCAAGCCCCCGGTGCCAGGCAGGGAGGAGAGGAGCCCCGGCTGCACTTGCTGGACTTCGTTTTGGGAGGTGCCTCTGCTGCTCCAACCCACCAAACTGCAATGAGCTAACAAACATGAAGGAAAAGGTCATGTTATTCACTTTTATTTTTTCAAAGCTGCAAACATCCCCCTCTCTGGGAGGGGAGGCTGCACAGATGCCAGCTCTGATTAATTTAAATATTTACCAATCCCATTTTTTTTTAATTGTGTATGTTTGCGCTCTGTTTGTGTCCCATAAAATACCTGGTGTTTTGGGCGTACCCCGTTTGCAGGGTGCATGAGATCACACTGAAAAAATGCAGTGAAAAACATTTTCATGCCACGACACATCAAATAGGATTTTGAATTAAGATGAAGATTTTTTCCCCCTTTTTTATCTCTGAAGTTTGGGTGAAAGGGTTTTCTTTTTCTGTTTCTTTTTTTAATTCTTTTATTTAACTAGGAAGAAAAATCACCATGGAAATCCTTTAAAAGTTACTTTTGCCTCGTCTCACCGTGTCAGACAATGAAGGCAACTGTTTGTGCTGGTCAAAGCACCCGTTAGCGTGTATTTCTGTGCTATTGTCTTGATGGTGGTTTGTTCCAGTGGGCAGGCAGTGAGCAGGGGAGAAGTCTTGGGTTTGAAAGCCAGTGCCAGCTCTGAGCTCCTGGGTGAGCGATGGCAGCTCCGCTCCTTTCCCTGCCCGTCGCTCGTCTGTCTGTCAGACTTGCTCTGAGGCAAGTGCTGTCTTTTGCTGTCTGTGTATCCCTGGCATGGGGGTCTTGTCTCATTTGGAGCTGCTGGGGTGCTGCTGTAAGACTCACAGGCAGCTTGCCCGTTGTGCTTTTCAGGGGAGGCGACCGAGATGAATGAGTGACTCTTTGGTGGGCCTCCTGGTACCCATTGGGCACAGAGACTCGTGGGTTTGGGTGCCCCAGAGCTGAGCACGGTACAGGAGCCAGTTTGGACACAGGCACATCATGGCACATTGTACTCTTTGGTATGGGATTTTCTATACGCTTTTGGCCATGGACGCTTGCAGTCCTCTGGGAGGGAAGTTTTATTTGCGGGTTCAAGCAATGAGAGCATTACTGACATTCACCCCACCTCCTTTTAATTGTTTTCCGTGCCCATTGGGTCATAGTCTGATCCCAGCTCCATCTGGGAAAGTACAGAGCTGTTCCTTGGAAAAATGGAGCATCTCTAAACTGAGAGTAGCACTGCTGGGATCAGGATCCAGCCACCTCCTCTCTCTGCTGTGTGGCTAGCAAGCCAGGCCGAGTTTGGCCCAAAGCACAAGTCTTTTGCAGGGGCTTTTTGTTTTAGCACACCTATAAAGGACCACAGCTCAGACCTCCCCACTATGAACAGCAGGTCTTTAAGCTCTGTGTCGGGAGAGGTTTAGGGGGACAAGGAGGCAGAGCCGGTAACACTTCTGGAAGTGGGGCTCACGGACAGCTGGAAGTTGGCACACGAGCCAGATGTCAGTGTTGGGATGCCAGGGGCACAGCTGCCTTTTTGAAAGCCTTAAGGCTGTCACTGGGGCCAGGGTAGGATGTACATATGTGTGTGTCTGCTGGAGGGGGGGATTTGCACTGCTAGAATTTGAATACTTTGTTCCTGCTCTGCTGTGGGGAAAGGAAAAGAGAAGGGGAAAAATCAGGGTGGGTGTGCGGGGAGGGCAGCAGTTGTCTCATCTGAGCCATTAGCCAGAATTTGAAATTGGACCTGTTACTTTTGAGGAATGTAGGGCAGTGGAGGAGAGATGTTGTGTGAATGTGCACGTGGCTCTTGCTTTGGTGTCCTAGGAAAATGCCAGAGCGTAGGATGGCAAGGAGTAGTAATTACCCCACAGCTTCAGCTCCACCACTGCACTCTTTGATCACTTATTACTTTTCTATTCCTTCTGCTTCTTGCTGTAATTGTTACAAAATCTCTCTGCTTTGGGAGGGGTCCAGCACTCCAGGGCCCAATTGCATCTGCCCTGATTCAGAAAGTGGGTCACGCTGCTTGGTCTGGGAAGAAGATACTCATCTTGCTTAGCATGATATTTATTAGGAGATAGGGAAGAGAATGCAACCACGCTGTTGCCTAGAAAATTGCTCTGGGGGGGATAGCGAAGGACTTGTGAGGGCAGAGCACAGAAAGTTCTTGCGCACCCAGTGCCTGCTGAAGCTGTGCCACGTTCCCTGCGCCTGTGTTGCCTGCTTCCCTAACAGCGAGACCTGGTGCGGATAGATGGCAGGACGATAGTGGAACTGGGGACAAGGGAGGGATTTGTAGCTGCTCACTCAGCAGCTGCCAGGAAGTGATGGGCTCTTTACCTTCCTTGGAGTAGAGGCTGGTGGGAGTGGAGGGAGGGGGAGACCAGATCTGGGTTGTTCATAAAGCCGTGCTGTTTTCACAGTAGCAAGCAAAGACCCAACCTGGTTGGATTTTGCTGCTGGACACATGACCAGCTCTGCTCCTGCACCCCCTCCAAATGCATGGCAAGGATGGGTACTCAGTGTGTTGTGTGACACTGTGCCCTGAAAGGCAAGAGCTCCCCTGGTAAGAGCAATTAGAAAACCTGGATCCAAACCCTAGAGTAATTTACTCTCTGCTGTATCTATCTCTCATTAAACAACAGAGAGAAGGAAACACAGTAAAAGAAGCAGATGATGATACACCCAGTGTTGCTCCAGCAGGGTCTCACAGTAGGGACTCTGCCACAGACCGCCCTACTCGTGGGGGGTAGAAAAGCGCAGCTGATCCTGCCAGTCTGGCTGGGCCTGTGCTGCTGCTTGCTGTGAAATCACCCTCAGGATTATCCAAAGGAAGAACTGGCAACTCCAGTAACTTGGAGGGCCGGATCCTCAACTCGTTTAAATTGGCATGACTTCACTGAAGCCACCGAAACTGCACTGATTTTACACCAGGTGAGGATCTGGTCCAGAATCTTCTGAAAGAAGACGACAAAGAGGGCACAAAACAGAGGTTTGATAGAGCCCACTTACAAGCATGGGGACTCCTGAGCTGTCCTGAGTGGGCAGTGGGTCAGCAGTTCATCTCCTTATGTCTTGGACAGCTTCGAAGGGCTCTGAATTCTTGTGGCCATGGCAAATGCCAAAGCACAGCTCCCTCAGGAGGATGGGGGACCCGCATCTTTGCCTGCACTTTGAAATACATGTTGGCAGGGTTTGGCGGGAGCATCCAGTGTTGTCCTGCCAGTGTTTCCTGCTCATGGCTTTTTAGTGGCAGCGTGGTGAGAGGGCTCAAAGACACAGTGAAGACCCTCACCTTTTGATTTGGCCTGTCGTGAACCCTGCTAGGATTGTTCTCATGGGTCCTCTAAGCCTGGCCCATCTTTTCCTGTACGTTCAACACCACATGTGATGCCGTTGGCTGAGGCAGACTGGCGGCTGTGGCTTTAGCCTTACATCACTGCCACCGCAAGTTTTAATTTCTCCGAGCCTGTGAGGTGATGGGAGGAGAGTTTCCACTTCAAGGAAGGAGAGTAGCTGGTGTCCATGTCCCAAATGACTGCTCCATTGGGCAGCGTTAAGCACATGCCTCCAGAAATTCTTGGTTCTCAGTGTGGCAGGCCCATTTTGTTTTCCCAGCTCTGCACCTCATTCTTAGGTGGGGGTATTATGAGATGTATGTAAGAAGGTACGTTGTTGTGTGTTTTTAGAGGAGGTTGTTTGCCGTAGCACCAGGCTCTTGAGACCTGCAGGGATGCCCAGAATTTCCTCCAGCCCCTGGCACACACTCACATCCGGGGTGGATCTGGACAGGGTTTTAGCAACTCCTGGAGCAGCAGCTGAGGGCCGGAAGTGAAGAAGGGATAAAATATCCAGCTGAAACTCCTGTAGGATGTAATTACCTGAGCTGGAAGCTTGCCAGGACAGCAGGTATCGTGCATCATCTACTGGTGGTATCAGAAGCACCCGGCCTTGCGGCAGAGGTGGTCATGAGTGAGGAGTGACGTTGTTTGTGCGAGAGACTGGACCGCTTCCTCAAGGGTGCCTCTGTGGGCATTCAGCATAACGGCTTTTGAAGTCACTTGGTGTTTGTTTCCGTGGTTGTTCTGTGCACGTACCCTGGTGCCTATAAAATGCCCTTGGGAAACTACAGCCGATAGAT
Source organism: Aquila chrysaetos chrysaetos (assembly GCF_900496995.4). Lineage (NCBI taxonomy): Eukaryota > Metazoa > Chordata > Aves > Accipitriformes > Accipitridae > Aquila > Aquila chrysaetos. The sequence goes on along the minus strand of NC_044009.1, from coordinate 5,719,145 downwards.
GGATGGCCCCGTCCTGACGCTCATTCAAATGCTCCTACTTTTCAATTTAGAAGAAAAGAGGAAAAAAGCTAAAACAAAAAAAAACCAAGGAAAAAAAAAAAAACAAAGGAAATTGACTTCCCAAAAATTACACTAAGCTAACATTTGAGGCCTGGCACAAATCCATCACAGCCAGGAAACTCAGAATTAACCAGTGCACTCCCATGGCTGCCGGGAGGGGCGGCGCTCCGGCAGCGCAGGCTGAAGCTTTAGAAGTTGGGGGCTTGGGGATGAAAGTCCTCCACATGTCTCTGAAGCCCAGCAGAAGGTGTTTTTGTGCACCTCCGTGCATGCAAAAAAGCAGCATTAGATGCAGGGTCAGCTTTATGCTTCGGGGAGAGGGTTAACACCAGGCTTCTGGTGCTGGGATCTGACAGCTGATACCAGCACCTGACCAGGGCTTCTCGCACCAGGACTTCCCCCAGTGGGCTTTTTGTTGGTGGAGCAGGACAGTGATACAGCAGGTACCTGCAAGCTGCCGCTGAGGAAGCTCGAGAATTTACACCCTAGCCCAGGTTGCAAGCGAGGACAAAGTCGACTCTTCTTCGTTCCCACTTGCACATGACGCAGCATAGCATAAATCATTGTGATTGACAGCTTCGGTTCAGTTCAGGTTAGAGGGAAGGGAGGGAAGCGCAGGTCAGGCCGGGGGGCAGTGCTGGGGCTGTGCGAGCAGCTGGCCCCGAGCAGGTCACAGGAAGAGGCTCCGAGCAGAAATCGTGGCTGGTGCAGCGGGTCAGAGGTGGCCTGAGCTGGCAAAGCGGGATGGAGGGAGGCTTGCAAAACACCTGCTGCGTGCTCCTTGCCTTGGGCTGATGCTATCGGTGCTGTGTGTTTGCGAGGACTCGTTTCACTCATCGGTTTTGAAAAAGAACGGGCTGCTGTACCTACTGCTGCAAAGAGGCTGGCACTGTGCTGAGAGCAGGACAAAGGTCCAGCCGTGCTTCTGCTATCTCCAGCCGTGGTGGGTTGCCAACCTGCTTTTGCTGTGAATTTTCACGGCTTTGGGATACTGCAGACAGAAGACTTCATGTCAAAGCTTTGATAGTATCTCATTTCAGAGGCTGGGGGAGGTTGGGATGTGTTAAGGCTGAAAATATTTACAGGTTTTGAAGTTGAAACGCAAACAGGAAAAGCCCTTTAAAAAGTGAGTGTAGTGGATATTCAAAACAGGGATTGCCATGGAAACGCCACAATATTTGCTTAAATTGACACAAAGGTTGCTGGTTGCAGGGTTCTGACTTCTTTGGCTCCATTTTCTTTGGCCCAGCACCTATCACAAATTGATCTCAACAACCCTCTTTTGTTTTGCTTCTTTTATTTTTGTCTGATGGAAATTAAAAAAAAACACCACCAACAAAACCCTCCAGTCTACAGATCCCACCTCACAGAAGAGTCTGAAGCTTCTGAGCTTCTGTCAAATGTTGGAGCCTAGGACATTTTTTAATTTTGTAAGTAAAGTAAAAGTTCTTGTTCTTTTTAATCTGTGTATTTATTAATTTCCTCCAACGCAGGAAATGGAAGGGAATTGTCTTAACTGTCTAGGGAGAGTGTGGAGAAGGCTAAAACGTGTTGCAAAGGTAGCAGTGTGCATCCAAGGAGCACAGGAAGGGAAGTGGGACTTTTGTTGTCCAGCTCTTGGACCAAAATTTGAGAGATTTAGTTTTGGTTCCCAATTCTGCCTCAGATTTGCCAAGTGACCTTTGACAAGTCACTTAATTACTGGGCGCCTCACTAAACTGGAAATAATAATTCTTCCTTTATCTCGTCTGGTTATATTTGTAACGTCTTTGGGGCTGAAGAATTCCATTTGATGTGGGGGTGTACAAGACTAACGATAGAGCTCTGTTCTACTGGTAGTTGTAAGATGAACACAAGTGAATGATTCCCCCACAAAGGAGGGATGACATCATGATATCTCACGTGTGCAGAAATGCTCAGCTGGCTTTGGGGGGAAGCTCTTTGCAATAAGTGGCTTAGTACTGTAGGCTGCTTCTGCAACTGATTGACCTGGATTTTTTTCTGGGGAAAGTTGGAGTGCGTGGCCCACCGGTTGGTCACCTAGGTGGTTTGTACCTTGACTTTTGAGTTGCTAGCACCACATGTGGCAGAGAAGACGACTGGGATGCAGTGTGTTTGGCATTGTGTGAAATGCCTTGCCTTGCTGGACTGTTGAGTGTGACCAAGGGCTGAGGTCTGTGGGTGGCTGTGGCATTTGAGGCCGGCGTCATCGCTTATGCTCGTGATTCACCTGAGCTCTTGTACTGCTCAGTAGGGAATATTCATTTCCTTTTGAAACTCTCCTCAGGGCAAAGAGACTTCACCAAGTGAAGGGAGGCCATCAAATTCACACTGTCTTCACCTGAGACCACCTCCAAAACAAAGAACCTGACTTCTCTCCTGGCTTTGTACACTGGAGTGAACCTTGAAGCCTGTGAATTCTCAGTTCAAGGTACTGGCTTTTGTTCTGTGATCAAATGGTCTGCTCTGAAGTAGGACTGGAGTGAGTGGTTTTGACTCTCCAGAGGCTCCATTCCAGTTCCTGGGAAATCTCTAGCCTATAAAGTTTAGAAGAGCTGCTGAAAGTCATTGGTTTGGGTGGTAAATGCATGGTGGGGTGTTGGTTTGTCTTGAGCTGGCTTACAAGTAGGACTGGGTTTACCCCTGGCATCACTGCCCATTTTTGCACAGACATAGGCACCCAGCTGACACAGCAAAGCGCTGGTTTGAACAGCTCGCTCTCTTAGCCTCCTTCCTAATGAGCTGGTGTGCAGTATTAACAATTAGCTAAGTAGTATGCCGGAACAGGCTAGCATGGGAGTCCCCTGGGTAAGTATTGTGTGGGACAGTTTCTGATTGACTTGTTTCACAAAAGAAGAGGAGTTTGAGGATGTCTGTGGTCATGGTGGGAAACTCAGAAAGGTTGTGAGGGGGTGGGACTCTGTGTTTCTAAAAGCCATTTTACTCTCTTCACTGCTTGGCTCCCGTCACAGCCACTCAACAAAAAAAAGGTATGGCACAACATGGCCTAGAAGAAAGCAGCTGTAGGATACCAACAGTGGGATAATGTATTCCTTCTCAATGGTTTGGGAAATTGGGAGGTACCTGGTGGCACTGCCGTACTGCTGCATATAGAAGGGGCTGAGGATCCTCACTGTGTCTGGGCTTTGTATAATGTTATGTCTGCTCTGTAGCAGGTAGAGGTTTTGTCGGGGGGTATCTCCGTACTGTGTTGGCACTATTAAATGGTGATGATGCCTGAATGAAGATCAACAACCTGAAGTCCCTGTGGAGGTTGTGTGTCACCATGTTCTCTGTCTTTTGCTGCTGTGCCATAAATGATACTTGGGCAAAGCAGTGTATCCAAAGCTGTTGTGAGTTACAGGTACAGCTGAGACCTGAACTAGAAGTATCAGGTTGGATGAACTGTATTGGCTTAGCAAGAGGGAAGACGAGAAAAGTCACGGGGTAAGATGTTGGTCTGGGGCTTCAGCTATCGCTGTCCATCTCTGGCTGTGTGTGTGGCGTGGGGGAATTTACTCATGTTCTGAGTGTCCTACCTTAAAGAGCAACAGCTGTGATCCTCTAAGGCTCAGCAGGGCTTAGTGTTTGCCACGTGTTCAGAGCCTACAGATCTGAGTGCTTTCAGTAAACCTGCCAGTAAATACAGTATGCTTCAGGATGGGATATGGATGAACTGTGCCTTCCCACACCTTCCTAGTGCTAAAACTCCTCCAGGGTCTGGCATGCTTTATTTGGAAAGCTTGGTTTTGAACTATTAATGTAGGGAACTCTGGCCTTTATCCCTGCGTGGGCTGCTCTGGTGCCTGTGTCCCCTTTTAGAGCAGTGGCACACGCCTTCCCAAGCCTCCAGAGGCGAGAGAGCTTCCCAAATTGGAGCCCTGCCTGAGGGAATAGGGTAGTGGAACATGAAGAGCCTTGAGGTTTTACCAAATAAGATACAAATTCTCAGGTTTGAATGCAGCAGGTGAATTTTCCGCCAAACATCCTTATGTGCCTCTCTGGAGAAGCCTATCATCCAGGGGGAGAAAACTCTGCTGAGGAAGCTGCTGCATAGGTTCTGGGTCCATTTTTCCATCAGGGGGCTTTTCCTGTGGCACGTCTCACACGTTTCTGCTGGTGTAGCTCCTGGTATTGAAAGCCTTGCATGTCCATCTGACATGGACCTCGGATGAGCAGGACAGGACCTCTGAGACAAGAAGGCAAGAGGAGGAGACTGATAGATCAGGAATTCCTTAAGTGCTGAAGTGAACCTTAAGGTTCAGGTTCTTGCAGATCGGTAATCCTTTTTGATGTTTGCCTTCTCCTTCTAGTACCTACTGGGTGCATTGCCTATACAAAGTTGAGTGTCCTTCTGGGTCTGTTTTCTGAGGGACAGAAGCTCATGAGAGACAACAGAAATATTTCCCTTGACTCCAGCTGTTTTCTGAGGTCCCTTTAGTTCTACAAGCATCACTTCAGTGAAGGAGATGCATTTAGCCTTTCAGGCATGTGGCTTTGTGATCGCTCATGCTCTGGACTAGAAATCCCCGTGTTCCAGTCTTCAGCCCTGGAGCAAGTTGTATGGCTTCTACTTTCAAAACAAGCTCAATTTACTTTGGGCTACAGAGGCTGTTTGCACGTTCTCCAGAGCCCGTCCCTAGGCTGTGATTGCTTTTTCACTCTCTGTTTATAAGCACAAGCTGGTTGTTTAGTCCTAGAGCTATAAGGGTTGGAGGGAGTTTTCTTGTTCAGTTGATGAAGGGTAGCCTTTTATGCGGAGAAAAAAGCTAAAAAAGATGTGGGAAAAGGCTTAGAAATACCTGCTCTGTCTGTGTTTGAATTTGCAAAATATTTCCCCTTGCTTCAATCCTAAAGTAAAGCTAAATTTGGGGGTTAAATTGGGCTGACTGCATTTTTTTTTTTTTTGCAAGGATCCTTGGGATCACTGCATAGGCACAATTGCTAAGGGAGCGAGGTGGGAACTCTGCCTTCTGCAGAACTGCAGCTGGCCCAGCCCAGCCAGCCCTGACGGCTCAGATCCTGAGCTGGGCTGGCGAATATGAAACAGCCTTGCAAAATCATTGTGGAAATTTACCCGCCTGTGTATGAAATCAACTTGCCTGCCTTTGCCAGGAGGAGTTTAACTTGCCCATTAAAATATACATCTATTTATGTATTACTTGTTCTGTGAGAGAAAATTTTCCCAGGCAGTTACAAAACTCAGTCTAGACTGTAACATGTGGCATCTGGTGGTAACATGCCATATACATATATCTGAATACAGTATCTACTGTATCACCCTGGCTGGGAGTTAATAGCACATATCTGGATTATAGCGAGGTCTTTCCGTTTACAGTACGCTCTCACTGGATAAAAGTTTGGCCCGGTTCCTGCCTGCACTGGTCTGAATGGAGCTCTACCCTGCCTGCTTCCATCCAGATAAAGCAAGGCAGGCATTTCCATGCTGCCTGTTCTGACCTGTGGCCCCATGGTCCACCTAGGCTGGAGGCAACAGTTCTTGGGCAGAGCTCTTCCGGTATGGCTGAGTTGAGGAGAGGGAAGATGTTAAAAGCCTGTCTGGGATAAGAGCAGGGTTGTCACATCCATCTGCTCAGGCCCTGACGAGCAGCTGATCCATATTGTTAACATATTGCCTGCCATATGGGCTAGCTCAGCTCTCCAGGAACGCTTGGGAGACCTGACCTCTAGTGTGACAAGATGTGAGCATGAAGGACGGGTTGACAACAGCCCTTGGGTCTCGGAGTGTGAAACCGTGTTTCAGCCACTTCCGCTGCCTTCCCCTGCGCTCACTCGCGCGCTGTCTCTGCCTGCTTCTCTCCCTCTCTTTTCTCTCTCTAAGGGTTTTTTCCTCCCTCCCCTGTTTTCCGCATCCCTGGTCTGCGCTAGATCAATGACCTTCACTCATAACCAGACTGGACAGTTCTGACTCCCTCCCCCGGGCCTTCGATCAGATGTTTGGTTGGCGGCTGTGGAAAGCTGAATGGGGGGAAGTCAAAGGAGGGGAAAGAGGCTCATGTGTTCGGCAGGCCTTATAGCTGTCCTTACCATATCTGGTCTGGGAGTGGGACTGAAGCCTGATCCACTAAGGTCCTTAGCACCTCCTGCTTACTTGGATAACAGCAGACGCCAGTATAGTCTCCTAATGGAGGGCCAAGTCCAGCAATGGGTTCTAAGGTTGAAAAAGCTCAGAGGTTCAGGGAAGGGTCCTGATGCCAGGGTTTCAGGAGGGAACACTTAAAAGGCTTTTGAGAGATGCAGAATGATTTAGTTTCAAACGAAAGGTAGGCACAGCCCAAAGCCCTTTCAGAAGCCCTGCTATGCCCAGCAGCTAGTAATTTGGCACCTACCACCGTCCACATGAGAGAGAATAGTTGTCAGAGGTGCAAAAGCTGAAGAGGTTTTCTGGCAGTGAGGAAATCAGCTGGGCAGGATCCCTCCCAGGTATTGAAGGAGCTCTGAGTACAGAGCCTGTGTGCAGTGAGGTGCAAGCACAGAGCTCACGTATATGGATATGTGGAGCAGCTTAGCCCTGAAGAGGCCCAGTGCTTAAGTGAGGGCCAACAGTTGCCTGGGTGACTGTCATGCAGGAGACCAGCCTGCCCCAAAAACTCAGATGGAGAAAGTAGTGGAGGAGACAGGACTGGGCCAGGCCTTCATGGGTTCAGACCTTGCTTTCCCTGCCACCCTAAGTTGTTCTTCTGACTTCATGGTATTCTCAGTCTCCTAGAGCCATTGCTGATGAAGGTGGCCATCTCTTTCCTAAGGCTTCTGTCTTCACGCTTGAACTTTATGGAGGTTAAATCCTGGCGCTATTAAAGCAAGCACGAGTTTTGCCATAAACCTCAGTGGAGTCAGGATTTCAGCCTTGGCTCCTCAGAAGAGGATCAGGATGTTTCCCAATCTTTCTTATCCATCAGCTCTGTCAGACCTGTGGGCACGACTTATTTGTCTTTTAGTCTCCCCAAGTAAGGGTTGCCTTCTTTTTAAATGCCTGTCCTCTGAAAATCAATATCCTCAAAAAAGCTGTGATTTTGCCCTACTGCTCCTCATAAAGGTTTTAGACCAGTTTAGGTGCTTTTATCACTCTCCTTCCCCATATACCTGCAATTGCAATGAGCATTAATAGTGTTTATTTGTAGAGAGGAGCCCACTGAGGTATTGCAAAATAAAACACAGTGATGAGTCGTGGTTTATTTACTCAAGCTTCACTGATGTAACAAACCTGATTTTATGCTAATAATGACTCAGAAGTAGAGTTGGGAGGAGAAGCCAGATCTCCTGATTCCTTTAACCATCTGACAGTATTTCTTCCTGTCCTTACTAGATCCAGCAGCAGTTCTCTCAGCTGGGATGCAGGCAGCAATTCTGTGGCACCCTGATGAAACAGCTAGCTAAAAGAAAAAGTTAATAGTGCTTTGCCAGTTTGCAGGCTTCCACTAAACATTTAGGAACACTTTCAACTCTGGTAGGCACTCTATGTGGGGCCATCTGTCTGTCCGTCAGGCAGCTGTCCAGCGGGAGCCAACAGGGATGCTGACCTGCTGGAGTTCCTCAAGGAAAACCGATTGGAAAGCACTTGGAGCAATCAGTGCTAAGTATGCATGAGTGTTTGAGGGAGATGCATGTTCAAAGTGTAGTTCTTAGAAATCTGTTGATAAAACCAAAAAATTTGAAAAATGAACAAATACTGTAAAGTGAATGTGATCTGTTCTCTGATGTCTTCTACTGGGGGCTCATTCCAGAGCTGGTGCTCAGCCCATAGGGCAGTACTGGAGGTGAGGCTTATCTCACTACTTGAGCTGAATATGGAAAGACTGTTTTAGGATATTGCCTCTGACAAATTATGTGTTAATGCTGGGGCTTTTTTTTGTTATTACTGCAGTTATATATTAACCATTAAGAGCCACAGGTAAGCCATCTGCTGATGTAAAGCATCAGAGCTGCATTTTCAGCCAGCAGAACTATCCTGATTTTTGCCAGGGCAGTTTACGATCTGTCCCAGTGTCTTGTGATTCTTGCTGAGTTTGTCTTAGCTGTACATTAATAGAACATACAAGAGGAAAGAGGAGAGGACAAACTAAGGTGAGTTTGAAAGTAAAATGAGCAAACAATATTGCTAGCCTTGTCCTTTCAGAAGTCAAAAGCTACTCCTCTCCTCCCCCCAATTATAAGACTTAATAATACCAAGGTTTCTATGTGTTTAGGATGCACCCGGATCACATTTCAGGTTGCTGTGCCCTGCTAGTGGGAGAGCAGAGGGAGCAGAGGGAGGGATAGCACTATACATACATTGTTGTACAAAACAAAAATCTTATGCAACTTGCAAGGTCTCAGGCTTTAAGAAAAACACGAAGCATTGCAAGGTTGACAAGAGTTGGCTCATGGGAGCAATTCCTACTTGATTACCATGTCCCTGAAGTGTGCTGACCTAGAGAACAGCCTACTCATGAACCTGGTTGCCATCCTCCCTCACCAGGGCTAGTTACACCAGGAGCTGAAGTCAATTGCCCCAAAAGGCCAGGAATATTTTGGTAGACTTGTTTTCCCTGGGGCCATTTGATAGTGGAGCAGTGCAGATCCTACCTGATCTAGTCACATATGGTGTGGGGCAGAGGGGGTTTGTCCTCTGACATCCGATCTTTGAGGAACTGGTAGCTGGACATCCTCGATCCCTGAAACAGGGAGGGATAAAGGTAGAGAGCTGTCCTGGGGATGGAGTGAGGAGAGCTTCTTGGCATCTTCTACTGTAGCAGCACAGCCCAGCGCTGCTGCCTGCCCTGTTGTTCCCCGAGGCAGCTGGGCTCTGGCTTTCCCCTGTAAGAGGCTCCTTCCTTTGCATGTGACACTGTTGTATCCCTGGCTTTCCCAACCCAGAGGGAGCTGCTGGGCCATGAGGGGTGCTTCCCCTGCCTCTCCCTGACTTCCCAGCACTCCTAACTTGGGGGTGACCAGCCAAGGGGAAAGTCCAGTTACCTTCCCCTGGAACCAGCTATCCAAGCAGGGCCTGAACAAGGAACAGGGACCATTCCAGGTGCAGGCAGAGAGCACTGAGATCCCAGGCTTTTGACCCAAACTTTGAAAATCCACAGTGTTCCCCTGGCAGAGCTGCCTCTCGCCCCTTTCCCAGCTGCAGAGAGAGGTGAAGGTGCTTCCCAGGACCCCACCAAATTAGTCCCCTGGCAACTTCTGGGCTTGCTCTTTGAAGCCTGCCATGCTACCTATCCTCCCTTTATCCTGTTCTCTTCTACCCACTTCTTGCTCATTCCCCTGTGCCACTTTTTATGGGTTCGCCAGAAAGGAGAGGAGATTTTTCTTTCCCTTGTTTGCTTCACTCCATTACTCCCATCTGTTCATCCAGGCCCTTAGTCCCTTTGTTTTTCAGACTCGTGTGGATTTGGGCTCTCTATTTGCTCTCTGGGATGCTCTTCTGGACAAGGCTGGTGTGGGAAGGAGGTCTGGTTCACAGGCCAGCACAAGGGGTGGGGGAAATGTGCCTCTTCAAATTAATCAGAATTTTCTCCTCCAGAAATGCTAATGGAGGAAAAGCAATTAAAGCAGCCTGTTTTTTATTAAGTAATCTGTGTTAAGAGCTTGTAATGAAGTTTAGTGCCGTTGTGACTCGATATTTCAGCTTCATCGGTTTGAGTCAAAACAATCCAAAGTGGGAAGGGAGCGAGGAGGTGAGCTGCTCCCCAGCATCGGTCCTGCTGCCTCTAGTTCCAGCTCGCTCTTGCAGGCTTTCCAGTATAATGTGTATGAGACCACTCACTCTTTATCCTGCCCAGGAAGGCTGCACTGCATAAGAAAGGGGGCTTTAAAACCTGCACACACACACTGGATGGCTTCTTTTGGTTTAAAATACCTGTTCTCAAAGTGGCCCCTTGGAACAGCCTTCGCCTCGTTTCTTGGGGTCGTTGCAAACACCAAGTTTTCCGTAGGGAGCAATGAGTGGACAAGGGACGGCAGAGGGGAGGTGGCAGTGAGGAGCAGTGAGACCCTCTAGCCGAGTGCTGCATCCCTCTGAACAGGTTCCTAAAGCTTTTCCAACATCTGGAAAGGCTTTAGCTGCCACAGGGCGAGGGTGGCGAGGTGCCTGCCACTCCTGTCCTTTGCACCTCCAGGCCTGTGCTCATTTCCCTCTGAGCAGCGCAGCCCTGTGACCAGGGTGGCAAACTGCTGGGGGTTGCGAGCAGCTGTGGAAGTAGCCCGTCTCCTCCTCTTCTCCTTCCTCCCACCCCAGGAGAAGGCAAGAGAAAAAAGGGACAATGTCCCTTTAAACAACTACATGCCAAGCCTCTGCCGTCCTGTTTTATCTGAAGTCCAACCGCATGTTGTTCCAGGGCCGATCCGCTTTAGCTAATTAATAATCTGACAGGAGCCACCCAAGGGATTAGCTGCTGAGACGAGCTAGACCAAACCCCCAGCAAATGAGCCCCGCACTCCCTGGGGACTCGGAGGTGACTTTGGGGGGCAGGGGGCTGCACCACATGCAGAAGGGTGTCGAGGCTCTGAAGGGGATTTATGGCATCTGGGAGGGTGAAGGGGGAGGCGAGGGGTTACAATTTATGAGATGTAAACTAATAAATCAGTTAGTTGAGGAGGGGAAAGGGGGAGCACCAAATTAAAAGATAACGTCTTAAAGGAACAGTGTAAATTGATGGCACTCCTTGTGGCAGGGGATACCAGGAGAGTTCCCAGTGCAGACCGGTTGTAGCTTCCTCTGCGCTGGCTGCCTGGGAGAGAGGAAGAGGGAGACTGCAAAGCAAAAGAAAAAAGGGTGTTGATGGCGACTGAGAGGAAGAGACGCATCTTTGCGCAGTTTATGCAAACAAATGGTGGGTTGGCTTTTGTGGCAGAGGCAGCAACGTGAAGGAGGGTACAAGGCCACCTCTTTTGATCACAGGAGACAGGGGCTCTGGGTGGTTGTAGTGCCCCTGGCCTGGGAGGGGTAAGGGGGTCATCCTCTGCACTTAGATGACCACCCTCATGGTCATCCTCTGCACTTAGTCCTCCCATTTGATTAGGCTTCCAGCCTTGTAGGGAACTCTTTGGTTCCCTACTTGTTAAATGAGATTAGTGGAGTGGGTCAACTTGGAGCAAGACGAGTTACTATTAGGAGAGCTGTCTGAAGACAGTGTGTGATATATTTTCTTCTCCAAATTTGACTCTTCAGGCAGTGACGGTGTTTGGAGCATGCTCCGGAGGCAAGTGTTGGGTTTTGTTCTGGAAGCTTGCAGAGGTCTGGAACTTCCTGGTGGTGAAGGTCCATTTCAGATTCTCTTCTGATGTTGGGAGCTGTGTGCCTGCTGGGTAGGGTAGTGGCCTTGGGCATAGGTTTTCCCCTGCCTCTTCCGCTGATCAGTCCCAAAGCTGCTGTGCCTGTTGCTTTTCCATACCCGTCTCTTCTGGTGCCTTGAAACCTCTCCTGGCCCGAGGTTCTTTCTGAGAGCATGCCCAGGCCTCAGCTTTCTCTAGGGGCTGCTCTAATGCAAATGGTAATGCAAGATGGGATTTCCAAAAGCCGCCTTAGGGAGATTTGTAATCCCTGCCCCATGACGGTGCTGGACACAAGCTAATGGAGAGGGACCTGTGCGAGCTCTCTATGCAGACCCAGAGCAAGCCTCTGAACCCTTTCCAAAGGCCAAGCTTTTGACGTTGTTCCCTGCAAGGGCAGGAGACTCCATCCCCACCTAGCCTGCAGCAGACCCAGGGCAGCATAGCCCCTTCCCTATCCAGGGCCGGGGAATGAGGCTGCGGTTGTGGAGCAGCAGGCGGTCCCAGGAGCCGGGCGAGCTCCTCCTGCCCCACCCCACCCCACAGCACCCCATGGCCTGAAGCCAGCTCGAGCCCCCGCAGCCAGCCCGGCATGAGCCACAAGCAACCCTGAGGTGGTCACTGAGGAACGCCTCTTTGCTGAAGGGGTCTTGGGCTCATGTGGGAGCTGCCCTGGAGGAGCTTAGTGCAGAGCCTGCAAATCGCTCTTCCAGTGGGGCAACTGCATTAAGCAAGCAAAACTCATCTGACTACTTCTTCTACATATTTCAATCTAGAGAGCTACCTTGCAACTTGCAGGGTCCCCAACACAGACATGTTGGGCCGGGGCTGCTTCTTGTTGTGATCTCAAAAGGCAGGGAGCTTTGCTGGAGCTGAACTGTGATGCTGAGCCACCTTCCTTTCTGGGCACCTTTGGTGGGCACTTGCTTGGCTCTGGGCTGCCAGAGTGATCTAGAGCTGCTGAAGCCCTCCTGCCAGTGCTGCACCATCCCATCCCATCCCATCCCATCCCATCCCATGGCACCCCTCCTCATCCTGCTGTGCTTACACAGTCTCGTGGTGGGAGTGTGTGGGGAGGCTCTTCCGGAGGCTGGGCTGGCAGTCGCGCCGTCGCAGCCTCTCATACACACAGCCGTGGTTTGGCCTCCCTCCTGCAAAGCCGCCAGTGGCCCACGCTGCCTCCTGACCAACATCATTAGTGCGGGTATTTATATTTCATTAACAACATTAAGCCAAAATGGTATTAAAAGCAACACCAATGATAAATAGCTTATTAATAAACAGGGAACCGGCTGCACCACGCGCAAATTCAATCCCTTCCTAAACGTGTCTCTGCCACTAAAACCAGCCATTTAACTCCTGCTATCCTGGAGAAATTTGAAGGATGCTTTGGGGGAGGATGAGAATCAGATAAAAGCAGGGAGTGGGAGGACACAGTGTCATGCAGTTTGGTTCTTACTAAGGCAGCTGACTGGGGTGCTAAGAAGGTGTAGATCTCTCAAAGTGCCACTATATTTCCACTATGGGTGGGACACATTTGGTTTTGTGTTTCTAGTGTAATTTCGATTGTGTTAAAACAGCAGTAGCAGAGAGAGCATGAAACAAAAAAGCAGAGAGATTTAAGATCCAAGTGAGAGTCTGCCTTTGATTTTACCGTTCTCTGCCCTGTTTCCTGTACACACTTTCACACAACTCTCTCTGGCTTGGGCAGTACTATCCACAACAGCCACCAGCACAAAATCTCTTCCCTGCACCAAGCTCAGTCTCTCCCCATGATCTCTGAGGACAGCCAACCCTATCCTCATTCCTCCCTGTGTGTTTATTCTAGGGATTAAGAATGTTAAAAATGTGGCTTTTCTTGTAAGCTTGTCAATCAGTTTATTATTTTTATTTTTTGTTTTTGTTTGCCCCCAACTCCTTATTCTCTGAAATGACTTCCCATGCTCCTACCCCACCCTAAGTACAAAGGCTCTTTTATTGCTCTTTCTGCTCCTTCTTTCAGCAGTAAATTAATTACCTCAGAAACTTGGATGACTTTGGAGTTGGAGGCCCCCCCTGAAACCACCTCTGAGTTTCTTAGAGAGGTTCCCCTCTCCAACACAGCTCGTGCACTTTCCCAGCGGGGAGGACGTGGTGCAGGGCTTTGCCTCGCTTGATCACACTCCTGCCATGCAGCACAAGCTGCTACCTCCTTTGCATCCAGACGCACTCCCCTTCTCCCAGGGTGCGTGGGTCCCCCTGCTCTCCCACATCCAGTATATGGTCAGCAGCGTGTGCAACCTGCACGCAACACCCCATGTGCGTTATCTCCAGAGGCAGCAGCGGCAGGTTGTGGGCATGCTGCTGGTCACTGCTGCCTGCGTAGGCATGCTTTGCATGTAGCTCCCAAAAACTGGGCAGCTCTCCAGTTGGTCATGCTCATCTGTATTGCTCTGACTGCACGCACCTTGCTGGCTTAGGTTGCAGCAATTGCAGGTTTAAGACAGTAACTTTGTGGTCTCCCTGCTATGGATTCGTTGGCTCACCTTTCAGCTTGCGTCATGCAAGGGCTTTACATGAAGAACGAGACCTCTTCCCTAGCCTGACCATGTCTCAATGTCAGATCTCACTTCTAACCAGTGCAGCATTAAGCATAATTTTTTGCACTTCTGTTCCTAAGCACAGTGGTGGTCCTGAATTTAGGGTTTGAGGTGCAGCTGGAATCTTTCTGCCTCCTCGTCTCCTAGTCCTTAGGTTCTTCTGTTACATGCTGGGCTCATGCTGGATGGGAATGGAGCGCAGGAACATTGCAGAGCCGGCTGGACTCATCTCCATGAGCTGTGTCTTGCATGTGATGGAGAGCAACTTAGCCAGAAAGAGTGTTTTATCATTTGTTTGCATGCCAGTGTGGGCAGTATCATGGATCGCATGTCTCCTGGTTAGCTGAACTGTGAATTATGTGTCCTGACAGAGTCATATAAGAGAGGAAACCCATCAGAACCTGCCTGTTCCAGGCCCAGATGATTGTTGCAAGTTCTGTCCCTTACTCACATGAGCATTAAGACGCTCAGATATTCAGAGCAGGGAGGGGAGGGTGAGAGAAGGGAGAGAAACCAGGCATCAAGATAATCATGATTTCCCCAGAGCTATGTAGGGAACTCAGAGGCTGATATCCAGCAGCATCTCTTGCGTCTCGCTTTTGCCACAGCATTAAGGATAAACAAAAAACCCTTGGTGCTGCTTACCTTCTCTGGTCCCCAGCCCTCATCCTGGGGCATCCCTTCCTGCAGGGAGCTTGACAGAGCAGGGTCGAGAGGGAGAATTGGCTGTACTCACACCCTTTTTCTACGGGGTTGGAAGGGCTCAGAGAGTGGGAGATGCAGGGTGGGAGTTGGCCATAGCACTGGATGAACAACTTGTCTGTAGATGAACAGAGAACACAGAGAGGATCCAGCAGCCTGGGAGCTGCGTTATTGTAGGCAATAGAGGTTCCTACAGCCAGCAGAAAGAGAGAATGGATCGGACAGAAATACCCTGTACAACTAGTAATTGTGAGTTGCTGAGCGGAGGGTTTTTGAGGAAAAGCCTTTGAGCCTTTCATCCTGAAGCCATTCTTGGAAATACCCCTGAGGGAGCTTTGTTAAACACTCCTGTCCACTGGGAAGATCACCCCTGGCCATTGACATCTGGTACCATGTAAGGATGGTGCCAAGGCTTTTTAGGGCTGAAGGCGGTAAAAGTGGCCTTCCCCCTTAGTCCTTCTCTATTTCTATGCTTCCTTTTCATACTTTTGGAAGGATCTCTGTTACACATAAAGTACTGTTGCCTGCCAGATCTCAGGCTTTCTCTCCTTTGAATAACCAAACAAGGATGTAAGGACTTGAGTCCATCTTCTCACCATGGAGAAGACTAGCCCCTGCATAAGAGACTCTTGCGTGGACGGGAGCATAAGCTTCCCCCATCTGCTGAGGCATATGTTTCATAGGACGTTCTTACATGCTCCTGGGAGGACCCTCTCTGCCAGTTAGGAAGGAGATTATTGTGGAAGCTGTCTCATGCCAGCTCTGTCTGAGGGATGGGAGCTGTGTCCTATTTCATACCCTGACAGTATCAGAACAGGTAGACCTGAAGTGGCGTTCTGTGTCTCAAGGGTGGCTTCTCGTGGGACATGCAGCTGTGTTATGGGGGGAGCTGATCTGTACCCAGCTCCTAAACTACTGCATTTAGCGCCCACCCCTAGCAATTTTGCAAACTCCACGAGCTGCCTGTTCCATTGCAGCTCTCTTTATGGAGCGTCTTCCCTTGAAAGGAATTTTAATCAAACTTGACTGAGGAGTGCTGAAAAACATGAGGAAGTAATTAGAAATATGAATTTACAGCCTGCTGGAGTACCTCCCTCTCTTTCTCTCTCTCTGCATAACGCCTGTGTTTATCCATGTTTCCTACCGTTACCAGTCTCATTCTTCAAGCCCTCCTCCACTTTACCACCTTTGTCCAAACCCAGTGTGTCAGATTTGTGACCCTCAGTGCTGCCTCAGAGAGAAGATAAAAGGTAGGGCCAGTTCTGGGGAAGACTGTGGCCCTCACTTTCTTCTGCGAGGCAGTAGTAAGCCAGTGGGAGGACAGTCCCATGAGGAAGTTGCAGGTTCCCTGAAGGAAATTGGCTGGAACAGCCTCCCTGATTGTGTGTGATTTCCCAGCTAGATAGGCCCCAGGGGAGGGGGGTAGGCTGGAGCAGGGTGGAATCAGCCTGGAAATTAGGATGGGCTGGATGCTTCCTCCATAAGGTGTTATTTTCTCATTTATGCTGTTCTTGAGGGTCTTTTTTTTGGTTTTGATGCGTGAAACCATTATTCTGGGAGGGCTCTGAGCTTGGATGACTGCAGGATCCATAACCAGTTCCTAGGGATGGTCACATACTCCAGTGCCATTCACAGGTCACATACTCTAGTGCCGTTGGCTTTTGCTCCCTGATTCCAGTTTATATGTCCTTCTCCTTTTGTGCCATGAGTGCACACAGTGAGTCTGTATAGAATGCCTGTATAGAATGGAGAGCTTTCAGCTGCCTGCTCAATGCACACCAGAGGTTTTAAACCCTTCGCAGAAGGGAGAGCGGGGAGAATTGCGTGGGTGAGACTCCAAACCCAGTCCAGTTGCCTTGGGCAGGAATTAAGGGGCAAGGTGTGAACTGTGTGTGGGGGTAGCAGAAGAGCTAAAACAGTCAGGAACTTCTTCTCTCATCTTCATTTTGCTCTCTTCTTAAACCAGTAGAAGAAATGGCTGGCAAGTTACTGGGTACTTGGGAACACGGCTGTTCAGACAGTTGCCAGCTTGTGTGAGGATTAGGAAGAGCTCTGAATTTGTTGGTGGAGTTTAGCAGAAATGGGTAAATTTGTCTGGATGATCCTTCAGCGCATTAAAGATCAAGCCGCTTCTAACCTGTAGCTTTTTTCTTTTTTTTTTTTTTTTTTTTTGTTTTTTGAGGGTTAGACCTTAGGGGCAATTTATTTTCCTTGGCCCTAAAGGGGCCAGAGAGCCAGCTGTCTCAGTGCAAATAGGGGAAGGCATTCCCTGTGTCTCTGGCAGGCATCTGGTGTGGGGTTGAACGGAAGGGTCTGAAGCCCCCAGGGTTAGTAGGTGCCTGACTCAAATCTGAGTTTCACTGGCTGGGGCTCTCATCTTCTGGACAGTAAAAAGAAACCAACCCCAAATGCTTTTCCTAAATCTGCTATCAAAGAGGCTGCTACCATGGCCTTACCCTGGGCTGTTTGGTGATGAAGGAGAGAAGGGGGAGTAGCATAAGTACTCCCTCGGGATCCCCTCTTACACTTTCATTTTCCTGTAACCACTTTGTTTTTTTGGCTAATTAAAGACTCTGAGCAGTTTTCAGCCTGTGGGGTTTCTTTTATTTGGTTCCTCAGCAATTAACTTTTTTACTGAACAAAGTTTTGATTGAGCTGGGTAGGATCTGGGGCCCATGTCTTGGTTTAAACTTTCAGGTCCTTTCTTCCGTAGTCCTGTGAATCTGTGCCTGTTCCTATACCTTCAGTGGCCCAGAGCCACCTTCTCTTTCTCCACTGATAATTCCTCTCAGTGCTGTCCACTGCCTTGGTGCTTTCTCCTCTGCCTTTACTCTCACCGAGCCCCTTCTTCTGCAGAGAAAAGGAGAACCCAGGAGCCTTTTTGCCCCTTCTTCAGTGGACCCAGAGCCCTGTTTGTTCCAAGTTGCAGAGGCTTCCCTCTGCGCAGCGGTTTTCCCATGACATAGTCCCAACAGGCTGGGAAGAACCTGAGCTGCAGGACAAGCCTGTCTGTGAGCAGCTGTGCCCGTTCTGCTCTGGGGTCTCAGGGTGTTCGTGGGCTTCGTTCTCTCCTTGCCTGGTGCCTCAGCCCTTTCCTCAGCACGTCTCTTGCTTTCCTCACATTGAGCAGGGTCCTGGGCCTCCTGTCTTCCCCTCGTGGACCATGGGACCGAGGTGGGAGGTTAGATGTCCACATGCCTGAATCAGCTGGCCCAGGTCCCATCTGCACCAGGGACCCTGCAGCACCTCTGGGTTAGCTGAGAGCCTGTGCTCTGCTCTTAGAGCTGGTGCTTGCCCTCGCCTGTCAGGGACTCCTCTTGGGATGACCAAGGTCATAAACCTCCACACCCAGCTGGAGGCATCGGCCTTCCCTCCTGAAGGGCCTGATCCTATCTCGAGCGCTTTGCAGACTGTCTTGGCACAGCTGGAAGCACCTGACTTGCACCATGCTCTGCACCGGCTCCTCCATCCCCTTCCCCATGGAGTAAAAGGGCAGCCTTCTCCCGCTTGGCTTGGAAACTCTTTGCCCAGCTGTTTTGGAGTCCTGCAACTCGCTGAGCTCCTGCCAGACATTTTCACGAGGTAACGCATGTTGGATGTATTTGTTGTTCTGAGGGTTGGGGCTTTTTTTGTTGTTGTTTTCCCCGAAAGCTGTTTCCTTTGCTGTTGTGCGGCGGCGTAGGCAGCTGTCCCTTTCAATAAGGAGTGTCGGCACCAAAGTGCCGCCCCGTCCTCGGGCTGGTTTCACCCTCCCTCGGCCCCCCCAGCCCGTTCCCTGTGGTGAGGGTGCCCACGCCACTGAGGCGTGCGGGCAGGCGTGCACGAGCTTTGGCTTGCCGTGTGAGCGCACCTGCAGCGCGTGCACACACACGCAGGCGCTGGCGGGGTGTGCCGGCACTGCCGTGCACGCTCCCCTTGGCACCGGCTGAGCCGTGGGGGTGTGTGCCACTGTGCTTCCCATCTGTCCATCTGTCCGTCCTCTGCCGTCCGTCATGTCTGTGTGCACACATGCTCGTGCGTCTGCACGCTCTGCACGAGGCACTCTTACCCTGCACGTTCAGCAGCAGCTCTTCAGCATGCGGGAATCCATACAAACTTTTTTTTAAAAGGGAAAATGACAGCTGTTTGCTTCCAAAAAAAAAAAAAAAAAGAAAAGGCAAATGAAACCCAAATTAAACCCCCAACCTACCCTGTGTGCGTACACCAAACTTTCTGTCATCTGTAGAAAATACCCAACCTCATCCCCAAATGCTGGAGGTCTCAGACAGTTGGAGTGCAGGAGGGAGAAAAACCGTGGTTTCCAAGGACTGATTAGATGGCATGCCAAGTGTATTAAATTTTGCAGACATTTTAACAGCAATATGCTAGATAGTTGGGTGTCCCCTGAGGCTGCTGGATTTTTTATATCCTTCACAGAAGGTCAAAGCCCTCTTCTGCCTGCCCCCCTCCTCCTCTCTCTGCTGTCTCTCTCTCTCTCTCTCTCTCATATTCTGTGTCCCTTTCTCTCTCTGTCACCATCCCTCTTTCCCTTTCTCTCTCTCTCTCATTTTTTTGGTGTACTTTCTCCTTCTCTTTTGCTCTGTGCCTGTAAAATAAAAGATCAGTCATTTGTGAGTTCCCTGGTGAGTGGAAACTCTCGCACTCCCTGTGGTCTCCTTGCACAGAGATGGGTATGCAGGGGCTTTCCCCTCTCTTTTCTGCACTTTGTTTTGGGGAAAATATGTTTTCCTCCCTTCACTCCCCAAACATCAGTGCTCTCCCCCCTTTTTTATTTTTGTAGCAAAAAAAAAAAAAAAAGGGCAGGAAAAGAATCCATCTGGCATATGAATAATTGAAATGGCTCAACTCTGTTCCTGTTGCTGTTGTTTGCTTTCAGTTCTTCCTCCCCCGCCCCAACCATAGCATCCCCCCCGGGGTATGGGAGTCGGAGGTAAGGATGTATTGATTCATTTGAGGGAGGAGGTATGGGGGGGTCAGCATGCAGCTCGTACCATTCCTCCAGAGTTTTGTCTCGAGGACGGTGTGTGGTTTGAGGGGCGCAGGGGGTGTGAGTGAAGATTGCTCTTCCCCGTGTCCGTGTGAGGCCTTTCCTGTGCCGCTTTGCCCGGCTGGCCGCAGAAGCCATTCCCCAGGCGACCTGCAGCATTCGCCCGTGGTGTCGCCGGCCTCTCTTGCAGGCTCGGGCTGCCAGAACGCGCCTCTTGTAAGTGGTGACAGGTTTTGCTCTCCCCACAGCATCTTCCTCTCTGGCTGCTCGCTTCTGTGCCTCGGAGACTTCCCGTCTGATCCCCGCTCCATGGCAGAGCTGCGCAGGATGGGGGCCTGCTGTGCCGGCCCTCCCTGCTGCGTTCTGCAGCTCTCTCCAGCCGCTCCGCAGAGCCAGTGCGTTCCCCTTGGTCAGTGCGGGGGATCCCAGTGCTGATCCCTCTCCCACAGCACTAGGACAGAGCTGCTGACAGGGTAGCGTAAGGCTGCGCTTGCCTCGCATCACCGTGCTCCCCGTTGGGTGAGGACTATGAGTGAGCTTCTGGGTTAAACTTTTTAGGACATGTGTAGCAGTCTAAAAAAAATACTTCCCTCCTTGCGACATAGTCCTGGTTCTCCAGTGCGTGCACAGGTTCTCTGGCTTGGCCCCAAAATGCCGAACCTGCTGCCTTTTCAGTTTCAAAGTGCCTGAGCCAGCCAAGATACCCGTGCGCCTGGCATCCAGAGCGCAGCTTTTGCTGTCTCTTTAAAACCATTTAGAGTAAAAACAAAGAACTTTAGTGCATTAATTCTGGATGAAGATGGGTCTCCAGATGACAGCCTGATCCATATTCTTCCCCACAAGGCAACTTCCATTTTCCTCCTCCCTATCGCCTCCTGCCCAGTCTCTTCTTCCCCTTTCTGTCCATCTATCTGTCATTTTCCCCACTCTTTAGAAAAGAAAAGCTGACATAAGGTGTTGAACCTTTAAATGTACACATTGAGCTCCTTTTTTCTGTAGTTAGTAGGCTGCCTCTGATGAGTTGTATGTTTTGAAGAAGGTATTTGCTGTGTGTATTTGTGATTATACTTGGCAGGCGTTTGGTGTGCGTGGTGTGTTTTTGGGGGATGTTTGTGTATTGTTGGGGAGGAGTTTATATTTAGGCTCTGTTTTTTGTGGTTTGGGTAGGTTATGTATGTATGGGTGAGATGTGTGTGTTTATCAAGCTGTTTGTGTGTGTTTTTATTCTGTCTTGGTGTTTGTTGTGTGGGCATATGCCTATATAGTGTGTATGTATGTAGATTTGTGTATGTTTTTCCCTGTGTGAGGCCAGTGTAGGAGTTTGGGCTTGAGTCATAAGGATTTTGTGTGTGTTTTAGGATACATACTCTGAGTGTTACGTATGAGTTTTGTATGTAGTGTTTGTGATGTTTACTAATTTTATTAATTCTGATGTTTGGAGGTATGGGCTTTGGTGAGGCTTGAGTGTGTTCGGAATGTGTTTTTCATGAATGTGCACTTACAAAATTACAAGAACAGCACTGAAGAGATGTTAGAAAAGTGATCAAGGAATAGAGCCTGCTAGAAAATTCAGAGGTGCAAGCATCTTACTAATAACATTACTGAAGTGGTAGGTGTTCAAGGCCAGGAAAATTCCTACAAACTGAGAGAGAACTTCTTCTTCTTCCCCCCTTTTTTTTTTAATCTTTGTTTTAAAAATCCAGGAAAAAGGAGAAAAAGCAAAAATATTTCAGATGGCATTCAAATTAGGTTCATTTATATATATGTAGATACATAGGGCTTTACATAAAAAGACTCCTACACATGATATAAAAGTTGCATGTAAAATCTTTGGTAACCCAGCACTTGGTACAAATAATTAGATATTTATATCTAATAAAACTGGTTTGATGGGGAAATCACTCTCTTCTGTGCAGATTTCCATTTGAAGACAAGTTTCGGTGCTTGTGTTTGTTTTTTCTGACAGTAGAACCTAGGGTTTGGCACTGACAAAACATATTCCCTGTAAATATCTAAATATCTGTTCTCTGCCATAAACATTCAGAGATGTGCCCAATCATGTCAGAGGAGCCTATTTATCCACTTTGTGCTTTCATGTTACTTAACAGTTCGCTTTGCGGAGAGCAGAAACACGCAGCAAACTATAAGCAAACAGGACAATTACTGTCCCTGGGACAAAGCAGCAGCGTCCATTGTATGGGCTGTATGTCGTATGGGCTGCGTGGAGGCTCCAGGGCACACCCGTGCTCAATCAATGAGCCCCTTGCAGTGGGCAGCCACGGGCCCTGCAACACGCCGGCAAACGCCGAAGATGGGCAGAGACCTCGAGATGTGCCGGTGGGCTGGCGTCCCTGGCACGTGGTGCATCCAGCGTCTCTGCATCCAGCCTTGCGCAAGGCGCACTGTCAACCGCTTTGCTGTAGCTCCTGGAGGCGATGGGTCCCCGGTTAGCTTGTTGCCGTCCAGGTTAGATAAAGAAGTCTGTTTTACTTGGGCTGCCAGGTAAGCTGCCACCTTGGCACGGCAGCAGAAGGGAATGGCGAGTGGTGTTTGGCAGCGGGGTCCCTGTCGGTAGAACAGCCGCCTGGCTGGCACGGCGAGAGCTGGAGCGGATGGGTTGATTTTCCCTGGTCTCATCCAGGAAGAACTGTGTCATGCAGCCAGTTGCTTGTTCTGTCTATTGATCATTGTTAACACAGTTTTCACTTGAAAATGCTGTGCTCCAGGCAGTTCGAAGGACGTTCAGCAAGGAGCTGAAGGGTAGGGGCTCCCGCTCTGTGCAGGGGCAGGATTCTCATCCTTGCCCAAGCTGTGTAAATCCCTGAGTAACAGTACCATTATCCTGGGGGGGAGGCTTTGATCTTGATTTACTCTAGTGTTGCTGCAAAAAGAGTCTGGCCCACTGCCTTGTGGAGGAGGTAAAATTACCACAGATAAAACCCAGTCAGCAGAGTGGAGTCTGGCTGCTTTTGTTCTCCGAACAGGCCTTGTGGCACTAGTTGTGCAAAGCTGGGGGAAGGGGCCATGCAGCAGGTACGGCTGGGTGAAGAGCAATTTCCTGCTTCTCAATTAAAATACGTGTATAAATATGTTTAAAGATGCTTTGGGTTAAATGGAGGCAACCGTTTAGATTTTGCACAATTTTGAACCTTAGATTTTAAAATAAAATGAAATGACGGTTGTAGGTGAAGCGTTGGTAAGTGCAGAAACTTTTCATTGAGAAAACAGCCAAATGAAATAATGGAAGAAAAATGGTGTTTCTTTCTGAAAATGAACAGCTATGTAGAATTGCTTTGGATTAGTGAAAAGTTTGACCGTTACTTTGTTTACGTTTTTCATCTCAAAAAGTTTTGGTAAAAAAAAATGATTCTGCTAGAGTGGAAAGATTTGTATTTAAAATATTTTTAAAAAGATGAGTCATAGTTTATTTTCCTGTAGACTTTCACAGCATTGCTAACATAATCTAGCATTGCATCTGTTGGTTTTTGGACTTTTTTGTTCATTTCACTAAGCTAAGCATATTTTGAAAAGGTTGGGAAGACTAACGCTGGGATTGGAGACTTCTCAGGGAACGGGAGGCCTGGAAATCCCATGGCAATAGTGTCAGTTTTTAGCGCCATTACAGCCCCCCTATGTACCAAGCTTTAATTACAGCTCCCGCAGCCCCCCGGTCAGGATTTATCCCTCCCGTAGAGTCAGGATGATGTGTGCATCGCTCCCTGGTGCTTTTCCACACCTGTCCCTCAGAAAAGTGAGTGTAACCTAACATGCGATAACATCTTTATGGACGCAATGGGCTTCGTTCCACGCTGGCTTTATACTGTTTGAGGTGTGGGGGAGACTATGAGTGAGAACAGGATAGCTGTACCATCAGTTTTAATAGCTCCTTTTAAAAAACAGAAGAAATTAATTCACAGTCCTCCCAGAAGAAGAACAAGATCTTAGTAATTGGCACCTGGAAATGTCAGTCAGATTTCCCCTCCTTGTCTCCAGCACTTTGATGGTGTGTTTGCTGCTGGATGTGACTTTAACAAAAAGTTAAAAAAATTAAAAAATAAATAAAATAAATTAAAAAAACCCCTTCCTTCATGCATATGGAGTTTTTTGGGGAAAAAAAAAAAGGTATTTTAATGCTTTCTATTAAATTGGGACTAAAAGTGGTGTCTTAATTTGCATTCATTAGCATATTTGCATATAGATCACTGAAATGGTGGAAGAGGAGAAGAGCCTATAAATGAAAATTCTTTTAAAGGCGCAGGCATCCTTTTATTTATTTGCAGTCTCTCTCTCCTTCGCAAACCTCCACTTGGCCACTAGCTGAATGGTGTTTGCCGCGTGGAGCGGGATGCAGCCGAGAAGGAAGGCTGTGCAGGACAAAGGTGACTGGGCTTCATGGTGGACAAGTTCAGGTGTGGGTGCCCGTGGCTAGCTCCAAGCGCCGAGGACAGGCTGCGGAGAGGAAGCTGCGGTCCTTGCGTGGCAGCGATAGGGCAGGCGCCAGCACCAGGGAGCTACGGGTCTCTCTTGCCAAACCCTCTGCTTTTATCTCCACATCTGCCAGGGGCCTCCTGCTTGAGGAGAGCAGAGAGCCCGGTCAGGGATTTTGGAGAGTGAGGGGTTGGGCCACGCAGGTCCAGTGGGTTTTTAAACAGGTTGTGTGGCTCCTTAGTCAGGCAGAAAAGATGCACTCGTGATTCAGATCTGTCCTCTGGAAATCTGTCACTTGGGCTTTAATTCCTTTGCTCTGCTCTCACATACCTTCCCATATATTCTCTCCTGCAAAAAGATCTCTTTTCCTATCCTAAAACAGGGGGAAAAGCATTTATAATTTTCCCCAGGCTTTACACTGATTGGCTTGTAGTCAGTTATAATAATGAGAGGAACAATTACTCTTTTTTAATAAATTTCCCAATTTTATTTCCCTGTAATGCAAGGTGCTGTACAACTACGTACTTTCACACTACAGTTCTTGTCTTAGGTGATGTGCTGTCTGGCTATTATAAGAAGTATTTTGAGTGGTTCCCAAGTGTTTGTTCCAGGCTGCAGATGTTTGTAAGTTACCCTATAGATGGACCAGCTAATTTGAGATAAAGACTGTAGTGACGATAGGTAAATCAATAATGAGAAATAGTCCTTCCTATAGAGTTGAAAACCGGGATGGAAAGGGGACTAGAAACATTCAGTGGGGTGTGACATGCCCAAGGTGTGTAACAGGTCAGAAACTGAGTGTAGAAGAGCTCTTCCCAAGACAAAGATACAGTGGGGACAGGTTGGATGTTCAAGTCAAATTTCCAAGCGCTGAGGAGAAATTAGGGCAGAGAGAAGACAGTCCACCGAGATAAAAATGGAAATTCAGGCCGCAGTTTACACTGACCCAAGCTGTTCTTAGCAGCTGTGGTTTGATCCTGGCTACAAAGCCCACTTAATAAGATTCTCGGCCATGTTGCAGGAGGTAATTCAGCTGGGCAGAAGCATGCCAGGGCGCTGTGTTTGGCTCAGAGGGCTCTGGGGGCAGAGCTCTCCTCCATGGTGAGAGCCCCCCAGGGAACTGGCCAGACGTGCTCCCCCTCTCTCCCACCCATGTACCCGTGCATAGCACGTGCAACAGAGTGAAGACGATGGGATGATGCAGTTAAACTGGGGTGCAGAAACAGAAGGGCCAAAGAACCGAGGGTGTTTGGTCTGTTCCGTTGCCTACTGCTGGCATTCAAGCCTTGGCTTTGGCTTAGTCGTGTTTGGGGAAGGGAAGGAGAAGGCGGTGTGAGGCTCTGCTCTGTCCCCACTGCTGCTACCATTGCCTCTCGCCAGGACCCTTGGGCAGAGAAAATCCCACTCAGCTGTTGGAAGGAAGGGGATGGCGGAGAGCACTCTGAGGTGTCCTTTGGGCTCGAAGCAGTCTTGCTTGTGCTGGGCAGCCCCAGCATCCCAGCGCTTGCGGCTCGGGAAGCCTATTGACACGGAAAGGGGAGGGCGAGCGGGGAGAGGCTCCCCGCAATGGGGCAGGCGCCTGCTGGCCGCTGGTGCGGTTCCCTGGCCCACGTGGAGGTGAATGGGATCCGTGCGGGGAGGGCTGGGGGACGGGGGAGCCGGTGCTCCACCGCTAATGAAAATCGGAAACCGATTGAACAGCACAAGGTGCCCAGGCAGCAGGTTGTGGAAATGAGGAAGGGAAGGGGGGGGGGGGGGGGGGCTAATGGAAGCTTCTGCGAAGCGGATGTCGTATTGATTGCTGTGTGTCTATATTTATATATTATCAAGTATATAAACTTCAGCAGATGTATGGCGCATAGATAAATAAAATGCATGCTGAAAAATTAATGAAATGTACATGCAAATCCACCATCATCGATCACACCGGCTGCCAGGACCAGAGGGCTTTTTACTTTTAGGCTTTTTCCTTCCTTTCTTTCATATGCTTTCCCTCCTTCCCCTCTAAAAAAAAAAAAAACAACAGCCCCCAAATTCCCCCACTTGAGAAATTCCTCAGCCCGGGACCAGATGAAATGTGGCAGGATTTCGTGAGAATCTCAGTATTTTGTCTTGAGTGCTGCCGGTGCCGCCTGCAAGTTGTGTGGGCAGGAGGCAAGGCAGGATGGCGGCAGAGGTGACTAGCTGGTAACTGAGAGGGTACCTGGGAGATGGCAAAGCGACGTTTTACCATGAGCAGCCAGCCTGTGTGAGAGTAAAGGAGTCTGGGCAGATGCAAGCTAAGTAAAAAACATTTTTAAAGTGGGAGGGATCTGATATTTTAGGGAAGTCCCCCAAGAGCCCTATGCCTCCCATTGCTCTTCTGGTTATGGCTGGCAGGATGGCTGTTACAGGCATAGTTAGCGGGACTGGGATGGGAGGACAAACCTGCAGTGTAAGGTTTTGGGCTGAGAATAGCCCCTGGGAGGTTTGTTACTGAGTTCTGCAAGAGTGACACAGTGAGAAAGGTTCCTGGATGCTTTTTCTTCAGGGATAGTAGATGTCTGAGGAGTTAAACATGGGAATCTCCCTTTGTGCTGGGGACTGCAGCGAGTCCTGCAGGGCTGTGGGAGGCCTTGTTGGCACACGGCGCTGGGAGGGCAGCTCACTCGGCTCCTTCCGATGTTAATCCTTGTCTGTCTGTGCTGCAGGTATGCCCTGTCTGCCCTTTGCAGACTTTCTTTTGAGGTTTTCCTCACTCTGCTCAGAGGGGCAGAAAGCAGGGGACTACGCTTGAAGGGTTTGGCTCCTGTGTGTCCCCTTTCCCGACAGATATGTCCCCCCCTTCCTGGAGTGGACACTTACCACGTCCCCTTTCCTCCCCAGCGCCGTGCTGCAGCTGGCAGGGGCTGGCTGGGCGCAGCACCGGGGCCCTGTGTGGAGCTGCATGGTGCCCATTGTCACCCAGCCTGGAAACAGAAGCCAGGACCTGAGAGGAGAGCTGCGCCTGGCTCTTTAACATCATCCCCTGCTTGGGGCAGGGCTGGTTGGCAGCCAGACTGCAAAATCGTTTTCTGTCCCCGCAGTGGACTGAATGGTTCAGGCTGTGACCATCCTCTGTGAGCTCCTGGGAAGCCCAAGAGGAGACTGGCCTCGGGAAGAGCGGCTGGAGCTCCTGCAAGCACCCAACTCCCAGGGGCTGCTGGGCTGCGCAGGGCAGGCGGGGGCCGGGTATTTTTAGACACTCTTTCTGTAGTTGTTTGTTGTTAGCTGTGTCCCATTGTGAGCGGCAATGCTCTGCGCTCGCTGAGGGTCACCAAGAGTTTAATAGAGCAACCACAGAGCTCCTTGGTGGTGCAGCTGGCGACCCACTCCCAGCTTTGCTGCAGTCTCTCCCCATACCAGTCCTACTGCCCCAGAGCAGAGCTGCTGCCTGCTGCCTCTGCCAGACTTCCACACTGGCAGGGCATGGGGCTGGTATCTGGGCATGAGCGGGGCTTTGCTCTGCATGTATTTGGCAAGGTGCTGTTTTGGGAGGTCTGAACTGCAGCTGGGTACTAATGTCCTCCATTTACCTGCTCTTATTTCTTAGCAGCGTCACATGCTTTCTTTTGCTCCCTTCGGCATCTCGTTTCAGTGCTTGGCTTGATCTGCTTTTCGGGGTGTGCTCCGAACAGAAACTGCGGGTGAGAGCCCGCCTTCCTCTCCCTGTCCTGTGTCAGGTTGGTCTGTGCCGCTCCTCCAGCCAGGGACTCCGCCAAGAATGGATTTCCTCAGTTTGGCAGACCGCATTTCGTGTTGTTGCTGTGAACCAGGCAAGAAATTAGAGGTTAGGGATGTGTTAGAGCCCGGATAGCTGCAGTGTGATCCAGAGGTGTAAGATGGCATGTGATGACCTGCACCAAGGGAGCTGGGCTGGCCTTGAAACTACTTTCCTGGGCACAAAGATTACAAGCAGTTCTGGTGTGAGCCGGCCCCTCATTTTGTCCCATGAAGAGGCCAGGGAGGTGCTGAGGGCAGGCAGCCCACGTGCTGCTCAGGTCGGCTTCCCCTGGTTCAGAGCTGCGATGCTGGGGCGGGATGGGGAGCTGCAGCACCTCGCAGCGCGTTGGGCCTGGCTCCTCTCCCCGCTTCCTCCAAAAGCCACGAGGGGAAACTGAGGGAGAGTTCAGATGACAATTAAAAAGCCAAAGAAAACCCCACAGAAGATGAGCAGCAAGGCAGTGCGTTTTTCTCTTTGACACTTTTTCATTCCCCCCCTACTCCGTCTTCCTCCCGGTGTTTCCAGGAGACTCTCTCGTCGGCTCAGAAAGCTGCGTAGGCCCATGGCGGCTCAACCTTTCCCTCTCCCCGAGCCCCGGTCTAATCAACCCCTATAATTTATGCAGAAAATATGATTTATATTTAATTTCACCACACTTGCATTGTTAATTTGAGATGTAATTAACCCGTCGCTATGACAACTAATTTCGTGATGCCGTAAATTACCGCCGTCTTTTCATCAAAATTCAGTTACTTTGGCTCCTGTGTGCAATGTACTGATGCAATTAGGTTGCTAAGGGCAACCCAAAAGTGTTCAATTTCTTTTGTGTATCTGCACTGGGGTAGAAGCTCTGGTGTGTTATCCCAAAGTCCTGTTTTCTTTGGTAAAGAGCAGGGCAGACGAGTCCATGGAGGAATGTGTGTGAGGGAGACGGAGCGGAAGAGTGTCCTGCGCTGGGGTTTCCCTGCGCGAGCCTCTCCACCTCTCCGTGTGTTTATTTCTCTAATTGTTTTAAAAGAGCCGGGCTCCTGGTCACGCATGACCCTGTTCGTCTTAAGCCAGTGCGCTCTGTCTTCTCCCTTCCTCTCTCCCAAGCTTTCCTCCTTGATGGTTTGGGGAGAAACTAGGCAATGAGGGAAGGCTTTCACTGCTGCTTTCATCCTAAACACCAGCAACGCGCCTCAGTCCTTCCCTAAGAGTTTGTGTCCCTCTGAATTTGTGTGTGTGCGCAGAGAGAACTTGTTTATATAGATCTCCCCCCCCTTCTTTATTTAAAACAAAAACCCTCTGTGTTGCTTTTGTCACGTTAATTCCCATTTTGCCAACACCAGGGGCCCAGGCAGACGAGTTACCAAGGAACACAAAATTTTAATTAGTGTATTTTAATCATTCAGGCTTTCCGAGCTAATCCACATACCCTAGAGAATTCCCGAGATGCAGCACTGCTCTGCTTTACCATTTATTGTTGAGTCTATTATAATTACTGTTAGCAGGTGGGGACTGGGAGATGTTTATTATGAGTTTTTCATCTTTAGTATAATTACCGAAAAAAACAAAATAAAAAGATGTCGGTGCATTTTGTTTTCCTAGAGGTTTTTTTTGGGGGGGGGGGGGTATTTTTCCTGTTCCTTGCAGGCAGGTGCTCACCAATTAGTGCCTTTTTCTCTGTTTTTATTTATTTTGTTGATCACTGACTCACCTTTACTTTTCCAGGATGGAAGCTAGAAGCCAGTGGCTCCTGGATGGAGTGAGTTTACCTAATGTAAGGCAAGAGATTAAGCCGGGACAGAACTAGACACGCTCAGGATCCCAGTCACTGTGGGTGGGTAGAGTGCACTAAGAAGGGATGTCTCCATTTGGGGCGAGTTTGTTTGTGTTTTGCTGTCTTGCTGCTGTTTCTTAAGTGGTAGAGTTTATCAGCATGAGTGATAGGAGTCCTGGGCAGGTAGGAAAGAGTGCCTGTGTGCAGGTGTGCGTGCACAACTGCCAGTGCTATGTGTGCGAAAGTATAGGTGTGCACCTTTATGTTTCTACAAGGATGTAATCATGATTGCGTGGATATTCAGAACCCTTCAGTGAGTAGAGCGTGGTGAGGTACTAAATCTTTGGTGCACAGGGAGTGTTCAGTGTAGAGAAGGAAGAAGGGTGATTCCCTGAGCTCTGAAGTATGATACTTTCATCAGGTGAGCCTTTTATTCATCCTGGCCACTACAGAAAAAACTACTACTGCCTTTTGAAGCCAAACTTTTCTGTGTGATCCTTGTAACAAGATTCTGGCCTCTTATTTTGCAGCTGTAGCTTGTAGCAGGGTGGGGAGTGCCTGTGCCTGTCCTCCAAGACCAGCTTCTAGGCAGGCAGGTACCTTCTCCAAGTACAAATG
The DNA here is from genome assembly GCF_900496995.4 of Aquila chrysaetos chrysaetos. Classification (NCBI taxonomy): domain Eukaryota; kingdom Metazoa; phylum Chordata; class Aves; order Accipitriformes; family Accipitridae; genus Aquila; species Aquila chrysaetos. The sequence goes on along the minus strand of NC_044009.1, from coordinate 5,688,990 downwards.
CCTGGGAAAGGAGTGAGGGGGGATGCACAGGCTGCAGGCAGTACTGTTCCGCGCTTCTCTGTAATGGCTTGATAAAAGTGGGGAAAGGTGAGTCAGTCTAAGGGCATGAGTTCCCCGTTATATGTCATGACATTAGCTAACATTTTTAATTTTATGATCTATGGAGCTCTCCAGGTTTCATCCGAGTTTGGGGTTCAAACAGGCTTGCATATCCTTAAGCAAAAACTCCTTCAGAGAGGCTGAGTATCAGCTGTGTCCATCTCTGCCTGGTGACTTCTGCCTCATGCGATGTCTGCTCCTGTATCGTTTGAGGAATAAGCTTGGTTTAGACCATCCAAATGCTAATTGGGCACCCCCCACCTCTGTACTACTGGCTTCTCAGGTTGAATACTGGACTGTGATAGCTTAATTGAGAGCTCAGATGGAGTTTACAGCTGTGTGTGTGTATTTAAACCTCTCTTCATCCATATCCAAGTCTGTGGTTAGTAATCCCCAAGCCAAATTTCCCATGTTCAGGGGCTTCTCTGGGAAAATGCCACGCTGATTCAGGACAGCTCTGGTCAGGGACAACCCAGAGCCGCACCATGCATTCACTGCCTTTCCCGACCTCGCGCCTGAATCAGAGAAGCGAGCCCCTTCTCCACCTTACACTTTAAAGGCTAAGTGCAAACATTTTCTTCTCCTTGATGACAATTTTCAAGTTTTCCTGGAAAATTCCACATCTCTGCATGAGGCCAGGGCCCTGGCTGGGGTGAGACCAAGCAGGATTAATTAATAAAGCTCAGTAGCTTACACAGGAACTCTGTAATATAATTATAGCTTCTGTAAGAAAAGGCCCTGGAGTCGGAGAAGTCTGTGAGAATCGCATGGGGTTGGGAAGAGTGCCCTTTCAGCCCCGCACATTTCTCTGCACCCCTGGTCTGTTCTTCCCTTTGCTTTCCAGTTCAGAAGGAGTTTCTGCACACCAAATTGCCCTAGTGCTCTTTGCTACTGAACCGGTCTTTGGTCTTTGCTGCTGGCTGTTCACGCTGCCAGCTTGCACCCCAAAACTGCTCCTGGGGCTCTTCCCGTTGAGAGAGGCATCTGCTCCCAAGGTCAGACCTGCTGGCTTTGGGGACCCTTATATCTTCTGGCTTTGGCACAGCCCCGGTCAGGGTCCAGCTGCCGGCAGGCACAGCTCCTGGGAGGTACGGGGATCTCCCCCTCCTCCTCCTCCGTTCTCTCCCTTCCAGCTCTTTGAGCTGTCTTCCTCCTGCTCCGAAGCAGCCCCAGCTCCTGGGAAAACCCTTTGTGTCCCCTCCTGCACCTTCCTGCATCTTCCCCAGACTCTGCCATCCCACTCCCCTGGGCAGCACCGGCCCTGGGCGAGACGTAGGAAAGGGCCCGGAGCGAGCTCCATTGAAACGGCCAGGGCCAGCTGGGGACGGATCCGTCCCCCAGGGAGACAGCACTTTGAGCCCAGGCCACGGGGGGAGGCTTTTCTTCTGATTCCTCCAAACTTTCCCACCCTGGCCGCGGCTCTACAAAGAGGCCCTGGCCCCGTGCGCGGGGCCTTCCGCACGGAGGGGTCTCGCCAGCTCCTCTTTATTGAGTCTTCAAGCGCTGGCAGGACACTCCATTAAAAAGCCATTCGCTTTTGTGTCCCCAGGCCCCCAGCCGGCTCCCGCTCATGTGACACTGGCCACAGTTGTAAAACAACAACACAAATAGTTGGCAACTACTGAGGGTTTTTTCAAACCAGGGTCGTCATAGCAACTTCCCCAGTCAATCACTGGCGAGGCGGCCTGCCGAGGGGTGCTCTGAGTGGCAGGACAGCCCAGCTCTGCAGAGGAGCCCCGAGGAGGGAGCTCTCAGGGATCCCTGTCACAGAGACTCATCAGCCCGCTCTAATGCTTTTCGCCTCCTCCTTCAGTGAAACGTAGGCGCCTTTGCTGCGCAGAGCTGGCATGGGAAGGGGAGAGGTCCGGTCCTCAATCCCAGAACTTCCCTGAGCTTGGACCTGGGCTGCAGGGTCCCTGTTCCCACTGGCAGGGTGCCACAGGGAGAATCCCTCAGCACCCGGCATCATGCCAAAGGGGGCATCCAACCCCCCTCTCCCGGTTTGGCACAGTGCCAGGGGGGGCATCTGAATCCCCCCCCACGCCTGGCACGGTGCCGAGGGGCATCTGAGTCCCTCTGCCCATGGCGCTGTGCCCGGTGGATCAGAACGTGGCACATTGTCCTTGCGTGTGGCTCCGCGCCAGGTTTGATCAGCAGTATCAGCCACTGTTGCGTCTTGCAGGATGTAGGACCAGGAAATGACTTGGCGCTCCTGTAAACTCCTGGGTTTGCAGGAGGGTGCGTGAATCCCACAGATTTCTTGCATGAAGGAAGGAGGTGGCGCGGCTGGGAAGAGACAGCTCTGCTTAGCAAACGAGCTAGAAGTCACACCTCTGTGGCATGGGGCAAGGGCCAAGTTGGGGGAGCAGGATGGGCTCCCCCACCATGGTGGGGGGTCCAGCTGCTGCTGGGAGCAAAGGGAGCATCTCCTCTCCTCCTCCCATCCCTTGTCCTTGCCCTTTCCCCTCCTTCCTGGTGGGTCTGCAGGACTGATCGGGTATGGGTGCCTCTCCTGTCATCCCTTTGGTCTATGGAGCACCTCAGCACGGCTGAGCCTTTACGACTCTGCTTTTATGACTTTGTTGCCTTTTCCCATACATCCTGAACACTTCCAGAGTCTTGTGAGACAACTAGCCTGGTACGTGACTTACTCCAGAGCCCGTAACCAGGCAGTGCATGCAGCCAGCTCTCTTGGCTGGACTGCTCCCACCTGTGCAGGTAGCTACCATGGCCTGTGCTCCAGAAGACATTAGTTGTTGTCACTTCTGTCCTGTGGCAGGGTTTCTGAGCAGAGCAGACCTTGGGCTGCCGTTGTCTTCGTATCTCTCTGCTTGAGGTTCCCTGGCTGCCTCGAGTGACTCCTGGAGGGGAGGAATGTTAAAAATCCGCTCTTGTAGTAGAGTTGGCACCATATCCAGCCACCGTCTGCTCTGTGCCAGAGCTTAGTAAAATGTTGGCGAGGGCTGCGGCTCTGTACTCAGGCCCCCCCTTCCCCTTTTGTCTCGGTTGGTTTGGCAATTGCACGGTGGTAACACAGCTCAGGGTGGCACAGGAGCTTTGCTGCCCGTATGCAGCTGGAAAGTGGAAAGGGATTTCCAGGCAGAGCAAATGATAAAGGGAAATGGGATGTGAGGGTCTGTGGCAGCAAGCCAGGGTAATGCCAGGCGTTTTGCTAACCCTGGCACCTTTGCAGTGGCTAGAGAGACGCTGAGGATGGATGTGCCCCATACAGTGCAGCCTCGGGGGAAGGTGCCGGGGGCATGTTGCACCATGGGCAGCCAGGGTCCCTTGGCTGCTAATAAAGTGAGGCTCTGCGGAGGGCTCTCAAAGGAAGGCAGGGCTGCTGCCAGGCTTCCGGTGTTGCAAATCCCATTTGTTGGCACTGTGGTTACATGCACGGGAACTGTTGGCCTGGGCTGGGGAGGAATGATGCCGTCTCCTTCACTTTGTTGCTTTGCATCTTCGTCACTCTGTTTCAGTTCTCTCATTCATTTGTTCTTAATTATTTGTTAATTTCCTTCCCTTCTTCCTCAATTTGTTCTCAGTCGTTTGCTCTCTCATTTGCTTTTTCTTTCTTCTGCTGCTGTTGTTTGCCACTTAATTTCCTTCTTTCATTCCTCTCCCTCTTAGTTGTTCTTTCTCTCATTCCTTCTGCTTTCTTCTCTTCTTCCCTCTCCCCTCCCCTGGGCATTTTCCGTATCTGTGGCTTTTTTCTTGTGTTGTTTCTAATCCCAGGTGTGTTGCTTTCCTTCAGAGAGAGACACCTCGCTCTTCCTTGCAGAGCTCCTAGGGCTGCTGCCCCTTTCGTGCAACGCTTGGCAGAGTCCCTTACCTTTGGGCTTTGGCTTTAAACTTCGAGGGTGGCCCTAGTGAGCGAACACTGAGAAGGGAAGGAGGGAACAGCACTTCCATCCTGCCCCTGAGCAGAGGTTCGTGGCTGGGGAGCAGTGGTGGCTGGCCGTGCTCCCAGCCCTGCTGGCTGGCCCCGCTCCTTGCCTGCGGTGCTGCGCTGGATATGGCACTCGGCAGAGGAAGGAGGATGAGGTGGCAGGGCCGGGTCCGTGACCTGCTCCTGGGCGATGTGTGCTTACACATGGGTGTGGGGAGGCCTCCCGCGCATGCCGGGGTGGGCACTGGCTGCAGGCACACCTGCACGTGCCGGTGCGCTCATCTGCGCTGGTGCCGAGGTGTCAGCACCTGCCTCCCACCCGCCTCCGCTCGTGCTTCCCTTCGCCCGCCTTTGCGCCGAGCCATTTGTCCCGGACCGCAGCGCTTTCAGCCGCGGGTTTGCCTCCCCACGCATCTGCGCGCGCGTGTGCTGACGCCTGTGCGGAGGTGTGCGCCTCTGGCCAGCCCGTGGGCGCGGGGCCACTCTGTGTGTCCCGCTCCCGGTCCTCCGGCAGCTCCCACACGCGTTTGCCGTCCTTGGCACGTATTTCGGTAATGCACATGCCTGCGCACATCTGTGCTCACATGTCGCCGGCACACACGCTGATGCTGACATGCGCCAGGGCTGCCTCCCCCCGTGCATACGCTGCCATGTGCTTTCCCATGCGCTCAGGCTCACATGCTGCCATGCAGTAAATTACCTCCCCCCTTTACCCCACCGCCACCCCCCTCCCCAATACCCAGGCCAACTAAAGTGCTGTAACATAGTAGCAGCCTGAACTCCGATTCAAAGGTTAATATCAAAATCTGGAGCGGATTACCTAAAAATTACTTACAACACCATTAAAATTCTGAACTCTTTTTGTTGTGGCTGTAAATTAATTTAAAATGTCAGTTTTTTTGAGAAATCCAATAAGAAATTGAGCCAACGGAGCAATCTGTAAACTGTCTGGCACAGAGGAAAGTGTGTCTTTTCAATCGACAAGAAAAAATATGGGGCTTAACTGGAACCATATGGCAGCGCACTTGAGAGAAATCTGCTGAAGAGGAGGGAGGGGAGGGGGAGCCCATGCAGGCAGGAGCAGCAGGAGAGCTGGCGGCTCGTGTGGGAGAGGAGCCGGGGCCGCCCGGCGCGGGGACCGGTGAGACAGGTGCATGGAGGTGGCCATGCAGGAGAGGGCAGGCCCCGGGGAAGCGGGAGAGCTCTCTGCTTTGCGGAGACCCCCGCGGCTGCCCCGTGACAAGGCATCCCGTGCGGAAAGTGGCGGAGGCGTTCCCACGGTCCCTGCGGGCAGATGCTGGTGTGAAGGGGCATCTTGTCTGGGGACAGGGCTCTACAGGCTGCGTAGGGGACACTGAAGCGCTGAGCAGTGAGGGCAAGTGGAAAATGAGGCGTTAGAGTGGCTTTTCTTTGGCATCTGTGCCCCTTGCTAGCGCACCGGCGTCCTGCCATCCAGTTCCTTCAGCAGCCTCCCAGCATGGCCCCTCTGGCCAGTGTCCCCTTTGCCAGGAGGTGTGAATGGCATGGCCCAGGGGTGGCTTCTTAGCTCCGACCCAAAGGCGAGGTGGGTACTGGGAGGCTGGTGGGGAAGGGCTGCGATTCCTCATCCCCTGCCCCAGCCCCCTCTCCTTTGGCTCGCATCCCCACAGCATTCCTCGTGCTGGTGAGAAACCCTGCTTCCCCTCTGTGTCTCCTGCCTGCCGACATGTGTTACCCATTAGGCCTTAATTTCAGAAGATTTACAACACATTAAGTAATTTGTAGGTTATTTCAACTTTAATCTGCTGAAGTCGAGAAAATCAAAATTAAATTCAAAACACACGGATCTTCAAAGTACTGGGATTGGGGATGGGAGGGGGTTGTTTACCAGCCCTTGCTTGTCTCTTCTCCCATGCCACTGCCTCTGTGTCTTTTGCCCCCTCCTACGATGCTGCCCTTCCTGCCACCTTTGCTGGTAGCAGGGGTGATGAGGGCTGTACAGCTGGGATTCAGGGACCTCCTGGTTTTGATTGAAGGGTGTCAGTGATCACAGGGCGATGCCTTTTGGAGGTCCTCAGACTGATTGACCACCTCCGTGGCACAAGAGGGAAAGCACTGGGCCTAGCGGTTTCTGTACTCTCCATGATCCTGTCTGTCGTTAGCTTGAGTGGCAGATGCGCCCACGCTCCCTGGGCTCTGGAGGCAATGATTTTGCCTCTCTGTGCCTCAGTTCTCTGCCTCTGTGTTGGGAAGAGTATCATGCCTTGTGAGACTGGGTGTGCTGAAGCTGTAATGCATTGAGATGCTACGGAAAGGGAGGCTGTCAGCCCAAAGGAGCTAAAACAGGGGTGGGGACCTGGGGACAACTGTTGTTACAGACTTTCCTGTTGCTCTTCTACATCCACTGGCCAAGGGCGTTTGTGCAATTCTGTCACTCTCAGGAGTATTCCTCTTGTTGAAAAGAGACTGCCATGATCCCCTTCACCTATTCTTCTTCCATCTGCAGGTAAGATCACAGGAATACTGTCCATGTTGTGGATCTATGGTTGGAGATAGCCCCCTGGGGTTTATCCAGCATTGCCATCAGCGTACGGAGCATACCTCCTGCCCACAGCAGGATCACATCATCGACAGCTTTCAGAACTGGTCTGAAACTGGTCTAATCGTTCATTTTAATGATTAGAAAAGCCAGAACTGAGATCTTCCTTAAACTCTTGGGGTGGGATAATGAACTAGTTGAATCACAGAACTGGGAGTCTTTTCTGATGAACAGAAGCTGTTAAGGCATTATCTTGGGGCTCAGGAGATCTGAGATTTGTCTCAACTCTCTACTGTGCCAAGATTTGCGTTGATCTAAAGCAAATCACTTGCCCCATTTATGCCTCAGTTCCCCGCCTGTGTAGTTGAGATAACACACTTGGAGGAGAGTTGCGAGGATGGATGTGGTGGGCGTTAAACTCTGCGGTACTGAGAGGCTGGGCCTTGTGTGGCTCCTAGAGTGGAGTCCCCAGGTGGTCCCACTGCCTCAGTTCTCCATGTGCCCAGGGAAAATAATTGCTTTTTTCTCTCCCTGGAGTTTGATGAATGGAAAGTGTATGTGTCACAGCTCTGCTATTTCGCACTGATCTCTCCACCCACATCCCAGACGGTTTCCGGGTTCCCAGCCCACCAAATCCCTCAGGCATCTCTTCAGGGGCCCTTTCCTCTTCCAGTTTAGTGCTGCCTTATCCCAGAGCTGGGTGGCGGGGTGCAGCAGACATCCCATTTGGGAGCAATCCAGAACTGCTGAAAGGATGAGCGTGCTGACTAGTTGGTTTTTGTGCGTCCCTTGCATTGCAAGGGTGCTCAGCCCAGAGCTGACTCTGTTGCCTTGACTGTCTGTGAGCCAGATCCCCTGGAAGTCGGCTTTATCAGGAAATGTGTCATTGAATTACATTTAGGGATACAAGCACTTTTGAGGGCGATGTCCCCAGTTCTGCTCCAGCAAGGAATCTGGAGGTGCAGGAAGTCTTCAAGCATGGTATGCTTCATCTACATCTGTAGGTTTTCCTGCTTGAGGCCTGAATACCTGGCTCTGTCCATCTCTATTCTTGCCTGTGCTGGGAAATTTTTATCAGTACCATCACAGATTTGTGTTTTCTCTGAGATTACTTCACATGCCTTACACAGCTGCTCTGACCTGTTTAAGGGGGTAGATGTGGAGTACGACTCCTGTATTTTATACAGACCACTGGGCAGCCATCAGAGTAGTAACTTTCAGTCCCTTTTGGCCTGGGTTGGTTTTAAACCAGATGTCAAAGCATGTGTGGTTTAAAACAGAAATTGTTTTTCTAGTCTCTGCAGAGTTCATCTCCTGGGTCTTCTCTTTGCAAGGAAGAAAGAAAAGGATTTGTGTAGAGCAGTTGTTTGCTAACCCTTATGAAAAGTCTTGTGTAGAAAAGGTAAAAATTAATTTTGATATGTATTAGCTGGTCAAGCTAAACCCTAGAGAGCACCTCAGATTCACACTAATAAGCTAAAACATGTTAAAGCTACAACCTGCCTTATCCACATGAAATACGTCTCTGTTGAAGTAGATGGCAAACTCCTAGTGACTTCATTAAGACCCAGATTTCACTTCAGTTTTAATGGTGTCAGGAATCTGCCATCTTTCTTGGTGCAGACCTGTCCTAAGACCCTGAAAGTTAAATGAAATACTTCTGCCCACCGCTCACTCAGCTATGGGTGGTGCGAATCTGTGTTTCTTTTTTGGTAGGGAGTGCTGGACTTGGAGGGGGTGCAGAGAGATCTCCTCCCAGGACAGGAACGCCATTTAGTAATTAGTCCGGACTGTGGGGCTGTGACGTACTTGTGTTACTACCCAGCCCTTTCAGCTTTCTCCCACCTCCTGCCCATGAGGGTATAGGATGATAATACCCCCTGCCTTGCAGGGGATGATGTGCTGAGTTAATGGAGATTTGCAGAAAATTTAAGGATCCTGTGGTGGAAGGTGGTGTAGCGGAACACGAGCACACACTCTGACAGTCATGGTGCCATTTAGTTCATGTCTAGTGCCCTTGATCCTCTTGTGAAGATCAGCAAAAGTTCAGAATTTATGCACGGTGAAGAAGCATTATTGCCCTCTTCAAGCAAAGGGGAAATCAAGTCACAGGAAAAGTTAAATGAATAATTTACAGGTGTTCGTGAGCCTTTGGCAGAGCAGGGAGTGGTGCTTGAGCACCCGCCTCTCAATCCTGTGCTCTAACTTCTAGATCAAACGTTCCCAGACTTCTTTCAATGGATGGGAGGCAGCTGAATAGAGAGTTGGCCTGATTGATGCCCTTTCTGTACATAATCACAGAATCTCCCTGTGGCAATTCCAGCAATTGCTTATGTGGGAGGTAATGGCAGGAAAATACTCACAGTAGGATTTGTATGTGCTTTGTGTTTGCCTAAACCTGATCTCCTTGAAGTCCCAGAAGTCTGACTAGCCACTTCAATGCCAGCAGAATTGACCCCAGTGCTGGGCATTTTTGCAAATTCGTGTCTTCTCAATTGCTTTGAAAGCAGGTAGGTAGCCAGGGAAAGGAGGAGGAACCGACATATGTGAGTAGTCAGCTCTCCATCAGGTGATTTTCTAGGGCAAATATCAGCAGCTGGGAACCTCTGCTTTTACACCCTGCTGCCTTTGGGATATGTCATCCCTGGTGTCCTTATGCATCTTGGACTCTAAAATATGGTCATCTTTGCATCTTCTGCTCACCAAATTGGGGGGGGGGGGGGGGGGGATATGCGCACTTGGTCTCCAGGGGAAGCGCAGCCTGTGCAGCGTTGGGTGAGTGGTGCAGCTTGGCAGCCTCCCACCTCTTCTGTGGGCTTTGACCAAGTCTAAGGCCTCACAGCTCATGTGGGTGTGCTCAGCAGTGGCTTTAAACCAGCTAGCCACAGCGTGGGCAGCACAGAATCTGGTACAGGCTAATGGCCCAAGGCTCAATTCAGCTTCTCTGGAAGGTTTTGCAGCCCTTGCAGAGCTGCCATGGCTGCTAAGCGTGTGGTACCCAAGCCAGCTGTTTAAAGCTGCAGCGTAGACATAGCCTTGCTGACTTGCTGTGCCCTTTCCCATCCTCTCCCTCTTGCTGTCCTCCGTGCTTTATGCTCTCTGGTGGATATAGAGATGGTGCCTCCTGTAAACAGTGCATGCACTTCATGTGTGCAGGGTATGACTGAGACTGGGATAGTTAATTTGTCCAGTTAAATATCTAAGGGCACATGGGAAAGTTTGGGTGTGCTCTTTCCCAGTCTGATGGTGTTTGGTTCAGTGTCTTTGGACCAAAACCACTTCCCGGTTGAACTGCTGAATTAGAATGAGTTATTGGAGTGGAGAATGTGATCCAGAAATGCTGAGCTGGGCAGCAATGATGGGATCCCAGTTAGCTGCATCTTCTATGGGCACCACTCCTTGAAAGTGCGACATAGCGTGATGCTTTCTAAGCACAGTCTGTGATAGTGCAAAGAGAAGAAGAGAAGACCAACACTAGTAACTCCTGGGGCTTTTGGGGGATACTGGAGCATCTTGCCCGGAAAGCACAGAAGGGGTCATGAAAAGCTGCTTCCGAGTGACTCCACCGGTTGGGCTGGGAAGGGATGCAAGCTGGAGGGGCTTGGCATACAGCGGGAAGGAGGCCCCGGCTCATCCGAGCGTGCCAGGCAGGTAGCTGGTTGCCCTGTTTCTCCTTGGTGTCTGCTAGTCTCCGAGTCCTGGTTCACAGCTCCCTGCAAGCCAGGGATGGAGGAGATCCTATGAAAATGATGATATGTGACAATCAGTCACAGCAATTAGTGTTTTGGTTAACAGGCCTTTTTTGTTTTCTCTCACCCAGACAGAATGTCACAAATAAATCCTCGCCTGCATTTGCATATTAATTGGATCGGAGACGTCAAGCATCTTTCATTAAAGAAAATGATCTGCATATTTGGAGACATAAAATAGTTATTTTGATGGGGTTTTTTCATAAGATCAGGGGGTGGGGGAGGAAGGTGATGGGAGCAGTGGAAATTGAGGTAGAGCGAAGGCAGAGAAAGCAGCTTTTGTGGTTAACCCCTTGTGGCCCAGAACTAGCTGGTGCCCAAAGCAAAAATAATAATATAAATAAATAAATGACAGGGCTTGGAGCAGCCTGTAGAGCACTGCATCATTCCCTCCATAGCTTTGTTCTTGGGGCCATGGTGATGACAGGTAGCCACAAATGCACTTCCAAAATGTCTTCCCTTGCCAACACTCTCCAGCCACAGCTGGGCTGCTACAAGGCCCTGCTTGTCATCTCTCCTGCATGAGAGCACCTTGGCCATCCTGTTGGCTGCTCCATTTCTGGCTGTGCCAGTGTCAGGCCTTTTAGGTGGCAGGGCTGCAGGATCCATGTGCCGTGGGCGCCCTCAGTGCCTCAAGCGAGCAGTAGGTACTGGAGAACCATTGTGTGCCCTGGGGGAACACCCTGACCGCTCAGGCAGCAGGGCTGGTTGGGCAGTTCAGCCAGGGAAGGAGATTCTTGTGTTCAGGTCCTGCTCCCCTTGCCTCCGGCTTGTGTGAGTGAGGTGCCAGAGGGCTGGCGATGGATGTTAGCTCCCCTGTCAGCTGGTACAGCTGTGACCTGGGTCTCCATCAGCTCTCTCTGTTCTTCCAGAGGCAGTTCTTCTCCTTTTCTCTCCATCCAGCCCGTGGCAGTGCCTGTGGGGGACATGGGGATGAAGATGCGAGTTGTGGCTGTGGGGGTTTCTCTGCATGCCTGTATGTGTGTGCTGGACTGGGAGTCAATGCGAGCTGTGCACAAAGCTGCTGCCATCCTGCTGCTCAGGTCTGTGCAGGGGCCTCGGTGGCCCTGTGGCTCTACAGAGTTGTGTGGGTATGTGTTTCCAGACAACGCTGCTTTTTATGCTGCTGTCCAGGAGTAATGCATCTGTTTAAAACCATGGGACAGCTTGTTCTGCGTTTGTCTGGTCTGCAGCTTGCTTAGGGAACTGAAGGCTTGGCTTGAGGCGGGGAAAAAACTTTCCCAGTGCCCCCAGTCTGAATCAGTGGTGGTGTACATGGTAGATAGGAGGGTTCACTCTTTAACTTCTGGATTTCTACCCCTACTCCAGACTTTGAGTAATTTTTTCCTTCGTGTTGGCAGTAGCACTGCCCAACAGCCCAGGGCAGGATGTAAGGAACCTGACCCTCTACTTTTGAAACTGTCTGGGGAATTTCTGTAGGCAGCATGCAGTGGCTTGAGATGGATTTTGGCCAGGACACTGAGGTTAACACTGCAATGGGATCCAAGGGTACATTCGCATGAATGTAAATGATCATGTTATGGCAGATTAGCAAGTTACCGCTTGTTAGCTGTGCTGCGGTATTGGACCGCGAGCACGCTCCTTGCCTGTTGCAAATTCCAGGTAAAATGTATTAACTTGAAACCGCTGCAAACATGGTCTTAGTGACTGGCTTTTCCTTTGCAAGTTACCATGGCATCGATGAGTGCCCTTGCTCCACGAGTGACTTGAGTAGCACCTCCTCACATGGAGGCCTCCCTCCCTTGAGCCTAGTCCTGTCTTCACCTGCTGCTCTGGTGATGTGGACCAAGCCCCTCTCCAAGCTCATTTTACCGAGGTGTCCCCGAAGACTAGCTGCTCCAAGCTGGCAGGTGTGGCAACAGCTTTGGTTTTGCAGGTTCCCAGTCCCTCTCCCTTCAGAGCTGCCCTCAGGAGTCTCAGCTGAGCATTGCAGAGGAACGCGAGCTTGGGATTCCCTGCCCAGTGCTGCGGGTGACAGGAGCTGGCAGCCTCACTGGGTGCAGCAGAAAGTGGCCTCTGGCCCCAGGGATGCTTGGAGAGGAGCCTGTGGAGGGCTCCCTGCTGCTTGTGAGCAGCGACTTGGGTGGCACAGCTTTAACTCTTCATGGATTTTCCGCTTTCCACAGGAATGCTGCCTGGGGTTGGGTCAGGGAGAAGGTGGCAAGAGCCAGACACATTTGCAATGATGGCACATCATCTGTGGCATGCTTTGCTTGATTCTTCCTTTAAAAGCTAATCCAAGCCAGAAGGACCCCTGAGGACATCTGCTGGGGTCAGTTTTGAGGAATTCCCGTTCCTGGGCTTTAGAAAACAGGTGATTTGGTTCAGAAAGTGCACTTGCCTTTTGGGCAGAGCGCTGGGCTCATCATGGGACAGCCTGGCATGAGCAGACCTCTCTGAGGCCTCATTTGCTTGGGGAAGTTTCCCCACATGCCAGACACGACTCAGTCTTGAAGCTGAGAGAGTAAGGGCAAAGCAGAGGCTCTGGTTAGACAAGTACTCCAGAGTTGTCACTAATGGAGTATGCAGCGTAGGGGCTGCTGGGGTAGATTTAAGGAAGTCAGCTGGGAATAGATGGGAGATAATTTGCCTTATCAGAGTGCAAGGGAGCAGGTCTCTCTGGGCGTCTGAAATGACTGCCAGAAGGTGGGGAAGACGGTACAACCCAGAGCGTGTGAGTGCTGGCTTGGGGACCCAGCTTCTTTTCTTGGCTCTGCCACGACCCATCTAACCTTAAACAAGTCATTGAGAGATGAAATCATCTCTCTCAGCCTTGATTTCCTTTTGCCTGGCTCTTATATTTTAGCCCAACTGCCTCAGGCCAGGGGCTGTCTCATCCTCAGTATTCACCTGATGCACAAGAGGTCAGACCTCTTGGAGCGGCTGTAATGGAGGGTGTAAGGTTGCCTTCCCTCCGTGCTTGGAATCTCAGCAGGAAAGACTTTGGCACATGATAAAATCCTCAAGGCATTCTCTTCAGCAGAAAGGTTCAGCTTCCAGCTCCAGAAAGCTCTGTCCTAGATGAAGGGACTGTGTTTCATACCCCTACACTGCCTCGTTTCACAGAAAAGCCTGCAAGTAGCCACGGTTCCTCTCTTCACCCCACACATCAAGGCATGTTGCTGGGTTTTTTTCAGAATCCTGATCCTAGGAAGCCATCAGTATCCAGGGAACTTTATCACACACACTCGAAATAACCCAGAAAGCTGCCAGCCCCATATTAGGGAATGAATCCCTGTCGGAAAGTAAAGTGAATGCAAAATTTATTGACAGGCTACTGTGACTGCAGGCAGTTTGTGACCCAGCCCCCTCCTCTACCTCCACCCCTCCCCATGAACAACAACCCACAAACCCTCTTCAGTCCTGCAGCCTTTATATTTAGCATGTCTGGGTCCCTTGTCTCAGCTCCCAGCACTTGCAGTGCACTCTGGAGCCTTCCCAGGGGAATGAAATACAAACTGCGGGCAAGGAGGTCTGCACAGCGTCCTCCCCGTCTGCCCCACATCCAGTCCTCTCCATCCTCTCCAGTAGCTCAGTAAAAATGCAAATACTTAATGGAAAAAAAAACCAAAACCAAAACCAAAACAGAAAACCCAACAAAAACCCAACACCTGTCAGCCTAAAATTTCCTTTCCTGAGCTCAAACTGTGGTAGAATTTTGCTGTCTTCACTACTCCAGTGCAGGGCAGGACAATTTGGTGGTTAGAGCAGGAGGTGTACAGGAATGAGCTCCTCCTCCGCTCTGCCAAGGACGGTGCTATCTCAGTCAATCATGTTAATCTTCAGTGACTAAGTTTCCCCATTTGTAAATCTCTACCATCACTGCAGCCTCCAAATGCCTTTCATGTCTGCTGGTGAGTTTCCTGGAGAGGTTCATGGAGCTTCTGGAGCTTTTGTTTGAGTGTAAAATTCTACTTGAAGCGGCCGTTTGGGATGCTTGCTTGTGACTTTTAGCAAGAGGTTTTGTTTATGAATTTTGTTCTCCTCTTCCTCACGAGGAGGGATAGATGTTCAGGAATATCTTCTGTGAGATAGCATGGGCTTAGGCGTGAGTTGCTGTAGAGATGTGAAATGTCGCTGTACTATATATGTATTAGGATCTAGAGAAAAGCAGCAAAGTGTAGGATGTGCGTTAGCACTTGTGTTGCACACGGTAATTTTTACCTTGCGGTTCTCCTGAGAGGCAGGTAACTCTCAGGATCGCGCTGTACCAAAGTACAGAAAGGTTCAGTGTCAGACCATGGCCGCCAAGGGACTCTGCATCTAGCAAGGACTGGAGCTGCAATCTGCGTTCCTCCTTTGCTGCTAGCTGGTCTGCCTGTGCTGCTTTTGGGCTCCTTGGCCTGGGGACTCCTCTGCTAGAGGCCCCTGCTATGACAGGGAAAAGAACACGGGCACGCAAAGAGAGAGGGAGCATCTTGCAAGAAATTATTTTTGCCAAATTTTGACCAAAAGGCAGAGACCCCAAAAAGACTCAGTAGAAACTTGTAGCCTGGTAGATGGGCAACAGAAGATGCACTTGGTCTGCAGCCCTTTCACCTCTCTGCTAAGATAGCCAGCGGTGACAGTCTGTGCCGGCCAAGGTGCCGGCTTCTCTCGTGTGGCTGGCTGCCTCCCAGGAGCTGGACCAAGCCCAGTCCCACCTCTTTGATTCACTTTGCTCCAGTGGAGGACAGCCATCGGCTGGAGCTGGCCTCTGCTCGGTTCCGAAACATGGGCTGACTCTGTCCTCACTCTTGCTTTACACCGGGAAACTGCGGAGGGCTTTTAAGTTCAGTCCTGATTTACCCTGTTATGGATGGAAAGGAGGATCAGCCCTTGGCCAGCATTCAGACAGGTGACCTCCATGGCCCTGCGGATGCTGCTGGCACAGCCACGTGCTGGGGCTCTGTGTGCTGCGTACCTGTCCCTGCTTCCCTAACACCCTACCTGACACTTGAGATGTGCGACTTCGCTGTCTTTCCAGTGATTTAGCCATCCGTATCACCAGGACATGTCAGCACTGTGACAGATACTTTATTTCTTAAAAAACACAAAAACTAGAAGGGGCAGGGAGGTGCGCTGCTGGAGCATGGGGTCAGCCGGCTTGGAGAAAGGCACGGCCACCCTCAGCGAGTGAGGGGATGGCTGGGGTTATGTGAGAGAAGGGCACAGCTCAGGTCTGAGGGCCAGTTTGGTTTGGGGAGAGCCGCATCTTTCTGAGCAGGAGTTTCTAGCAGAAGAGGGTTTCGTGGTTTGTGGTGCATTCAGCTCAGCGGACGGGAACTACAAATTGTCTCTTTTCAGTGCCTGCTGTCCTTTAGCAGTCGGCCGGCACCATCAATCACACCCAGACACCATCAGGAAATGATTCCCAATCAATTATAATTGCTCTTCACCTACTTCCTGTATAAATCACTGATGTTTTACTGCAGATGCCAATGAAACAGGGGAGTGAGAGTCTCTTCCCTCAACTTTCTGTGTGTGTCTCAGGCCCACCCACTGAGTTCCTTGGGATGGCCCTGCCAGGCTGAGAAACAGCAGGTGATTGGGATTTAAAAGAATCAGCATGTTTTATTGCTCCTGGAAGCAAGGGATGGATAGGAGGAGGAAGATGCTGTGTGCTCTCCACATCCCTGAGATACATCCTCAGGTGGGGAGAGGGGCTGCGAGGCAGAGCCCACACCTTCAGCATTCAGCTGGTTGCAGAGGTTTTTGCACAGGCAATGGAAGCAGAGGTCTCATTGACACTGGATTAGGTCCTAGAACAGCCTTTCCCAATGGCATCCTGCGTGGAGTTTACCAGACAGGTGGTCTCACTTTTTTATTAATTCTCTTTCTCCTTCCTCTCTTTTCTTATTTCTTCTTCTTCATCTCCTCCAGCCTTGATTGTTTGCTTAGCAAGGAGACGTGCTCGTGTTCAGGGCCGATGTGAAGCAGGGTATGAAACCTAGCTAAGGCAGTAGAGACCTAATGCTGTTTGATTTTATGGTATCAAAACATTACGAGCTCCTCTGTTGAAATCTCAGCAGCATGTAAGATGGGATGAAACACCTTTTGGGAAGGGGAGGTCAGAGTCTGAAACACCCTTTTGGAGAAGGGCAGAAAGCCAAGCTAGAAAGGAGAGCTGCTCGGAGACTGCGGAGAGAGGATGGGGAGAGGAGTGGGGAGAGGAGGATGAGGAGTCTGGGCACGAGTGGGACTACCAGGAGGCTGAGGCTGGGCACGAAGTGGGATTGCATACGGCAGTGGAGCCGTGCCAGCGTGGATCCCGTTTGGCCTGTGCAGCCGGCGCTGGCGGGGCAGGAGCAGCGAGGAGCGTGCGTGGATGTGGGTGTGTGGCGGTGGGGGAGCCCGGCCAGGCGAGAGCGCGCCGGGGCAGGCGCGGGCGGGCGGCTGCAGCGACTTCCAGGCGGATGATTATTTTATGGAGTCCTCAGAAGTCCAAAGTTATGTGTGTTTGTTAAGCGCCGTAACGCTGAGTTTATTTAATGTGGTTTTAACTGCCGCACGCTTTTATAAATCAAAATAATTAAAAATAATAAATTTGAAGGTTAAACAACAGCCTGCGCTGTGGCAAAGAGGAGAGAGAATGTCTCCGGGCTGTGTTTGCGGGGAGGGAAGCAGGGGTTCCCGACGGCTGCCTGCGTGACTGTCACATTGCTTGGGGGACAGGGGCAGATTTCAGGCTGGTGTAGCAGGGGAAAGGCAGTGCCAAAGTCCACGGCCGTATCTTTTCACACCCTGTTGAGGCCATCATGAGGAAAAGCACATCCAAGGGCCAATGGCAGCCCCTGCTGTGTCTTCCTGACAGCCCAAGATTTCTGGTTCTCTTCCCCTTCTCCTAGTTTAAAAGCACCTACAGACACTTGGGTTTGCCATCCTCCTCATAGGATTTTCCGGCTATCGATATTCTTCTTGTTGCAGGGCATTTCTATTGATGCCACATCTCAGCTTGCATTATTTACACAGAGCTATCGAATCTGTCCCAGTATTCAGGACAGCCTGACAGAACCCAGCCTCCCTCTTTAAAGGTTAAACAGGCCAGGTCCCCTCACAACGTGGGCTCAATGCTTGGGAAATGCAGGGCTCTAAACAGCTACCTCCCCCTGCCCCCCCCCTTTTCATTTTAGCTCAGAAAGGTTACCCTGAGGCGCCTGGGACTGGGAAGTGGAGGGTGCTGGAGAGTGTGTGTGTCTCTTTAAATGCTCTTTGTGTCAGCGTGATAAGGAATTTGATGGCTTTATCAGAAATACCAAAGCTTTATTTAGCAGGGTGAGGCGAGCGCCACTCGGCTCCACACAATCTGCTGATAAATTGGAAAAAAAAAAAAAAAAAAAAAAAAAAAAAAGGAGGAAAAAAAAAAAAGAGGCAGTGGGGGGAGGAAAGTCTAAACTTTCCCTGATTACATTTGGGCATGGCCCAGCTTCCAGGGGACGTGGAGCTGGGCACATTTCCCTGCCTGACTGCAGCCGCTCTGGATGGTAAGGCCAGGTGTGTATCAGTGTTCTTGCTCAAGACCAGAGCTCCTTTAAAGGGCAGAAGCAACTTGGTTTTATCCCATTTCATCTTTCGGTGTCCCCACTGTTCACCTAGTCATGTCTCTCACATACTCCCTTTTCTTATCTTGTCCCCGGTTTGCTGCATGTCTCATCTTCCCTTTCACCTCTGCCCATGGTACTCAAGCATTTTTGGCCAACATCTGGCGTATGATACATGCCTTTGGATATAAAGGGCTTAGTATTCTTTCTCTGTTCTTCAAGCTGTGGACCTCAACAAGACGTTTGGGTTTGTCTGGTCTCTGGGTCTCATCTCCTTTACGTGGAGTCTGCCAGCCAGATCATATACGTGAGAGGCAGAGGCAGCAAGGTGGGAAAGGAGAGGTGCCTCAGGGAGTCATTAGGCACGGTGTGGAGGGGACTTTTGCAAAGCATCCCTTCTGCAGAGGGATGAGGCCGGCACAGGACTGGCAGGGAGCTCACAGCTGGAATGGGAAACACCCCCGGGATCAGGTCTGTGTCCCAGCCTGGATTACTAATCCAGCTGCAGGAGGACAGGCTGACATCGGAGGAGCATATCCACCCTTGGATCTTGCTGTCCTCCCGGTGTCCCACTGAGCTGTGAGAGGATGTGTTTGCCAGTGCTAACTCCAGTGCTCCTACTGGCGGTGGGCATACCTTGGAGGGGGAGTAGACTTGATTGAGGAGCTAGTTTGGGTGAGCTGCTGCTCTTCCAGAGCAGAGATACATAATCCGATTTAGACTATTGCAGACCACCATATTGTGGGGACCCCCTGCAGTGAGGGCAAAACCAAGTCAGAGAAATCTTCCCTTCAGTCCACTGTTGATGGGTTTAGGGAAGGCAGTGCTGAGTGAGGAGGCTGGGATGCATGACCCTGTCCTGCTACCACTGTATAATGCTTAATGCCGCTTTGCTTCTAAATGGGCTAAACCTTGATTCGGTGGTTAAATCGCAGAACTGGGAGTCAAGCCTCCTGGTCTCCAGCCACAGCTCTTCCACCAACTCCCCCGTGGAAATCTGCTGCCTTCTCCTTGCCTCTGTGAAAGGACTCCATGCACAGGAGCAGAGTAGCACCCAGGTTTGCAGCAGAGCAAGAAGGAGCGTGCAAGGTTTTCCAAAGGATGCACATTGCCACGGCTCCACCAAGGTCAAAGGAGTTGCGCTGCCTTACTGAAACAAGTCTGGCCCCATGTTTCTGTAGCACTTTGAGATCCGAGTTGGGAGGAGTTAGAGACAGACCCAGTATTTCTCCTGATTTGTGTTTATCATTAACACATGACATCTATTATATATTGTTACCATGTTTTGTTGTTCATCGCGTGCCTGCAAGCAGGCCACACACATTGTGACAGTTCTGGTCCCTTCCTGATCTCGTGCCTCCACACCTTTTCTTTCCATCCTTCTGTTCATTCTTACTCCTCCTCTTTCCTTTCTCTCTTTCTTTTGATTTTTCCTCTCTCCTCGGCTTGCACGCACACACACACAAACACATACACATACAAAGCCCTTTCACAGTTGGATCATCTGTTCTTGGCTCTCGCCCACATCTCTTTTTGATGTGGTTTCTAGAGGGTTTGGGCCAAGTCCCCCATTTCTCTCTCTGTCATCAGGAAGCCTGCTGCAGCCTCTGATTCCAGCTGGATCTGGTTAACTCTCTCTTAGGAAACCTTGCCACCTACCAGAGTAAGACTGGTGCTGTAAGCCTGGCCGGAAAGGAGAAAGAGGGCTTGAGCTGCTCTAAGTTACAGCCTGATGTTCTGGACAGTTACTCATGATTTACACTAATGTCCCTAAGCAGAGAACAAGGTCCTGAGCTGATGCAGCACAGAGTGTCTGGAGGCACTGGCTGTGGAGCTGCTCCTTTGGAAGATCTTGTTGGGTTTGTGTGGTGCTTCTCTTCCACAAAACTAGCTGCTGAGGGGCAGCACCCTGAGCTCTAGGCAGGGCTGTGGCTCATCAGCTCTCATTTTGGGGCTTCTCGTAAGGATGTAAAGCACATTTGATCTTGGTCTCAGCCTGGGGCATCTTTTGGCTTGCTTGAAGCCCTGTCTAGTGCATTGCTGTCCCTCTAGCTACTGTACGGGAGGGCAACCTGTTCACTTTAGCACCAAGTCAGAGAGAACCATGGTCCCCAGGAAATGCAGCTTTCAGTCCTACAGGCGATTCATCCTCCTTTGGAAGGCAGCATAAAAATGGTGTAACTGTGCATGTGAGAGGTTGAGTAGACAAATTTAGAAGAGGCTTAATAGCAATTAGGTTTAAATGACCCCTCTTTGGAAGGTTTCAAAGATCCCAGGTCACTTTTGGGAAGAGAGGCTTTCCTGAGTGCTCCTTGTCTGATTTCTCTCTTTGCGGCAGCAGAGCGGCTGCATCGCAGCTGGCTGCGCTCAGAAGTGCGTTGGAGTCCCCTGGGGGCTGCTGTTAATAGTTGTGCTTTCAGCACAGAGCGGGTGGATTGGACAAGAGGACAGAGGCAGGGGACACAGCACTCTCTTCTCAACACCCTTCTTGTGAACTGGCTGCTCAAGCTGCCGTTGTGGCTTGACTCAAATCCTGTTAAGTCGACAGCAAAACTTTCACCAGCCTCAGTCCATGGGCCAGTAAAGAGCAAACATTTTCAGCCAGGTCAGTTCCAGGGCCAGGGATGGGTTTAGGAAAGAAACACCTGAGAGACAGTTTGCTTTAATAAAATGGGGAGGGAAGTGAGAGTAGATTGCTTTGGGCATGGGTAATGGGGCATGGAGACCTCGCTGACTCAGCCAG
Organism: Aquila chrysaetos chrysaetos; assembly: GCF_900496995.4. Classification (NCBI taxonomy): domain Eukaryota; kingdom Metazoa; phylum Chordata; class Aves; order Accipitriformes; family Accipitridae; genus Aquila; species Aquila chrysaetos. The sequence continues at coordinate 5,668,451 of NC_044009.1, read as the reverse complement.
CACTGCGAACTCTGTCCTGGTCACTCAAGCTGTGGCCACTTATCCTCTTGTCTAAAATGAGCCCATCAACTCAGCCTGCTACCCAGCAGGCTCGTGTCCCCTGCCACAAAACATCTTTCCACGTGGCACTAACTGGCCCTTGCTGGCTGTACGAGCCAGGAGCCAGGGCCAGAGGGGCTGTGGAGCCTGGACCCCTTTGGCGTCTCTTGCAGCTCAGTGACAAGGTAGGGACAGTTTGCCCCATGGCTGCCCAATGCTGCTCTGTGCATGCAGCCCACATGCAAACTTTGCATTTGCTGCAGCCGGCAATCCTGGACGAAATTTGTTCCTTTCTAAAAGGAAAATTTGAATAGAATGGGCTAAAAGGCCTTGGGCTCCCCCAGTGTGGGCCTGGGGTGCTGGGACAGCATAGCTCCTCCCTGAAGCTGGCTAATAGAAATCAGTCCTGATTAGGATTAGTCCAGCCAGCACTGAGCTGGCAGGCTGATAATCTAATAAAAATTCCCAGGATTGGTTTACTCTGGGGAGGATTTGCGCTGGACGCGGGAGGAGCAGGATTAGCCCAGCTGTGTTAGGGAAGGGAGGGCAGCCGAGGGTGGGCAGGGAGGCTGCCGAGAGGGTGGGGGGAGCAAGACAGACAGCAAGAGTAAGTGGAAGTGACAGGGTCAGACCGGGCCTTTGTCCTACAGCCTGATTAGAGAGTCTGCCCCCAGTTTCTTACACTTTGGGATGTTGTCGGACAAACTGGAGCTTAAATCTGTCAGAGCGCAGTAGAGATTGGAGTTGACGTCCCGGGAACATATTCCTTGCTGTGCAGAAATCCAGCCCTGCTGGGAAAATGTAAAATGCCCATCCCAGCCCCCTCTGAGCTGGAGGAGATGTGAGCTCAACTTCTTCCTTCAGCTATGTTGAGTGGTTGAGGCTGAGCAGCAGAGAGGCTTGTCCAGAAGCAGGTATCTGCCATGAATGGTCCATGTCCAGTTCCAGACTAGTCTCTCCAGCTTCATCCCCTGACGGAGAGGAAGTCCTGGAAGCCAGATTGTTGCGCTCTGGCTGAAATCACCAGCCTTTGCTTGACATGGTGGCAAAGGCACCCGCCATGTGTGAGTGAGAACTCGGCAGGAGATCCCTGTTCTTCCAGGGAATCTCAGGGTGAGCAGAAAAGCTCCTTTGTAGGCAAGGAGAAGGCCTGAGGCTGCAGGGAGTGACTCTTCAGACTGGAGGTGCCAAGGACTTCTTTGGCTGCTGTTACTGAGGAAGACCCTTAGTAAGGGAGGCAGAGCAGGAAGGTCTTTTGAAGGCAGTATTAGCCAGACCCCAGCTGTGCAGGCACTCAGGAACGTGCTTCTCGGTGTTGCTGTTTTTTTGGCAGCTCTGAAAGCGCTCCATGCCCCACCTTGAGTTGCCTGGGGAGCTGCTGGTGTGCCTGGTGCAGCGCACAGGCATGGGGAGCTCCTGTCAGCCCTCATCTGGCTGCTCTGCTGGTTAGCAGGGGGAACCCAAGCTGCCTTTCTGCTGCAGGGCTCCTCAACCTGTAGCCCCTGGAATGACTGTGAAAAATAGAAGTAACCCTGAAATGTGCATGCCCATTCCCATAATTTTAAAGCAAGAATATGTGGGGGAAGAAGAACAAAGACTCAATGTTTTCACCTAGATGTTGCACAAGATGATCTGTGGATTATTTCAGCCATGTTCTAGTGCATTATCAAAAGGTGTCCTTCCAGTCTTCTCTGGCTTCCTCAGCTGTGTAGTTTAATGCTCCCTAGACAAGGCAGGAGAGAGCCCCACAATCTTCTGAACTCATCCTTTAATTCTCCCTGTCACTCCCATCTTCTCCCCTTCAACTCATTTGGGCTGCCTTTTCTGTTGCTTGCCTGGGAAGTTCATCACAAAATCCCAGACTCTTTAAATGCATCTTATCCCTCTGGGGACACTGCAGTTGGATAAGGACGCCTGCAGAGAGAGACCCTTCAGAGCGTTAAGTGGGGAGTCCTGCCTGGAGCAGAAGAACCGGAACAGCTACTCCAGATGTTCATGGACACAAGGCAGGAGCTGTATAGGATGCAAACCCCCTCCTGGAGTCTGAACTCCACAGAGAAATGCCCTCAGAGCTCCAGAGGTTGCAGGTTGTGTGAGGGTTTTTTTTTTCCCCTTTAACAGCTGCAGCTACTGTGGATGGGCTGGAGCATTTCCCAGTGGAGTGCATCTGTCTGTGGACCAGCATCCTAAAAGCTCTGGGTCTGGCAGTTCTTTGGGAAACACCCCCTAACCATGAACCCCCACCCCCAAAAAGAAAGAAAGAAAAAGCCTCTAAGATGAAACCAAGATAACTAAATAACGAGAGCACTGTCCTCTCCAGGCTCGGGTAGCTGCATATATGATTGTCAACTTGATGAAATCCCCCCGGATGTAATGAGCTGATTTTCTGCTGTTAATATTGCATCTGCTGATGAAGGATTCGTTAGGATAATGGAACGAAGCTAAAATATAAATGACTCGCTGTCAAGAAGCAGCTTTTGCTTGTGTTCTCCTGACAGTTCCTCGGCCATGGCGAGGGAGTTTTGTGCGCTCCGCACACGTTTGCGAGGTGTGTACGATCATTTGGTCCTGCATGTACAGGGACACACGTGTCAGAGTATGTTCCCTATGAGCTGATTGCCCTGGTAGCCTGGAAGCCCACGGCACGCGCCCGTCCCGACCTGCTGGCACACTGCTGGGCAGCCGAGGCACTGGCGTTTTTCTCTGTGCCGGTGACTGCTGCTTTTTGCCTGCCGGTGGGGACCGAACGGTGCTGCTGTCAGGGAGCAGCGGCCAGACGAAGGTGCTCCTTTGCTAAGCTGAGGCTGCCAGGAGAGGTGAGGGAAGGTGTGCTGCTGGAAAAGTATCTGCGCCTTTACTCCAGGTCTTTTTTGTAGCTGGCATGTTCCTTTTTTCATTTTGTTTTGTTGCCAAAGTTGCTGGGTTTTCTTTCTGAACAAGAGAAATCAGTTTAACCACGTTAGGAGGTGAAACTGATCTTTGCTCACAAAGCTTGTTGAAATGCAGAGTATTATTTTCATTGGAAAATGCAAAAAAGATTTTGATAAAAGGGGTCTTACTATTGCTGAGTAGTAATCTTACATCTGTGCATAAAAACTCAAGGTTCCACTGTCTGTTTTGAGAGCGGGGGTTGTTTTTCCCTGCAAAAAGTAAAACGGAACCAGCTCCGTCATTGAGGGGATTTCAACTTTAATACAATTTCGCACACGCGGCCCCAGCACTAGTTTGCTCATCCCATTTCAGGGTTGTGTGCACGCATCTGAGTGTGTGTTAAATCCTTGTTATCAGATGTGCAGGGAGGAAAACCTAAGAATATGTTTACAAGTATCTTTGGTATCTTAGACTTTCTGTACATTTCATAACAGGATTAACCAAAACATAACATTGCCAACGCCTCATTTTACCCTGTGTCTAAGGACATTTGGTGTTTTCCCTTAAAGTCCGTGTTTCTGGACACAGGAGACCGAATGAGAATCTCAGCTTTCATTATTTGTTTGGTTTTTTTAGTTTTTAATCACATTTCTCGCTCTTCTGATTACCAAGGAGGAAAAAAAAAAAAGGAATGAAAACATGAACTGTAATGGCTCAAAAATGAAATTTAAAAAGGCCTTGTTTTCTATTATTATTTTTCAAATCACATTTTTCAGCCAATAATGTCAGGGATCGGAGCAGTGATTTTTTTTCTTTTTTTTTTTTTTTTTTTTTTAATAGCTGGAGCTGACACACTCAGATGTGCTGTTTTTCTGGAGGTGTGAGGTAGTGGTGTCCCAGCCCCTCCAACCTGCACATCTTTGGTGGATGTTCAGGTTCCTCTCCCAGTCCAGCAAAGCCTTGCCTGACCCGGCTCTACTTTTGGGGAGTTGCTCTCACTGTTCAGACTCTCCTCCTAGCGAGGAACATCGGTGGTTTAATTGAATCATTCTTTACAAAAGACCATGAATATAAATGATGGGGGAGGGGGGAGACACATGAATATGATGCTAGAAATTTTGCATTGAAATATATTTGATGGAAAACAGCTTTCTGACAGAGTGAAATTTGGAGTGTGTGCCTGTGTGCGTGTATAAACATATATGTATCACTTTTTCAACCCTTTTTGTGAAAACATTTCTTTGCTCTTCCTCATGATAAACACTACATGGAAGAAAATTTTCAACTGAAAAATTACTTTCCCCAAGACACTTGGCAGGAAGAACAATCCTTTTCTAACCAGTGTTCTGTCTGAATTTGAGCTACTTGTGGAAACTTAAGGAAACGAGTGAGGTAGTGGTCCCTCGCACTGGAGGCAAAGTGCAAGGGACAATTAAGTCCAGTGCTGGCTGCAGGCATCTTCCTTGGCCCCGTCCCACCGGAACCCCTAAAGATGACTCTGCATCAGGACTCTGGCATGCCAGAAAAGGCAGAGCAGGGACACTTTCCAGGGGACCAGAGTTACTCCCAATGGCAAGGTGGTGCAGAAAAGGTGGAAGGCCTTTTGTGTTTCCGCGCTTTCTATTGCACAAGCTTTGAAGTTCCAGACTCGCAGTGGAAGAAGCTGGTGAACAGTTTGCAATTTCTTTGCTGCCTCTTGGCGACAGTAACATAGCCAGTCCCAGGCAACTGGAAGTCCTAAGCTGGGCTCCAAAAACGTGAGATCATCCTAGAGATTTTGAGATGGAATAGGTAAATGCCGAAGGGTATGACGTTCTTGGACTTGCTTCCTGAATCCTTCAGCCTTCCTGGGCTTTTCTCTGCAGAATTAGCCTTGGCAAGGGAGAGGAGGTGGGCAGGGAGGTCTGACCAGCGTCCTTCCCTCTTGGCATCTCTGAGGCTTTTTATACCAGTTGCTTAAAGGCAAAGAGCCAGATCCCGAGCCAGCGTAAACCAGCACAGCTCTGTCGATGTCAGCAGGGCCTCCCTCATTCACACCCACTCGGGCTCTCCTCCCGGCATCAGGGAAGCTCTTTTGAGGAATTTGGTTGCGAATTCAAGGACTGCTTGGCTGGGACAGAGTGTCTGTGTTATGGGAGGGTCCCCTTGGCTCTGGGGGCTTGTTCGCTTTGGGCAGGCTCGACCTACAGCAACCAGCCTGGGGGGAAATCACAGACCCCCTCTCCCCAAACCCTCCACTTTGTTTTTTCCTCTGTTTCCACCCTTGTCCAGGTACCCCCAGGGCCTAGCAAGCCCAGTCACCTCTTCCCACATGCCAGGTCTCTTGGGCCATCACTTGGAGCGTATATGTGTGTTTCTGTGTGTCACACTTAGTTTTTTTCCTGGGGTCCCCTGCTTCATCATTATCTTAATCACTGTTGTGTTAAGTTTCATGCTTCTTTTGACCTTTATTTTCGGCCTGGTTATGCTGTTTATCTGCCTCTGACACTTGTCCCCTGGTGCTATTGCCAGGGAAACCCAGCACAGAGGCCTTTCCCTTTTCCCCCACCCCCTTGTCCCTTTCTGTTTAATTTTTTTCTTTCCTCTTTTTTCTTTTTTTGTCTTTTAACATGGTTTTCCTAAAAAGTTTTTTAATCAATCAAATTTGAGGCAGAAAATAGGCTTGGTCACGCCTGGTCCTTGGGTCGTGTGACACTCACTCAGGGTCCTGACAGCTCCTCAAAAGGGGCACCCGGGACGAGGAGGGGGGGGGGGCCGGCAGCGCGTTTCCCCAGGAAAGGGCCCGTTTCCATGGCACTGCCCCCACCTCTCCGCCATCCGCCAGCCCGATGTGGGCCTGAGGCTCTTCAAAAGGGGTGTTGGGAAGCGTGCGTGTGTGCGGGTCCGGGGAACAAAACGGTGGCGCGGGGGCGGCAGCGGCGGGGGCGTGCTGGCTGCGCTGACAGCTGCCGGGGTTCTCTGCCACCGGAGCTCGTGGGGAGCCAGCGGGAGCGACGGCGATTGAGCCAGGGCCCCAGCCAAATCCGCATAATCAGGGGCTTTTCATAAATGCCCCATTTTTCATCCCCATCTAAGGCATTTGCTCTGAGAGAGCCGGTAGCCCTGACATGGAGGGACAGCGCTCCTGAGTCCTGGTGCACACCCCTGGCTCTGCCTTCCTCGCTTGCTCCGCTCCCCCTGCACCCTCCTCCTCCTCCTCTGCCCTCGTCTCGCACATTGGCAAGGGCCCGCTCCTCTGCCAAACTGCAGCTCCTGCCCCTCTGGCTATGGTAGGGCCCTGCCGGGGCTGGGACGGCGGAGGCCTCGTGGCTATGTCGATGGTGCCGGCTCCCGCCACGGCAGGACCCGGTCTCTGCATGTGCCTCGCCATCCTTGGCACTGTCGCTTTTCCCTCAGATCCCCCCTGCTTCCCTCACCTCTGCCTTTCCCCACCCTGCCCTGGGATACCACTTGCCCTTCTGCTACCTTCATCCAAAGCTCTGTGCTGGGGATTTTAAAGTCTTTTTCTACCCCTCCACCCCTTTCTCAAGCTCTCTTCTTTCTCACTGCTCCCTCCTGTCCTTCTTTTCCCCATGCCCTTTCCAGTTCTCCATTTGTGCAGGGTCTTTTTCTCTCTCTCTTTTTTATAATTAATGATTAGTTTTAATTGGTTTGCTTAGGCAGCCTGACAGCAAATTAGCAGGAGCCAGCCCAGGGCTGCCGAATGCCAAGTTTGGGGACTGCTGTGCTTTACAGATGTCAGGGCGGGAGGTGAACTCCTTGAGATCCTCCCTTGGCACCCCCCCGCCGCTGTGCTGGGCGGTGCTGTAGCTGCGCTGCGAGGTCGGGGTCTGGGGCCTTTCCTGGTCCTGGGTGCCATCAGTGCTGGGAAGCTGGGACCAGCAGTGGATTGGGACCAGCAGGGCTGCTGGCTCCCTTCCCTCTGTCCCCTGCCTGGTTCCAGCAGTCCAGAGGTGGCTGATGGGCACTGAGCTGCAGGGTTACCTTCAGCATGGCCCCTGTCCCTTTTCTACTGTCCAGCACTGGTTTTGCTCCTTCTTTTTGCATCACCTTTATTGAGCTGGACTGGGCTCCGCTCAACAGGTTTGAGCAGAGGGGGAAAGGGTGAGAGGCAGGGCAGGATTTCCCCGGGGAGTGCTGTGCCGAGGGGGAGTCCTCAGGAGCAATGAAGCAGGCGGCTCTACCCAGTGCTAAAAGGCAGGTAATGGGGAAAGGGTGGGAAGGGAAGGGGGGCTTTGCTCTTTTCTTCCTTCGCAGTGATTTCCCTTTGCTTTGCTTCTCTTTTCTTTGCCTTTTTTATAGCTCCCATTTTTCTTTTTTATGAGAGAGAAACTGCAGGGTTCTCCCAGGGCTGGGAAGAGCACTCGGTCCCAGGCTGCTCCCAGCCAGATGGAGGGGAAGAGAAGGGGGGCAGTGGGCCCGTAATCCTAGGAGGAGAGTTTTCCTGGTTAAAGAGGATTGGGGATGGAGTCTAGGACATTTCAGCCTGTTGTTTTAGGAAGAAGGGGCAGACCATGACCTATTTGGGATGCTTGTTACCCTCGTTTTCGGCACAAAACTTTGTGGAGCACACTGGCAGCTGTGTAGCCCTAACAATCAGTGGATGTAGTTGGTTTGTATTGCGCTACTGGTATTGCCTTGTAATGGCAGCTGAAAAAGGGGAAAATGGGAGATAACGTGAGTTTCCCTCCCCTTCAGCCTATGCGTTTTTCCCTGAGCAGCCCAAGATCGGTAGGAGATGATAGCTGGGTGTGACTGTGTGGTGAGAGCGTGCAGGACTCTGTCCCAGGAAACTCGGGGTGTCCTTCAGCTGCCCCTTGCTCTGCCCTGTTGGTCGTGCCGGTTCCTCACCTTGGCTCACCAGCTTCTCCCCCTGCTCAGGCCAGGCTTGGGCCAGACTGGGGACGTTTCTGTGCCGCTGCCCCATCCCCTCACTCCTGAGGGAGGGTGTGAGCTGCATTCCTCTGAGCATCAGCGCCTGGGCAGGGTCCATGGCCCAGAGCCCAGGCTGGGCTTGCAGAGGAAAGAGATGGGTTTTGTAGCTGCCTTTTGTTCTGAAACATCTACTCAGCAGATGACAAGGCCCAGCTGTATTTATAGAGCACCCAGGATATTCCAGCCCTTCTGCAAAACCAAGAAGGCTTGTCGGGCTGGTGACAGTAGGGGGTGTTTCTTGTACCCAGCAATCCTGGACCTTCTCAGTTATCCTTGCTTCAGGTGTTAATGGGTGCTTTTGCCCTTTCTGGATACCAGACCAGCCCTCCAGCTGAGTGTTAATATCTACATATGCCTTTTTATGGGATCCAGAGCACATGCAGAACTGAAATAAGAGGGATCTGGTGTCTTCCTGGGATTTCTGTCATGGAGGAGCAGTCTTCTTGTCAGTCACAGAGGTCCCTGCTGCATTCCAGATTCATGAAAGATGGAAGCCAGCACAAACACGTCTGCTAGCAGATCCGTGTGTTGTTCAGCTGTGAGTGTACTGGCAAACACCATGCTGTGATACCTTGCTGCAGCCTGGCCCCTTCCCCAAAGACTCGTACATTTAGAGCTCACTCAGGTGAAAATACTGATAATGCACGTAGAGACTGATGCTATGCAGGCGTCCCCTGAGACTCAGAGGCTTTGGTCACAGTGCTCACTCCTCTGCCCCTGCCCTGTTCAGGACATGCTGCTGTGCACACTCACACAGCTCAAGTGTCACTCCCCAGTCCTGATGTGACCCTTAACAGAGAGTCCCTCACGTGGCTTTGCCAGTGTTTTGGACCTTAATTGAGCTTTGGGCCTCTGCAGAGCAAGGCTAGGGATGAGTCTTCCTTTCCTGGGAAAGGAGGGAGAGGGATGAGGGAGAAGTGTGGAAAAATACCTGCTAGAAAAGGCATTGAGACCTCCCAGCTCGTTTCACTTTTGTGTGATCTTGGCTTATTCCCACAGCTGGTGTCCATGCAGTAACAGAAGGTGCATTTTGAACTGCTGCAAAACTTCCATGTTCTGTGTGCTTAGGAAGTCCTCTTTTCCTTTTCACACCCACTCACCCTCTCGGGAGGTGTTTTAAGACCCTTTTCACTTTCTTGTAGGCTGTTTACATTTCACTGCACTTCAGTGAGCCAAAAGGGGCTCAAGGAGTTGGCCATATGCTGTACACCCTCGTGTGCCAACAAGACTGTGACAGATCCAGCTGAGCCTGGTTATGACCCAGGCTGTGTCATCTGTTTGTCAGTCCGTTGGTGGCCAGTGCCAAGGAATAAGTCGTGCTCGGACTTTTTTGGCCAGGTGAGGCTTGGGCCAGGCCAGACAGGTGACCACGTGCCCAAACCCTGTGCCGTAGCTCCTACTAGTGAGGCACATGCGGCACTCAGCAGAGAGCTCAAGGACTGTCAGTGCTGTGGTGGCTGTATTCCCACCTGTAGGGCCGAGCTCAGGATGCAGGGCACTTGCTCTGCGGCTTACCAAGTTTATTGCTGATACTAGACTGATCAGGACAGTTTCAAAAATTGGTAGCGCCACTGGAGCGTCAGGCACTCTACGAAGTTAAAGGAAGGCACAGCTCTTTCCCTGTGAGAGTAGCCGTCCTTCTTCCTGGTGTCAGAGCTGTTCCTTCACTTCTCATTTTAGCAATGTGGGTGCCAATATTCGACCTCTCCCTTTGCAGTTTAGGGGACTCCGTTACAGTTGTGTAGTTCTTGACAGCTGAATAGCAGCTGAGGATCACCAGCTGTTTCACCGTAGAGCTACGGGAGGGAAACTGAGGCATGGAGCTGCAGGTGCCTAAAGATGCCCTCAGAGTTCCCCGAGTGACTCGCTGAGGGGTTACGCTGCCTGGGGTCCTCGGTTGCACATCCCACAGGCTGCCAACACAACCCATCGTTGCAAATGAAACTGAGGGGAGCGGAAAGGAGTGATGCCTCCCACCCTGCCCTGCTGTGCATTTGGCTTGGCTTGTCGCCCTTCCTCTCCTCTTCCTCCCCCAGCACCCCTCACTGCCAGCACGTGCCCTCAGTCCTGCCTCGGCCGGCAGCCTGAGCTGGCTCCTTTAAGGCAGGCACGCCGGGGAATTGTGCGTGGTGCCAGCCTTCGCTGCAAGTGCCTCTCCCGCTTCCCCCTCGGAAAGTTTCCTGCCCAATTGTTATGTGCGATCCGATCTGAAAGTTGCTCTCTAAGCTTCTTGTCACATTTTGACTTAATGAAGTGCAACTGGAGTGGGAATTGGGGTTCATCACGCCAGTCTCACTGCGCTCCCTTGTTGTCAGAAAACAGGGGCGGTTGGGGACCGTAATGCAACGCTGCAAGTCGTTATCATTCCGGTCAGTCTGTTTAACACAAAATTAAACAAAGAACTAATTAGTGCCTCATGAATTAATAAATGCGCAGTTGCCGGGTAGGAAGGGGAGGAAGGAAAAAGGTTGTTGAAGGAAAGATACTGAAAAAGTCGAATTAGGATGTTGTGTCAAGGGGAAAAAAAAAATCTGAGTCCACTTTGGTGAAGAGTTTGGATCCATTGGTTTCCTTGGAATAAGCTCCCCTCCTCCTCCTGCGTCCTGCTTGTCTGCTCTAGAGCAGCGATGTACGGGCAGGCACGGGGAAGAGGCAGCCTTTCAGTGCTTAAAGGGGGCTTATAAGAAAGATGGGGGAAAACTTTTTAGCAGGGCTTGTTGCAGTAGGACAAGGGGTAATGGTTTTAAGCTGAAAGAGGGTAGATTTAAACTAGATACAAGGAAGAAATTTTTTATGATGAGGGTGGTGGAACGCTGGAACAAGTTGCCTGGAGAGGCTGTAGAAGCCCCATCCCAGGAAACATTCAAGGTCAGGTTGGACGGGGCTCTGGGCAACCTGATCTAGTTGAAGATGTCCCTGCTCCCTGCAGGGAGGGTTGGACTAGATGACCTTTAAAGGTCCCTTCCAACCCAAACTATTCTATGGTTCTATGATTTCTTCACGATGTTCCCTAGAAGCTGGAGCTGGGATCCACAGGCCAGTAGCCAGATATAAATATTTATCCAAAGAGCTTTATGCCCAGATGTGGGAGCTGAGAGGTGTGGGGTGGAAGCCCTTCCTTGGAAAGGAGGGAGGCTTCGAAGATGGTCATGGCGAGCAAGTCTCCTCTCTTTGTCCAGATGCTTTGGAGCATCATGCTTTCTGGTGAGGGGTATTATGTCATGGCTGGGGTCTGTCCCCAGAAGGTTTGTCTTCCTCTGACTCAGGGGAGGGAGCCAGCTTTTGGTCTCCTGAGTTAGAAGAGGGGGCCGGAGCAAGTCAAAGGGGAAGCCCCATGGAGGAGGGCAGGGAGGCAGGGACAAGGTAGGGAGGAGGAGGAGGAGGAGGGAGGGTGGCAGTGGGGTAAGCAGGAAGAGGGGCAGGGTGAGGCGGCACCCATGGCTTCACAGGTGGCGACACGTTGCTCATTTTTCTGGAGAATCCAAGATTGTCACAGTAACAGTGTGTAATCTCAGATTAACTATGTCCCAGCAACGCTCCCCCTGCCCCTGCTCCTTGCCCTGTCAGTGCTAGCCGGCCTCGCTTCCCTCACGGAGGCATGCAGCGCTGGGGAGGACGGCTGGCACTCTCGCAGCGGAGCTGGGCGCGCGGGCTGTGCTGGATGCCTACCCGGCCAGCCAGCCCCGCAGGTGCCGTGCCGTGCCACGCTGCAAGCGAGCGGGCTCTGCTCTGGCGCATTGTCAGGCAGGGAAGCAGGCAGAGCTGGGGGAGGGAAGAGTCCATCCTTAAGAGGACATGTCAAGTACAATTAGCGTTATCTGTCTAAATATGTACTGGGAACACAGAATACAAGAGGAGGCCTGGCTGGCTTTAATGGAGACATATGCAAGGTCATATTGCCTCATACAATCCCCCAATCTGATTTGGGGATTACACATTCTAAGTAAATTGGCGTTATTCCTCTTGCATCATTGATAAGCTGCGGCCGAAAGAAGGGGAGTAAAAAAAACAATTAAAAACTCAAACCCAAGAATTGACCGTGCACAGGGGCGAGGGAGTGAAGCCAGGAAGGCAGAGAGAGTTACAGGCAGAGAGCTCGGTAAAGGGGGAGAGAACAAAAGGGAGGGAGAGAGAAAAGAGCATGACAGAATAGCAGAGAAAGCGATGGAAAGAGCAAGGAAGAAGGGAAGAACAAAGGGAAGAAAAAGGTGGGAGAGGGGATGAGAGAGCCAGAAGGACAGAGGGTGCCAGGGTGGGAGAAGGACCTCAAGTGGAGGAGCTGTTACTCCAGCCGTGCCCTCAGCCTTGTTAGCACAAGGATTTGAGTGGGAAAGGAAGGAGACAGGCTGGTTATGCATCTTCCTCACCCGAGGGGCTCTCTGCGTTCCGTGTCCGTCCATCCATCTGGGATATCTCACCAGCTCCTTCCCACTCTGGGTCCCAGCCAACACCAGGCATCTATCTTTGGCGCAGCGTGCAGGCAGCGGTGGAGTGTGAGTGACAGGAGGAGGCCGTCCGCACGCATGGAGCACCAGGGCCCCAAAACACAGGGGCGAGCCACAGCGGCAGCAGAGAGACCCCAGAGCCAAGTCCCTCTCACTTTTGCTCTCCAAGGGGCTAAAGCAGGGTCCCTACAAGGAGCCGAGTTGCGGCACGCTTTGCTGCACCCTGGAGAGAGAGGCATGCTGTGAGCTGGTGCTTGGCGCAGGCGGCTGGGGCTCCTGGATTCAACCACGGACTCACTGTGCGTGACCTCGGGCCAGTTTTGCATTTCACTGCCACGTCTCGGGCAGTTGTGATAGCTGTTTTGGCAGGGTTGCAAAACAGAGACTGCAGGAATGGGCCAAGCACCCTTGCCATTGTGCGTGAAGCCACCCTGTGCTCCCTGCCACCTTCCGGCTCTGGGAGAGGGAAGTCCCTGGCTGGCTGAGTGTGGAGCAGTCCTCCCCCTCCCGCGAGCTGTCCTCCCACCCTGCCTGTGCAGGATAACCCCCTCCGGAAGTCTCACGGCACGGCTTTTATGCTCTGTCACATTTTTGGAACATATGGTTTTAAATAATTCAATTTACTTTTCATGTGTTTTGCTGTGACTTTTTTTCCCCTCTCCCTTTTCTCTTTCCTCCTCGCTCTCTGCATTCTCCAGGAAGGAAGACGCACAGATGAGTGGATAAGGGGGTTCAGTGCCTTGGGACCCAGTCCTGCACCCCGTCATCTTGTGCCTCATTGGTGTGCAAGGGAGGCCTCAGCATTAACACACTGGTGAACCTCTGGGAAAGAGGGGTCAGCAGAGGAAATGGGAAGATTGGAAAGGGAAAAATTTGGCATGGACCGGAAAGCGCCCTTGGATGTGTGGGCAGAGTATGGTGCAGACCAGCACAAGGTCTGTCTGTGGTACCTGGGAAGCAGGATTCAGGCCAGTAATGGCCTGAGAGAGTGAGCGTAATGGCCTGAGAGAGCCAGTGCTCTCTCTATGCTAAATTATTCCCAGTCCTTTTTAGGAGTCTTATGCACAGTTAAGTGCAGGAGTGACGTGTGTCTCGTGGTGTGCATGGCACTGCACGGTGCGGCCAGGAGCAGGAAAGCACTTTGTTCCCGTGCGAAGTCTGAATGCCCCATGCTGGCCCCGCTTGCAGCTGGGTTCTCACCCAGCTTTTGTGAGTGTCTGTGCCTTGGCTCTTGGTCAGGTGTGCCCTGTGTATTAACTGGAGTCTTTCTCTTCCTTCCCCAGGATGAAGTGAATTTAGAGCTAAAAAAGAGGCAAGAAACCAGGCCTTGAAATCTCCGAAAGGTAGGAGAGACTTCAGACTGCAATGGGTATGTCACTACGCCCTCCTGGGTTCTCTTTTCCTCTGTGTGTCTCTCACACTTTATGGCCTGCTCGCTGTGGCTGTGTCTGCACTAGAACTTCTGGGATTGGCCTGTTGTTAGTTATAAAGAGACATGAAAATAGAAGAAGGTCTAATGCAGACTTGGCCTGTGTGTGTCCTAATCTCATCTTTGTCTTTGTACACCAGTTGTTCTGGGCACCTGGTTTTGTCACTGTGGGTTTTCCTCAGTATCTTCTCTACTGCCTCTATCTTTACAGATAAAATGTGTGTAAGGGCTTTGGTGAGGAGGGTACTGCTTTATCTTTGTCCATGTGGGCTGGTGGGAGATGGATAAGGTCTTCTCACTGAATAGGATGCAGTCTCCATCTACTGTGAAGTTTTGCTGAGCTCAGTTCACATAATTTAAGATGGTGATGTGCACGCTCTCCTCCTCCTCTGGCACGTTTTTATCCATTCAGACTGCAGCATCATGCTGGTAGGATGGAAGCAGCTCTGTGTCTCCAGCAGAATTCTGACTTTTCTGGGTTTTCCCTTTACCTAGACCCTCATGGTCTGTGTTATTGCAGAAGACCCCCAACTTCGCAGTCTCCTAGAGCTGGATGGTCACTTAGTCCATGCCTGATAAGAATTAGAGGCCTAGAGCCCAAGGAAATGAAAGGTGATTGCCTCTCTTAAAAGCCTCATCTCCATGTGGTGGGTAGGAGAGTCCCTATGCCACCTCAGGTGATGCTCACTGAGAAGTCCCTGCCATGCCAAGGCAGTTCCTACTGTCCTTGCCTCCTCCTCCTGGCCCCGGGAGGACCACGGGGCTCCCTTGTGTGTCAGCCAAAGAGTTCCCACTCTTTTCCCCACATCTCTGTGCTGTACCCTCTGCAGCGCCACCAAGTCTAGCCTCTCCCATTGCTCCTCTCCCTCCCCAGGCGCCAAGGCAAGTCTGAATACCAGGCCAGTGGCGGTGGGGAGGGTGGGGAGTGCTCTGCCCTGTGGGACATCACCTCAGAGGTGCCGGGAGCACTCGCTGCGGTGTGTCTGCGCTTGGAGCATCCCTGCAGTAGTGGGGACCCCTGAGCCCCAGCGTCAGGGAGCTCATAGGCTGAGTCCGAGCGGTATCAAGAGGGGCCCGGGCTGGCTGGGGCGGGAGGGGGCCCCAAGCCAGGCTGGGCAGTGTCAGAGGTGACCGGTGGAAGGCCAGTGTTATGTAAATACCGTTGCTGTAACATGGCAGGCCTGAATGGCCCTATGCGTCCATCCATCATTGCTGGGGAACAGAAGCCTCCCTGGGAGCATGGGGGGCCGGCAGCGCGGGGCATGCAGACACAGGCAGCATGTGCCCTACTCATAAACTGTTTGTTTTCTTTTTGTCTCTCTCGTTTCGGGGCACCCCGCCGAGAGCAACTCTCTGTTTTGTCCTTGCAACCTCTCCCCCAACCTTCCCCCCGCCACTTCAGCCCTTCCTTTTCCTCCCTCCTTCCCCCCGCCCTTAAAAAAATGGGGGGGAAAAAAAAAGAAAAAAAAAAGAAAGTCCCCAGTTCACATTGCGGCTTCTTTCTCTGACTTCAAAGGCTCCCCATCATTGTTTGGGATCGGCAGGCAGTGGCCCTGAAAACGTGATCACAGCCAGGCACAGTGTAGGTCACCACCGAGCGCCATGCTCCGAGCGCTGAAAGGAACAGGCAGATTCTTCCCTTTTCATGCTTCACAACCCTGGTTACAGTGCTCTGCCTCGCCCGCGTGCTCCTCGCTGCGTGGCTATTCTTGCTCTTTTCTCCTCCTTTTCCTCCCGCCCTCCCTCCATCTCTTTCTCTCAGGTCCCTCATTTCTCTGTCCGTTTGCTGTCATTCTGCCTTCCTCTGTGCCCAGCATCACGCACTTTTCACACTTTCTTCTTTTTCTTCTTTCTG
Organism: Aquila chrysaetos chrysaetos; assembly: GCF_900496995.4. Classification (NCBI taxonomy): domain Eukaryota; kingdom Metazoa; phylum Chordata; class Aves; order Accipitriformes; family Accipitridae; genus Aquila; species Aquila chrysaetos. The sequence goes on along the minus strand of NC_044009.1, from coordinate 5,652,877 downwards.
TTACTTTTCTTCCACACTCTCTCCTGCCTGGTATGGCACCGCAGTCCCTTCTCTCTCTCCTCTCTTTGGTGCTCTGTTATATGAATCACTGTTCTCTTTCTCCCTTTTCCCTCTCCTACAGGCCAGGCTGGAGGTTGATTTCCTCATGCTCCCCGTTCCTGTTCAGTAGCAGCCTTCCTCTGACATTTCCCTGTGTTTCTGTCTTCCCCAGTGATATCTCACTCACTGTGCCCAAAATTGCGGAGGTTCTGTAATCTCTGGATTAGCCCCAGACAGCCTGCAGTCCTGTTCTCCCCGCAAGGTGCAAGCCGACTGCTTTCATGTGCAATGGGCTTACTCCCCCGGAGTTTAGCACAGCCTTACGTGGGGAGGCAGCGCACGGTGCCTGCCAACAGCGTCAGCTTCCAAACTTGCTCGCTGGCTTTGCTGGTTAACCTGCAAGGAGCTAGCAAGTAGGGTTAGTGTTGCGGCCGAATTTGTGAAGCCAGGCGGTGACTTCACGTCTATCACAGGGAAACAGAGGAAACATTTGAATCTTGTAGGTCTCATGTGGAACATGACACTGGTGGTAGTGCTGGAGGGCAGAGTTAAGCAGAGATAAGGCAGAGTGAAGCAGGCCCAGCAGTTTGAATGGGCCTTCCAGAATACTTTTGCAGTGGATTTCAACCGGGGAGCATCACCTCATTGTTCTGAAACTTGGGCGCACGTTTGGCTGCACGGTGAGCCACAGTCAGATGGCAACTCCTCGCCTGCAAAGCATCCCCCCAGCAGCACCAAGAGTTTCATTTTATCTGCAGAAGAACAGCACAGGACTCAGCACCCCTCCAGCACCCAGCCGGGGTACAGCCGCCCTGTCCTCCACCCCCGGAAGCGGAGATCACGGTGCTTGTGCCTCCGGTGATTTGTGAGGTTGTTTTAATGCCGAAGAGCCCACCAGGACTTGTCTCTTGCTAAATAGGCATATTAAGGGACATTGCGGCAGGGGTTATAGAGTAATAATTTGTCCTAATGAGCTGGTGTCACGTTCTCCTAGGCCGAGCTGTGCGCGAGCAGGAGCCGTGGTAGGAAGGGGCTGCACTGGCTGACCTGTCAGCCCAGGTTAATGAAGTACTGTGCCGCTTGGGGGGTCAGAGAGCAGAAGCTCAGCCAGCCTGCAGTGGCTCAGGGGGGCTGGAGGGGAAGGACAGGGCTCTCCCCTGAGCTGAATGCCCCGGGCAAAGGCCTGTGCCCTGCAGGACAGAGCAGCAGGATGCACGTTATGACACTGGGATCTCTGTGCTGTGCTGGTGGGCTGAGTGCCACTGCATCCTCATCAAACTGTCTCGGCAGGCAGAGGTGAACCTGCTGCAGCTGGGATTTGGCAGGGGTTTGTCCTCTGGCCTTGCAGGGCAGCCCAGGTTGGCACATGTGGAAGGAGGCTGGAGAAATAAGAAAGAAGAGATCTCACCTCTTTTACAGGTGCTCCCAACACTGGCAGGGCTGAGCTCCCAGACCAAAAGAAAAATTCCTCGTGACACCAGGGGTAGGTGCAGGCAAGTGGACGGTGGTGATGACCAGCGTCTCTAGGAGGTTTACAGAGAGATGCCACGTGTTCATCCTCACTTTTCTCTGTGGACAGTGCATGAACAGCCAGACGAAGTTCTCTCTGTCCTTCCTGTTCCTTCTTTCTCCTCCCCTTATGCTTCCCCATGGCTTGCTGAGATCCTTTGCCTCGCATGGCAACTCTAAACCCAAGCAGTTGCTTCCGTCCCTTCTGGGTAGCTGTGCAGCAAAGGCACAGGGAGAGTTTTGCCAGCCCCCAAGTGAACGGTATTAGGGAGCAGGCTGGCAGCAGGACATCCTGGGCAGCCGTGGTTTGAGCAGGGCTCCGCACATTGCAGGAGAGGGCAGGAGAAGCCAAGAAGGGGGAGTCCTGGCCCACCTGCTGCCTCAGGGATTCATGGCCTGCCTTGCCCCTGTGGATCACACACCACCCCATTTGTGCTGGGGCAGGACAGTGCCCTTGGCCACACCAGTGCCCTGCAGTCTACAACACAAGCCCTGTGTACCATCTTCCTCCTCCTCCCACTCGCCTTCCTTTGCTCCTTCCCCCCCTGCTTCTCTTTGCTTTTCTCTGTCTCCATCTCTCTTTCCCTTTCATCTACTCAGAAGGCTTTACTCTACTTCCTTGTCACCCTAATTGATTGCATTAACCTTTCAGCGTATTGGATTTCCCCAGCACCGTGCAGAGAGCACTGTGCAATATGCTTATAATCTGGGCTGTAATGGACAGGGAGCAGTCAGCGAGCCCCTGCTCCAACAGGTTCTGCTGACAACTTCTTCTTGGGGAGGAGGAGAGGGAGTGCGTCGGTGGGGCCTGCCCGCCACGGCTGTCCTGCAGCCTGCACAGACCCGGCCTCACCGCTCCCCAGTGAGCAGGGTGGCAGTGTTAGCTTGTGAGAACAGAGTCCTTTGAAAAGGATCCAGCTTGGGAAGGGGGGGGGCAGGTGTCGTATTTGACCCTATTCCTATAATTTTTCCTTGTGTCTGAGCCCCCCTCTCCCCTGTCTGCTCTCTCTACAGTTTTGTTCCATCTGTTCGATACTAAATTAATGTACGCTTTACATCTAGGCACTTGTTGCTAGTGGCAGGATGATAAGACAATATCATGGAATCTGCATGTTTTCACATCGTGCTTGCATTTGTCTTTTCCTTTAATTTTGGTGTATGAGGATATGAGGGAGGTGGACACTTTTCCTGGGGTTTCAAAGATAAAAGCATAGGAATATTGTGCTCATGAGGAATACAGCACCAGGGTGCAGAGAGATCAGGAGGTAGAAGCCCTGGCTTATATCTCAGGCTTGGCCTTGGATAAATCCTTTTACTCCCTGGTACCTTACTTCGCCCGCAGGACGGTGGAGCTGTGATTTTGGTGCCCTGTAACGTGCTGCAGAGTCTGCAGGAGGGCTGTGGGGAGACCCAGGGTTGTTATCTCTGCTCACTGGGCAAGGGTGGGAAAGTGACTGCAGACAGGCAGTGAAGCTACACAGCCAAGTGTCACTGCTCATGCTGACTGCGAGGCAGGAAATAAACCCACAAAATCAGTGGCAAGAGCATGTGAGTTGGTTAAAGGCCTGGCATCCTTCTGGTGGTCAGGGCCAGAGCTGAGACATGCTTTACCGTTCGTTTATTTTAAAGTACTGCAATGATGGATCTGCCACAATCTGCTGGCGGTGGTGCCCCCTTTAAAGTATCCTAGCGAGGCTTCAGTTGAGCAAAATGGTTTGAGCACTGGGTAGAGTTTTGCTTAAACCAAAGTCATTTAAGCACATATTTAGAAGTTTCATTTGACATGGACTGTAGGATGAGACCTAGACCCTTGTGAGGCCCTTTTATAGTTCTCCTTTTTAAACAGCATTTAGCCCAAGATGGGTCTTCATTTATGGTTATGGCTCACAGTGTAAAAAATAGCAATAGTGGAAGGGTTTCTGTTCACTTCATAGGTCTTTAGCTCAAGAGTTACATCATCTTGTTAAAAGCAGAGTTACTCCTGCCACTTTAGAAGGTGGCCCACTCTGCCCTGGAGAAGTTTAGAAACTTTGCAAGTTCCTACGCACACCAGGAGGAGGGGACAGGGCTGTATCGTGAAAGGTAAAGGTAAATCCCCAGTCTCTCTTTGTTTTTCCAGGAAGAAAGAAGAAATTACGGGAGTCAGAGAGAGGAACAAACTTTATTTCGGGTGATCATTCTGAAAAGTGGGAGGCTCCTTACAAAGCAGGAGGTAGTTGAGGGGAGGGACTTTATTTTAGGTTAAATAGAGAAGAAATAGGAGCAGGAAGCAAAGGATGAGAAATTTAAAACAAGCAAGAGAGAAAGAGTGAGCGAGAGCAGCACCTCCTAAATGGAAGAGTAAACAGGCACTCCGAGGCATTAACTTAATTGATTGTTCTGCAACAGGCTGAACGCTGTGTTATTCTGTCGCCGTGGCAACAACCCAAAAAAATTGTCAGCCTGTTTGGATGAAGTGAAGCGAAACATTCTCTAATTTGCGGTGATCCGGGTGTTTGTTTTCCTTCCGAAGAGGCGGGGGCTCTATTGATCTATTGTTTGCACAGAGCTTTTTTTTAATGGCGATATGGGGAAAGCAGGAGGCTGGGGTGTGCTCCCGGGGCAGGTGAGGCAACGGGGGTGTCTCTGCCGTGTTTCCCCAGATCTGCCTTTGCAGGGTGGCCATGCAAATGCAGCAGAAACTCTAGCAGTAGGAACTGTCCCAAGGAAGCTTGAGGACACGGGAAAGTGTTTGGCTGTGATGAGCTTGTGCCAGAGCTACCACTTCAGTCCTTCCTGTTCTCGTCCCTTTGGGCTCTTGCAGTTCCTTCTGTATTGCAGTCTCTGGTTTTAGGTAAGGACAGCTACGACTGCCTCAGGGACAAGAGCAGTTCTGTCCCCCCGCAACTCCCTTCCCAGATCCACGCTATTCCATTTAATGTGTGCAGATCTGTGCCTGTGCACACCCTGTGCTTGTGAGAATGTGTTGTTGCACACTTAGTGGAGAAGAGGAGTCATATTTGAGTTTTATGCCAGGACCACAACTGTGGTAAGATAACAAAGCGCCCACTTTGAGCTCTGTATGACAGCAGCAGAGAGGTCAACTCCCTGGGCCAAAGCGCGAGGGATTTTGTCCCCTGGGATAGGGGGCCAAGCTGCTCCAAGGGGCTGTGTGGGACGGGAGGTGGGGACAGCCACGGTGGGACGGGTGGGAAGGGTGAATTGTGGCAGACACAGCTTGGGCCAGACCCTGGGGGGTGGCACGGATGGGGGAAGAGGCACCACAAGTTGTGCAGCGGCTTGTGCACCTCGTCAGCTGCATCTGGCCATGCACAGCCCTGGGGGCCAGGAAGGAGCTCCTGGGGATGCCACTTGCTGTCAGCACATGCTTGGTTTCAGAGTGAAATGTCGCTGCAGCACTTGCTTCAGCTGGGAAATGTTCAGTCGGAATGGGAAAGCCCAGGAGACCAGGGAGCAAGCCCACGTGGCCAGGGGTGAGCATCAAGGCCTTGGGCCAAAGACATGATGCCAAGAGACGGGTGCTGTGGCAGTGGAGGGGAAAGCTGGCAAAAAGGTGCCTTACAGGTCTGCAGCAGGGGGAACAGGCAAAGATGGCTCCGAGCCAGTGGGAGGGTGAGTGGCAGAGGTGGCTCTGGGCCAGCGGAGAGCAGAGAGGGTTTCCTTGTGACAGAGGATCAGTAAAAGGGACACGCTGCTGACCTTCCTTGTGCATGGCCCTGCACGGAGGTTTCACTCTCTCGTTTCGGGTTTTCTGCACTCCCACAGCCTTCGGACACCCCAGTGGGGAGCCCCATGTTTCCCATCCAGGCAGGTCATCCTCATTACTCCTCAGTGTCCCAGCCCACGCACAGCTGGTCCAGCTGCTGTACAGGGGCTGTCTAGTTGATCCCTAAGATTTCAGGGAGAGCTGTAGAATACGTTAGTGTCAAGAGCTGGAGAGTGTTGCTTTCTGGGGTGTGCAGGAGCAAAAAAACACAGTATGTTCCTGTGCTCTTCCTGCCTCCCTCTCTGCTCTTTTCTTTGTTGTCTTGGGGTTTTTTCCTCCACTTGTACTGTTTTTGCTATATCACCCTTTTTCTCTTCTCTCTCTCTCTCTGTCTCCCTCTCCTCTATTTCACTCTGTCCATCTGGTTTTTAACTCCTCTGCTCTGTTGCTCTTTCTCACAGTGTAGATGTGAGGGGGGATAAGAGGCTGTCGCTGGCAGGTGAGCAATGTCACTAGCTACTGTGTCCTGCTTGGGGATCTGTCCCCTGTGCTCCTGATGGGTGTGCGTGGGTGGGAGCACCACGGGCAGGTGAGAGAGGAGCACTTCATGTCTCCCGGGAGAAAGACGAGCTGCCAGTGAAAGTTTGGTGGTTATTGGCGTAGGGAGAATCTAAATAACCCTGTAACTGGTATGAAGGTGAATTCATGGTCTAGTGAGCACTGAAAATATGAGAGGGCTCTGAGACAGGCAAAGTGTGGAGAGGGGAATGCAACTCGCCCATGGCTCAGGGCAGTGCTGTGTCTTTAGAGCGGTGTGGGGACGTGTGCTGTTGCCGTCCTGAGCACCAGCTGCAGCACACCGCCTTCTGGGGGACCGGCCGCGACGAGGAGGGTGCTCGGTACTGCAGGTTTGGAGACAAATGAGGCACGCACACATTGACACGGCAAGAACGCCTGCAGAGGAATTCTGTGTACCTCTGGCTGTGGACAGCCACGCAACATCTGACTGCACAGCTCTGTACACCTGGGTGGCTGCTTGCCCGCACGGTGCCATGAGGCTGTGCACATACGTGTGCACAAACGTGCAGACAGCCGTACCCACGCAAGATCTCACAGGTTCACATCTCTGCATGTCCTCGTGTGTAGATGCATCCACAGCTATGCAAACACAGGGGCGCAGGCACACACACGCTACAAATTCAGTCCTCTGCTGTCTGCATCGGCTCGCAGTCAAGTCAAATTCCTCTCTGGTGTTAGTACACTCTAGTCAGGCAGCACGGACGGATTTATCCCAGCATATCTTGAATGTCTGTGCGGTTACCTGCTGTGAGCGGGAGAAGAGTTGCAGGAAATCTATTCTCCTTCCAGCTGGGAGAGGCTGATGCCTTGGAGTACCAGGAGATGTGCAAAGAGGAAACCCCCTTCAGCTTTTCACCTGGAGCTGGTAATCTCCTTGCGCAGAATCCCTGGAACAGGGGAATTGCATTTGAAGCTCAGCCAGTGGTGATTTAGTGTTAGACGTTTGCAGAAGAGACTTTGATTAATTCGTAGTAAAATCAAGTAGCACTTGGGTGCCAGCACCACATTCCAGGGTGAGCCGGCGACCGAGGTGCGCGCTGGGCGGGCTGCCAGGTGCCTGAGCAATCCCCGCGGAGGTGGCAGCGCCATCCAACCCACAGCCTCTCCCTGCTTGGGCTTCTTAATTATTAATTTATTTTTCTCCCTTCCTTGGCAAAAAAATAGTATTTGGTAACGACCTCAAATTGCAAAATGCTGATGATTTGGAGAATGTGTCACAGAAGCTCCAGGGTGATAAAGGGGAGACGAATCCCAGCCAACAATCCGGCTCAGCCAGTTTGCCTATTTATTAAAGAAAAAGCCCAGATCATTAACTTTTTTGTTGTTGTTCTGTTTGTGGGCAACTCCCTGCTGGCAACTTTCGGGCGCCCAGTAAATTAAACCGAGTATCGGCCTGGTTCGGGGCAGCCTGAGCACCTAGTTAAAGCTGTGAAATGCGTTAGAAACTGGCTTCGTTTATGTTAGCGCATGAATAAACCCTTTAGGGTACCGTGCAAAGGTGCTCTCTGGCATAAAAGTGGTGTCGGAAAATCCTCACTCGCTGCCTTGTGGAGGGTCAGGTATTGTAACTGGAGAGCTGAGCTTCACTTCTCCCACTGCTTGTTCACACAGTTAATTGCCCCTCGACACGTTGCTGTGCCATGTTGGTCCCTGGAGAAGCAGGGCTGGAAGAGAGCATCTGTAGGCACAGGCTTTGTTGGTTCCCCATTTGCCTGCTTGGTTTGGTTGTTGAATAAAGAACAGTTTAGGGATGGGCTTGCCTGCCTGGTGCCTCTGTGAACTCAGAGAGTTCCCTGTGCTATCAGGGAAGGGTGATCACGTCCCCCTCCTCTGGAACATCCCACGTGCTCGCTGAAGTAGTGCTTCAAGCTAAATCAGTTTGCTGAGGGCTCCAGCTTCCCTTAATTCAGTGTCAGGACCGGGCTTGCATGGCTATTATTCAAGAAGCTTTATCAGAAGCACAAAGCTAGCATCTGCCCTCCTGCTTCCCTCTGGGCATCACCAGCTCTCCTGCCCTGGGTTTGGCACACAGAGACTCGAGGGACTGCCTCACGGAGCCCATTTGCAGGCAAAACTCGTTTCAGCTCCTAGAGAGTCTCGGCTGTTACGCTGGCTAGAGGAGCGTGGTGGCTCGTTGCTAGTCACTGGCAGAGCAGCGCAGAAGTGCAGAGAACCAGCTAGAACTGAGAAGCTCATCTGGGAAAAGGGAGGAAAGATGCTGGGATCACTAGCCTCTCCCCTTTCCTCTTTCAACCCAACTCAGCTGTAATTAGGGCTGGATTTTAGGTTTTAATCTCAGCTGATGTCCGATTTCCCTCAGAGGTAGCCACCTTCTTCCCTAGGCCTGGTTCATCTCCCTCCACGATGATTTCTCTGGTGAAGCCTGCCCAGACCCGTGCTCACGTGGGTGCTGATGGGAGGAGAAGGGTATTTTTCAAGGTTTCTGCTAGGTTTTTTTCTTCTGAAATACAAGGATGTGCAATTTTTTTAGTTTCAATTTAGCATTGGAGAATTTTATAATTTAGTAATTAAAATCTCTGATAGGCTTTAGAAATTGCAGCTAATTGAATTTAATGGGAAGATGATTTTCAATTTTATTTGATTACCCGGACCCCTGGCATTGGTATTTATGGGAAAAAAATGGGAAATGTGCTGTGTGGGCTAAGATGGCATAATTGAATTAGGGCTAATCGGATTTCTTCGTCATGAATTTCACTATAATTTTCCTATAATTTTCCATTAGATATCTAGTTTACAAATATTCACAAAGAAATGAAGCTCTTTCGGAATGGAGATTGCTGGCTAACAGGATTATAGGGACGATAGCTCGGCACTGCCAGCCCGGGCTCCTTCAGTAATGCAATCGCTGCGTCTGCCTCACACTTACCGCCCGCCGCTGCTCCCCACACCCCCTCCGGCCCACTGCCAGGGCTCCCGAGGGGCTGCAGCCGCGCTTTCTCTGGGGTCTTTGCTGCCTCTTCACGGTGGTGTCCATGTGCCACTTCGCTGCACACATAGCCTCGCGCACAGGCACGCACGTCCCCGCCGGTGCTGTGCCGGCGCGTGTGCACGCGCAGCATCGGTGCGTACCCGGGCTTGCTCAGAGTCACTTGCGTGCGTGCTCGCATATCCCCTGTGTCAGCACCGGCGATGCTCAGGCAGCCTCGTTGCACAAGCAGGGCCAGCCCACGCGGATGCACGCGTGCTGCATCATGGGCATCTCTCTGCATGCACTCGTCACTGTGTCTCACCCACGAGGGGATGCTTTGCCTTCCCTCCCTGTTGCTGTGGTGGGAATGCTGCTGTCACATCCCAGAGGAGGGGTCGCGGTCGGTCCCCACTGTATGTTGTCCGAGGTCTCCTCTGGGGTCTTGCTGTCCATTTCTTACCTCCTCCATCATCTCCCCTCACTTCCCTGCTGTCCCACCGGCTCCATCAGGGACAGTCCCCAGCATCCTGCTGTACCCACCTCAGTGCCCTGCATGGAAGCACGGCTGACACAGCCTCTGCCTTTGACGGGGCAGGTAGAGCAGAGCTGATAACGTGCCAGGCTCCCTCTGCCTTCCCTCCTTTCTGCCTCTTGCTCCTGCCCAAGCTGTGTCAAATGCAGAGTGAATTTATGGAGACCATCCCTACTCCACAGCATCAGAGTCCTGTAAAATCCAGCCTGTCTCTCTGCCTGTTCCATGTCTGTTGCTTCCTGGGCTGCATGTTGAAAGCCTTTCCCCATCTGCCGGTGAGACCCAGCCCATTTCAGGACACAGTTGCTGGGGGAGCGAGTCATTACCCTGGGGAGTAAGTAGGGTAGCAGCTTCTGTCTACCCAGAGCCACTTGCCATCTCCGTGGCATCAGGCCTCCCACATATGTCCAGAGCAGGACAGTCTCTGCTAAAATGTCCGTGACAATCCAGCCCTGTCCTGGGCGCGCAGGCGGGCATCACGCCAGTGTGCGGCAGGAGCCGTATACATGTTTGTACACTTATGTGTGAACGTGTGTGTGTGCACATGGCATGTGCTCGCGTTTTTGTTTGCATCCAAGCGTGTCTGTGCAGGAACACAAGCTGGCTTGCAGCTCCTCTAGAGAGAAATCACCTTTTTGTTTTGTGCTTGCCCCGTGCTCTGCAGGAATGGGTCTTGCCCAGCCTGGGACCTGCCCTTGGGCAGTGGTTTCTGGTGCCTCCGGAGGCCATCCCAGTGCCTGATGTGCCGAGCTGGGGCTCGGAGGCTTCATGGGAGCAGCTCTGGGCTGGTTCAGGGTGGCATTTGCTGGTTTTGCAGGCAGAGTGCCTGCTCTTCATTGCCAGGTACCTTCCCTGCTGGATGCAATGCCTGGGTAGGACTATCCCCTTGCCTCCTCGCCCTGAAATCCCCAGGCTGCACCTTTAATCGCTGTAGTAAATTGTAACTAATTGTTAGTGCATTCAAACCCCTGCCACTCCTTCCCCCCAAGTCTTCTGGGCCCCTGTGGAACACGAGGACAACGCAGTGTACGTTCACTGCTGTATGGCCCGCTCCTGCTACAGTCATTCCCCTCTGGGCAGTGGTCAAGAGATGAGCAGCATTTGGCTTCCAGCAGATGCTGGAAGCTGTGGAGTGTCTGGAAGAGCAGCAGCCACATGGTGGGGAGCTGGTGTCAAACTGTTTGAGTAACGCCAAGGAATAGTAAATGGCAGAAGCAATCTCGGCAGAGCCCCACCCAGCACACTGAGACTCGGCACAGCCGCTTTGGCAATGCTTTCTGGGCGCCATGTGCCAATAATGTGATTGAAACTGAATTGAGAAGGAAGGAGTGAAAGAGAAGGAAAGGGAAAGAAAGCACGGATTGTCTGCTCCTGCCGCCCAGGCCCCGAGGCCTCCGGGCGCCTCCCTTGACGAAACAGAAATCAAACAAAATTACAGAAATAGGGCAAGAGCATTTGCCTAATAGACTCCCCAAGCAGGAGCAGGAGGAGGAGCACAGCGCTGCCAGATCTCCAACCTGCAATCTGAGAGCCAGCGCCCTGAGCCCACATGAATCCAGAGCACGGCCCCAGGCCCCGGGGTCAGCTCCAGCTAAGGAGGGAGAAACTGCCAAGAAAATGGGCTAAGCGTAAAAAACAAAGGTAGAAGAGACACAAAAAGGGGGATGTCCCACATATCAGCGTGACTCACCCCCTGCTCAGCCCTGGCACACTGTCTGCGGGGAAAGCATTAAACTGTAATAATAATAATAAATTAATCATCCTTCCCCCTCCCATTGCACTTTTCATCTGACGATCTCTGAGCACCTGGCAAACATTAATTACTGAGAGCTCCTGATGCCCCTGGGAGGGTGGGAAGGGACACGGAGAGATCTCTTCACCTGCCACGAAAGGGCAGCCACAGCTGGAGCGGACAAGGCAGCTCTCGCGGTGGCACGGCGGCGCAGTTCAGAGCAGGATGAGGGGTGCTGCCTTCCCTCGAGTCCTCCTGGGGACCAGGGGGGTCTGGGAGCCACTTCATGCCAGGGCACCGTCAGGGGCAGCTTTTCCTTGGAGGGGATCCGTACCTTGGAGGGATGGGGGAAGAAGGGAGATGCTGCCCTAACGGGGGGCACAGGGGTCCCCAAAAGAGCAGAAAGTTCCACAGCCTCTGAGAGAGGAAAGATCAAACTTTTCTTGGGTAAGAGGCAAAGGAGGGAGTATGGGGAAATAAAACTTGATTCTGTGACTGGAGATCGCTGAGATAGGAAATCAGGCCTTGCCGTTGCGTCAGCTGCAGGGCGTGGACTTCACCTGAAAAAACACCTTGGCAAGTTGTTCCTGCAAGGAGGAGTGGGAGGGACAGTGGGAAGTCTGCGGAGGGGATCCTCTGGCTGTGTTTAGGTTGTGTGTGTGGGTTCATGTGTGTCATGGTGTATGGTTATGTGTGTATTTGAATGTGAGTGAGCACAGAGTATCATTTTCTTTGTCGGAGTGCATATGCAATGTTGCGTGTGTGTGCTGGGATGGGAGGGGTGGGGAACATTTGTATACTGATGTGTGAACGTGCTCAGCTCAGTGCATGTAGAAGAACAGGTATGTTCTGTGTGGCTGTGTATGTGCAGTGACACATCCGTGTTATAGTGTGTGTTCCCCTTCGTAAAGAGTTGGAGGTACAGCTGGGGCCACTCTCTTAGGGAACAGCGGTGTGAGCAGAACTCCCACAGCTTGAATATTAAGTTCATAGGAGAAGTGCAAATGGAGAAACGTGGGTGATGCGAGGTGCAGTGAACTTACGGGCCCCGTCAGCGACCTCACACCCAGAAGAAAGCGTTGGGTCCAAACTGAGCTATTATAAAGCCGGAGATGAACCAGCACAAACATTTCTGGCGCTGTCCATTGTTTCCCAGGGTAGGATATTCCCTGGCAGGTGCTGTAGCGTCTGGCTCGGGTGTGAGGACCAGGGCAGGCTCTGACGAGGATTGTGGGTGATGTTGGCTGGGCTGGTGTCTCTGTTGGGGCCGAGTGAAATGCAGACAGGCAGGATTTTAAAGGCAGCACTGGGTGACAGTGCTGGTCGGAGCCGATGACATGGTTAGAAACCAGCAGGTGAAGTCGGGGCGATGCTGATAATGTTTTGCCCATCTCTCTTAAAGCAGTAGCTTAACTGTAGCAGGTGGGAAGGTGAGCCCTGTGCAAGGGCTCAGCTCAGGAGCGCTGCTTGGCTGGGCTCCCGGTGCCTGGTGGCTGGGCAGCACCCCGGGCAGGGCACGCTTGCCTCCTGCCTGACACTACTGTCCCCACCCTGCTTCCTGGCCCGGAGGGTCCCCGGGTGGCTCCGTTTCACTAGACTTTGTTTAGATTTTTTCCAGGAGAAGCCGGAATACTTGTGGTTTTCACAAATGACTCCCCCTCTCCTCTTCCTTCTCCCTGCCCTCTGGCCGGCGTGCTGCCTGTACGTTTTTACGCATGCAAATGCGGCGCTCGCCGAGATGATGAGTTGCAGTTGCAGTGTCGGATCTCTGGGCTCGGGACACTCTCTGGGTGCAGCATGTCCTGGTGCGTGGAGCCAAACAGACCTGGGCTGCTTCCAGCCCTGTGACTAACCTGTCCAGCCACTTTTGGCGAGTCACTTCCCTCGCTAGTGCCTCAGTTTCCCCATCCATGCAGTGGAGTAATGATGCTGGCCTCCTTTGAAAAGCACATTAAGTTCTGCTTATAAAAAGGATTTAAGAGCTGGTGAGTTGACGGACTGCTCCCCAGCGCTGGTGAGGAGCCCTGCTCTGCCAAAATCCACGGAGCCAAACGTGGTGTGTTCACAAAAACAGCCTACAACCTGCTCAAAATACCTATTTAATCAGGTAAATAATCTGCTCGTTTGTTTTAAAGAAAGAGGCTTATATCTGTGTTTACCCAACACGCCTCTTAGAACCTCCCTTGCATTCTTTGCTACTTAGAAAAATAAAGCAACAAAAAATGAGGAAATTCGCTGCAAAAGAAAAACCACCCCTCCTGTGGGCCAAGCGCTCCCGTGGCGGAGCAGCGCTGGCTTCCTGTGGGCCGTTGGGCAAGATGCTTTAACGTCCAGGATTGTGACACCGGCCACCCCGGGCCCAGGCACCCGGCGCTGCCGGGCCGCCACCGGCGACGGGTACCCCGCGGGCTCCAGCCTTCCTCGGTGCCGTGGCCCGTACCGCAAGGCCGAGCCCGGACACGCGTGGGACGGCTGTGCCCGAGGCAGCCCGCCCTGCCTCTACCCCTGCCCCTGCCCCTGCCCGAGGGTCCTGCCGGTCCCGCTCCCCGAGGCACCGGCGCGGCTCGCCCGCCCCCCGCGGTTTGCCCCGCGCCCGCGGCTCCGTCTCCGCCTGCTCCGGGGCTCCCGCAGCCCCGCGGTCACGCGTGGGTCCCGCGCTCCACGCCGGCGGGGCCAGCGCCGCCCGCCCTCTCCCGCGGCCGCGGGGCAGGTGGCGGCGGCGGCTGCAGCCGGCGGTGATGGGAGCGGGGCACCGCGGCCGCCTCGGTCGGGCCGGTCCCGCCGGGCAGCCCGCGGCCCTGCGCGCCAGCGCGCCCCGAGCGCGGGGCTTCCCCGGCCGGGCCGGGGCCGCCGCCGCCGCCGCCCGGGTGCGCGGGGGCCGCGCTGCGAGGCCGGGCCGGGCCGGGCCGGGCCGGGGCTGCCCGAGGTGACCCCGCCGCCGCTCCCCGGCCCGGCCCGGCCCGGCCCCGTCCGCTGCGGCTGCGGCCCCGGCCCCGCACCTGCCCCCGGCGGCGGGCCCGGCGCGGAGGCGTGTCCGCCGGCTGCCAGTCACCGCCCCCCGCGGCGGCCGGCGCCCGCCCCCGGCCCCGCTGCCAAAGTGACTCGGGGAGGACCGGCACGGCAATGACATCAGTGCTTTAAACAACTTGTTATTCGGGAGCAATCAGCTGCAATTAGGTATTAATTAAGTATTATGAAAGTTGATTATTTAAGTGAATTCGGCTTTCGTCTCTCCGACTATGGTAAGTAAAGCACAATTGTCCTTTTCCTGCCCCCAGCCCCCCGCCCGCCGCTCGGCGGAGCCCCCGGTCGGTGCCGGTGCGGCCGCCGGTGCCGGTGCCCCCCGCGCCGAGCGGAGCGGTGCGGAGCGCTCCCCTGCCCCGGCCGCCCCCCCGCCGCGCGTCTCGTCCCCCTCCGCCGCCGCGGGGCCGGGCGCTGCGGGCGGTTTCTCCCGGGACCCGGTGCCCGGGGCCGCCGCCGCACCGAAACTTTTCCCGGCGCCGCGGCGGGTGCGCGGGTGCGGGGCGGCGCAAGGGGCTCCCGGGCCGGGCCGAGCGGGGCGCGGGGGCGGCACCAGGTGCTGCCGGGGGCTCGCAGCCTCTTTCACTTTTCTTTCACTTGTTTTACGGAAGTTGGCTTCCTCTCCTGCCGCCGCTCCGGCCCCGCTCTCCCCGGCCCCGCGGAGGCGGGCGGCGAGGTGAGCCGGGGGCTCCGCTCCGCCGGGTCCTTCCCGGCAGCGCGGCGGCCCCCGCGGGCCGGGCCGGGCTGGGGCGGCGGGCGGGCGGCGGGGCGAGGCGCGGGCTGGCCGGGAGAGGATGCGGAGGGGAAGTTTATGGGGGTTTTGAAATGATTCTGCGTTTATATTTGTTGTAAGTTGTGTGGGTTGTTTTCTCTTTCATTTCTTTCCCCTTCTGAGCCCTGGCGTCTCGTTGGTAAAGGTTGCTTGTCAGGTTCCTGTGCTGTCTAAATGAAAAGGAATTTAATTTATTTGGGACAAGGCAGTGTCAGATGAAGAGGCTGCTTATTACATTTAATGAGTATTTTTTTTTTTTTTTCCGGCCTGGGCATATCTGGGATGGGTTTGTTTTTGTCCTTCCATGTGAGGTATATGAGACCTCCCCCACCCCTTCACATCTTGCAGGGAGGAGGAATGGTGGCCAGGCTGGGGCAATGTTTTGGTTTTAGATTACAGGCCCCAGTATTGGGGCTGGGTGTGTTTTTGGTTGTAGCTTTTTGTGGCACCTCCACTGGTTTTTGATCAGGTATCAGGACGGGGAGCAGGGTCTGGCCTGGTGGTGGGCTGGGCTGGTGCGTGGGCTCAGCTGGGTGTGGTGGCAGACGGGGCTCCATCAGGCTGGGGCGTGATTGCGGCCAGGGGCTCAGGGGCTCAATATGCTGGTGGGTTTTCCAGCCCTTGGCCGGTCTGGGGCAGGGTCTCGTTTAGATTTCACAAAGTGGGCCTCCCTCCTTGGGACCTGGTCCCACTACTTTGGCCCTGTACCTGCTAACACAGCCATACCTACACCGCCAAAATGGTGTAAACCATTCTCTCCCATTTAAAAACTAAATGGCAGCAATGGGCCAAACAGGCCTGCACTGGCGATCCGCCACGGTCCAGGTGTAATTACGCCAGCACGTATGTGTACGTGTGTGTGTGTGTTGCTTTTTTTAATAAGGAGTAAGATGGTAATAAACTGGTTGATGATTGACTGGGCCTGAACTATGTACTCTGATATTTTGATTAAGAGGATGATTTTGTCGTCGTTTATTTCATTTATTTATTTATTTATTTCATCGATATCAGGAACCGAGCGGCTCTGGAACTGCTTCCACCCGCGAGCGCGACGCGCCGGCTCTGGTCGGGTCCAGCCGTGGGCGTGTGGCTGCCTCCCTTCTAGATCAAGGAGCTGGGAGGCTGCGTGGGCAGCCCAGGAGTTAAGGATGTGGTGAAACTGCAGGAGGGCAAATGCTTTAAAGAGTAATAAACAGTGATTTACCCCTGATCTCCATCTCCAGGAGCTGTGGCAGCGCAGAGATGGGATCTGCAGGCAGCTGCCCGGGTGTTCCCGGCCGGGCTTGGCCCCGAGGCAGGCAGGGCCGTGCCCCTGCCCGGGGAGGCAGTGCCCTCTGCCGGCTGGAGCCCTGCCCGCTGGCCAATGGGCCCCCGCGCCCGGCCCCCGCCCCTGCCCGGCCCACCCAAAAAGGGACCGCGAAGCCAACGCCTTCCCCCCGAAAGGGACCCTGCTTCTTCACGGAAGTGTCGTGGGTGCTCGGCCTTTTCTGCCGCTGCGCCCAGGTAACGCGTGGGTTTCGGTGCTCCGGTGTGGGAACCCGGGGCCGCAGTAAGCCATGGAAATGAGGATCTGGGAGATCTGTTTAAGTCAGCATTACGGTCTGTGTGTGGGTGAACCCGTCTTGTCATGATCTTGGAGCAAAGACCTGCCCCATAATCACCACCTCTAGCCCTTATCTACTTGGGCCAGCTTATCTCCCTCAGTTGCTGCCTCTTGAATTCTCTCCAAGCCCTCAGGCCGTGGCTCCCCAGAGGCAGTGCCCGAGGGCTGCTCACACGAGCTGCCAGCTGGCAGAGGCAAGTCCAGAGGGGTTTCTTTCCCAGAGGGACTCGGTATGTGGGGTCTGACAGTCTGCTCTTGCCGAGGGCTTTCTCAGCTCAGTCAGTCCTTGCATGGACCTTCTAGGGCCAGAAGCATCCGTAGTGGTTAAGGGCTGGAAAGAATTCGTGGACCGAGTCTATCCGCCCAGGATCGTGGCAAGATGTTCCCTACATGTGACTTTCTGCAAGTCTGGTTGTAAATATCTTGAGTGACTGGGCACCTGTCACTTCCTTTGGGAAACTGTTCCCCAGCCTAATTATACTTGGTATGAGATTACAGGAACTGATCTCAGAATGGGGACCAAGAAAACTATGGTAAAAGGCTGGAGAAACACCTAATTTTCCACTCAAGGGGTCATTTTGTGTCTTTGTTTTGTCAAATCGCTGCTGTTGTTTGAAACACCCAGTGCATAGGAACACCTCCTCTGGACTGGTGCCAACTCTTCTTTTTTATTTTTTTTGACAGTACAGCTTTTTGGAGTGACGTTGGCTCAGTCAAGGTTGGTATCATTCCTGCGCTGAGCTCACGGTCTGCAGAAGGTTCACAGGCAGTTTGTTTGGGTGTTCAGGTCACTTTCCATTAGTCCTATGAGATGCTTGTTGGGTGGAAAGCATTCAAGTGCTTAAGCGTACCTACTGAAGACTCTTCCTTGGGAGAAGGGTTTACCCGGGCAGGGATTAACCTTCTCACTATGGTGTTAAGCAAGGCTCAGCTATTACTTGAAGAGCGTGCTTCGAAGCCAGTTGAAGTCTGTAGGAGTGTTTCTACTGGTTTGGCGCTATAGAGCGATAACTCACGGAAAGACCAGACAATTGATCCCCGAGTTAATAACCTGCACCCTGTCTGCTAGGTCCTGTTCCTTCTAAACCAGGTCTGCTACCAACAGAGTGGGGTCTGCTAATATGTGCAGGTACTGCATCCTTCTGCTGTGAAACACAGTGTCCGAGAGGGGGAGAGGCAACATATACTAAAACCGGCTGTAAATGATACAGATACCTCAGCTGGAAGGGATCAAATATTTTATACGTAGCTTCCATATCATCAGTTTCTCTTTCTGTTTTCCTGGACTATTTATGCTTCCACTCTGAGTCCTCCTTGCCACTATCGGAAAGAACTGTCTGAGCTTGGAATTTATTTCAGGGCTTTTGCCCGTGCAGCCTCGTCTGTCCCACTTCTCATGCTGCCAGAGCGCTTGGCTGCCCTCACAGCGAGAGCCTTTGTGGCCACTTTGACTCTCCCTCTGACATCAAATCATACCCCTAGGCTGCTGTGTAGCCTACAATTTAGGTTTCCCTCTGAAAAGTTGGTTGAAAGTAATCTGGAAAGTAGTGAAAAGTCCTGTGGGAGGTGAAGACAACCGTTGCTTATGCTGCATCTCCCACCTCTACCTGGGCTCCTTCCCTCCCTCCCAGGGTTTGAAGACGCGGCCGTTCCCAGGGTTTGGAGAGCTCAGGTGCCACCCAGGGCTCAGCTCCCAGAAGTGCTGACATCGCAGAGGCCACGCTGGCCGATCCAGCTGGGGTTTGGGAGAACCAATGTCCTCGTCCTCAGCTGCACTTTGCAAAGCAAAGAGGGGGCAGAGGAGGCTTGGCTGGAAGCAGGGGAGGGGCAGAACCTACAGCCAAAAGTCCCACGCGGCACCGTCTCCTCCCCTCCGGTTCAATGCGGACTGGATCAATTTGGACGTCTTCAGCAATAAAAAATGCCGATGTCGTCCTAATTCACCAGGCCCCGAGATGACAGCAAATTTACATTTTTTAATTAAACTAGCAGCCAGTTTTTATGAGAGGGGGCTGGGTTATGCAAATCAAATGGTTGTGTACGAAAGATTAGGAGAGTTTGGGAATAAATTCCACAAATGCTAATAAAAAAAAAAAGAGAGAAAATGAGAGGGGGGAGAGAGAGGGACATTGTTCCATTAGCCCCTTTTAGACTGATTTCCCTAGGGAGAAAGCAAGGGGGGTGAGAGATGGAGGCAGCTTTCAGAGACAGGTAAAATCCATTTTGAGGATTGAGAGCCCCTTGGACCAGGACCTTGTTGCTCCCTGTTTCCTCTCCCACGGCTTGCAGGGGAGACGGAGGCAGACATCAGTAGCAAAAGAAAAACTTGCGAGATTCTAATCCCCATTCCTGCTTGACCAGTGATCTTACAGGCTGAAACGCCAGCCGAGGCTGGGGCGCTGCCCCGGGTGACTGCAGCCTGGCTGAGGACGTAGAGGGGGTGCACAGTGCTTAGCCACTGGAAGGGCATGGGTGAGTCAAGAGCCGGGCCAGGTCACGATGGTGTTGCAGGAGGGTGAACGTGGCAGGGTGACAGAACAGTCCCTGGATGGGCAAAGCCCAGACTCTGGCCACAAGTGAGTACTGAAGGGGCTACGCAGAGCTACTCCAGATGGGGACCATCGTCGGACTGACAGATGGGACACAGAGCAGGGCCAGTGGCTGGGATCGGTACCCTGGGGCTTTCCCCTCTCTTTTGTGCAGCTTTGGCTGGTGGGCTCCCGGTCCCTGGGAGGAGCTTGCTGGTTAGGCAGACAGTAATACCGATCGCAAATGCGGTGTTGGGCTGCCGTTCCACATAAGCACAGGCTTCGTCTGTGGAGCAAAGTGCGTTTTGGAGAGGGATGATGATGCTTTTCCCTCCCCCAAACTGTAGACCCCCCCTTGTTGCCCAGCCATACAGTTCTCAGTGGCTGAGTCCAGCTGTTAACTTGTCTTCCTGGTGCATTAACCTGGCACCAGCCTCCTCCCCTCTTTCTCAAGAGACTTTCCATCTTTGTTCATGTGGTGATTCCAGAAAATAAAACAGTTTGTCAAGCCTTTTTGAGAACAAATAGTTACAGTGAACCAAAAACATGCACTTCACTCGTGTAAAAATATGTTCTTGTTTAAATTTCCCAAAGAATTCTGAGTTCTCATTGCGTTTGGGAGTTAGGTGTGGTGGCCAGGTACCAAAGCAATTGTTTGCTCTGCCGTGGAGAAACACAACCAGAAAATTTCTGGAGGCTGGGAAACTGCTTAAAGCTTCCAGTCCTAAGGCAGTTTCGTGCTCAGAATAAAAGCTGAACAACCCATGTAGGTTGGCAAGAGAGAGCAAGGGGTGGAGAGAAGGAGATACAAGGAAAAAGGATGGGAAGACCAGAGTCACTGGGTGCACTTTATGGCAATCCCCTGAGGATTTGGTGCCTCACTAGAGAATTTTGCCACCCATTCCTGGTTTTGGGGTGTGAAATGATGATTCATGGACGTGTTTTGCTTTGGAGAGGTGACATTTTAGCAGAGCCTCTTGTGAAATCATTAAAAACACCACGCTCCGCTGGAGCATTTCTGGAGGTGTTCCCCACACCCAACACCTACATCCCCGTCACCCTGTCCTCCACATGCACATCTGCCCCAGACACTCGCCCACCTCCATGATCCCGGACACTCGCATGCCCTGTGTTGTTGTTGTGCTGAACTTTGTGTTCTCCGAGTTGCTCTCTCAAGATAGCGCCTTCCTCTGCGCTCCGGTTCTGTGCGCTTGCATCATCATGGCGATGAATGGATCTTTCTTAGCAGCAAGAGAAGATCAATATGGTCTCTGCCCTGTGCGTTAGGTGTCCCTGTGTTCCCACCGCTGCTGCGGTGCGTCCCCCACCGTTCCTGCTGCCCGAGGAGAACGATGGCCTTGGCAGCAGGCTTGGTCCGCAGCCGCAGGCAGGCAGGCAGGCAGTTGTACAGGGGATTTTTGTAATGCGAGTTTCTGAGCTGAACTAGGGCCAAGTTCAGCCTAAATCTAACAAAGAGAGCTCCAGAACAGGTCTGTGAGACATGGCAGAGTCTGAGGATTTGGTGTGGGATGAATAACTCCTAATCTATAAAGTGGGCATAATCATACTCCCCTGTGCAGCCCAGAGCCAGGGCTGGGCGCTTCAGTGATGGAGATAAGTGAATGAGGCCTGGCTGCTGTCCATGGATGGGTGCGGGGGTCGGGCAGGAGCGCTCCTCCCTCCAGCCGGGGTGTGGTGGCTGGGGTGTGGGAGAGCTGAGCCCGCTCCCGCTTCCCAGGAGCTCCTGCACCCGCCTGACCCATGGCACCCTCGACGTCCCGGCAGCTGCAGTGCCACAGGCTGCGAGCACCCGTGGGGCCAGGGCGGGTTGTTGTGGACCCACCACGGGGGCTCTCCGGGACCTTGGCAGGGAGGTACAGAGCTCCAGCTGGGCTTTTCTGTTGTAATGGTGCCGTGGTGTCAGCCCCTCTCCCAAGGCTGGCTGGGCCAGGGCAGAGCAGAGGAAGAACCAGGAACTTTTAGCTTCCATACATGGGAAACTGTCAAAAGCCAGGTAGCAATACCAGCTTTTGTCTGGTATTTCCAGAAAAACCCGGCGGGACCTGGCATCCCAAGGCATAATTTATTATGGAAAAATAAAATAATAAAGTCCCAATCCCTTTGAGGCCTGAGTCATAGAAGCATCTTCTCATTAAAGCAGCTCCACCTCTCCGCATGGTGTTTGCCAGCACCATGCCTGTATGAATCCACTCCCTGAGCCGGCTCGCCCAGGGCAGCCCTCCTCCTCCTCGCTGCCTGCGCTTCCCCACCACAACTCTCCTCCGGCACCCCTTCCCCTATCTGGAGGAGCACGAGCAGTTCCACATGTCAAGCCAACTTCTCCCCAGGCCTCCCTTCTCACAGGCCAGGGGGATGTTTTGTTGGCATGTTTTGTAGACAAACATCTTCATCTTTTCATCCACCTTCCACCCCCTGTGCTATGAAGTTCTCTGGGCACGGCCCTGGCTCCCACATCCCCCTCTCCCAGCCACGTGGTGTGGAGGTGTGTGTGGTATCTTTCCATGGCTTGAAGCTCTCTTCCAAGTGGCCCTCTGCAAGCAGGGAAAGGAGAGGAAGCTGCTCCTGGAGTAATTACCATCTGCATGTCCCGAAGGCAGGCAGCAGATGTTAGCAGAGGAGGACCGGATTGGAAGAGGGTGAGGGAACAGAGGCTGGGGAGAGAGGGTCTGATTTTTCTTCTCGATTGCATATGAATTTTTTTAACAGAAGCTCAGTAGGACAAGAATCACAGTTTTGCAAGGTTGATCCATGCACTTGGAAACTTTCAGAGAACGCTCCTTTGCGCTCACTCTTGCTGCGTTTTCAGTCATTCACTCTTGCTTTTCTCATCCTTTTTCTATGCTGCACTATTTTTTCTTGCTAAATAGCTTTCCTTTGTGTCCTCCTTCCTTTCCTTATTCCCACAGACCCATCACTCTTTGTCACCCTCCTGGACTTCCCATGCTGCCTTTGATTCTGTCTTGGTCTTCCTTTCCTTCCGCCCCCCCCTTTCATTATCTCATGCTCTTTATTTTTCATATGCCCATTTGTCTGTGGGCTGATATTCAGATGAGCAAACTTCTTCCAGTTAAAGGAGGTCATGAATATTAGGATTTTTCTATCAAACAATGAAATATGGCTCAAATTACTCTAAAGAATAGGGCCCTTTTCATAAACCACCTGCTGTTTTTTTTGAAAGAAAGCACAACCACTCGCCTGTGTGCTTCAAGCAGTTGTCTCTCATCTCTACCTCGCCAAGCTTTGCCATTCCAATTTCTTCTTCTGAATTTGTTGCTCTTGGTGGAGTAAGTCTGCTCTTCCCAGACTGCCAGCACCCAATGAGTCTGGGTTTGGACAGGTTGGGACAGGATGGTGATTCTGGCAGGATCCTCACTACTTTGAATGATGGTTTGTGATTGTGCTTTTTTGATTGCGGTGTGCTTATTTTGGGGTTTTATTTTTGTTTTCAACAACGTTTTGGTCTGAAACTGATTACATTACCTCTCAGCTTGACTGAGATCGGGATCTCATATTCAGATGCTAGCACCCAGCAGGGCACGGAGACGCACAGACACCCCTGCCTTCTTGTCTTGCTGGTGTGGACCAACCCTCTCCCCCCATCATGAGGAGGGCTGGGGTGGAGGTGTCCTGCTCAGGCCTGGACACCAGCCCGGGGCTGTGGTCATACCCTCCTGGCTTTCACGGTAAGCTCTTGTGTGTGTTGAAGCTGAGCTGAGCTCTCGTTCCAAACTGATCTGTCAGGGCTGATTTTAGTACACTCCGGCTCACCGCCAAAGCTGGGAGTTGAATTTGTCTGACTGTTGCCAACGAGGTGAGGGCCGTGTCTGCACCACCCCAAGAAAGAAGTTAGAATACATCTGTGCTGGAGGTGAGTCCCTGAGCCAGGCAGGTCCCTGCGGGGGACAGGGGTCCATGCTGCTGTCCCCTTCCTCCCAGCCACATGGCTTTGGAGAAGGAGCCCCAGCTCCTGCACAGGAGTGCACCGGCTGCAGATGCCCTTTCTCCTGAGACCTCAGAAAGCCAGGTATATGGTCCATGACATCCTACCTTGCCTGTGGTCGTGGCTGTGCTTGGCCGGACGGTGCCCTGCCTTTGCCAGCACCAGTGCAGCTTGGCCCATTAGGGGGGATGAGGAGAGCGGTGGAGCTGTGCTCCATGAGCCTGGAGAAGTACGGGCAGGAGGGTCTCTACGGTGCCCTTGGGAGCTGCCGCAAGGCAGGCGTGGGCAATGGCAAAGACAGGGACGACAGAGGACATCAACTTGTCTCAGACTTGTGTTTTGTTTTCAGTCCAGCCTATTTATATTCATCATAGTTGCTATTTTTTCCCCAGTTACATGCATGTGTCTTGTCCTCGCTATCTTCCATCTTCCCTGAGCAAACCTTGCCTTTTTCCGCATGTCTGTCCTGGGAGGTGCACAGCATCATCCCTCTTGGGCAAAGACCACTGTCCTCCGAGGAGGCATCTCTCGGTGGTGGGCTCCTTCCAGGAGCCTGGCACAGCCCTCCTGCCCTCTCCCACCCGGCCCCACGTTTCCCTGGACAGAAACCGCATACACAGCCTGGGCTGTGTGAACACAGAGTTTGTTTTGCCAGGGTGACCTGTTTAATCATCTCATTTTCTGGTGGCCGTTTATTCCTCGTTTCCACGGTTACAGCCCCATTAAGAGGAGAAGCAATAAGGCAGCGAGTCAAACAGGTAATAAAAACATTAAAGCCATGTGCGCATTGGGAGGGAGGGAGGGCGAGCAGCACTCAGTGAGACGAGACGGGCCGTGCCAGGGAGACAGAAGGGTCGCAGGGATCCTGTGCACAGTGTGGTAACACCCAACTCAGTTCCCAACCTCTGCAGGGGCCTGGCTGCCAACACAGCATCCTACAGCATCCTACCCCACTCCCTTGGAGTGTGCTGCCACGCAGGACAGCATCACTGCCGTCAGTGTGCTGCTCTCCCCCTCACTGTGCTGCTAACCCAGAGTTGCGGGTGGCCTAAAGCATTTGAAATCAGAGTATTTTTGCAACTCTCTTTGATTTCAGGGCTGTGACTGCCTGGCAAAACTTGTAACTTGCTGTTTCTGTTTAGTTACTGCCATGCTGGTGGATCCAAACATTTGCCATTGCAATAGCTCTGCCATGGTACTTGTCAAGGTACCTGCTGTTACCAACGTCAGCTGCATTGATACGCTGAGGAGTGCGGCTCGGCAGAGTTGTGCTTCTGCACAGTTCCCAGAGTGGAACGAACTGTTCAAAATACTACGCTAATGTATTTACGGCTAGCTACCTAAACCAACACAACCTAGAGTATCATGACAGTGGTTTGAGGCTTTCCTAGGTAGAATAAGTATCTGTTTATGGAAGGGCGTATTTCTGCAACCTCCAGGAGAAGGTCAGGCTCCATGGAAACAGGATGGTTAGGTCTCTGCTCCGTGGCAGCACGTGGGCTGCTGGCAGGAGACTGTGGGGTGGGGAGGGGGTGGGAGCTGTTCACCTGGGAGCGGTGGGGGATGCCTTATGGCCGTAGCTAGAAATCGAGGGAGAGCTGTGGAGGGCAGGCAGCACAGCTCTGAATTACCTCTGTCCTGCTAGGAGGAATCCCCAGATTTCTGTTTTCCCATTGTGGGCTGATAAAAGGAAAGTAGCAACATTAAGCAACCTAAAGCAACTCCTCTAGAGTGAGGAGAAGGCAAAGAGCGCTGCTGTCTCAAGAAAAAGAAGGGGGTTGCTTTCAGAGCAGCTCACTTTCCTCCAGGCAGTGTTCCTCAGGGGTCTTGGTAGGTGGGAGCCTTTAGTTACTATATGCTTGTTATCCCAAACCTGACTTTGTCAGCAAGGAGATTGTGGCCTGTCTCCTGTGGGAAATTGCAGGCTAGATGTTCTCTTGGGCATAAAACCATGACCTGACTACAAAAGCCAGCAGAGTTACTTTTCCTTATCGTTTCCCAGTGCCATGGAGGCCAAGCAGCACTGGATCTCAGATGAAGAGATGTTAGCGAGTGAATTGACATTTTTAATACCTGTCTTTCATGTGAGGGCCAGTAGCTGTCTCTGATGGTCGAATGGAGATTGAAATGATGTCACTAAGAAATAATTTTAAAACTTCCTTGGACCCTGCAAGCCTGAGGCTTGGATTTTCAAAGTCACGCTGTGTCGACCAAATTCTGTTTCTTTGGAGTGGAGGTTTATCAAAATTGCCACATCTCAGAGCAGTGAGGAAGGCTGGGCTCTCTGGAGACCTGCCCTGGGCTGGAGAATATAGACTTTGTGAAGCTGCTCTTCGTTTCAGACAGTCTGTAAGATTGGTCTGTGAGCTGACTTGGTAATTAAGTATGGAAACGATTTTCCAGGATCCACTCCCTCTTGCCATACTGATGTGAAGGGCCCCATCCATTCCTGAGAGTGGGGAGTGGGGTTTGACCTTCCTTTGTGTGATCTCTGGCTATGCCGTGTTGTGCTGTGTATTACCCAGGGTAGGTACAAACCCTGATGCTTTATGCAAGCTGCTTATAAGTAATGGGCTTAGGAAAAATGAGCAAACCGCGTAGCTGAAAACTCCCCTGCTCTGGATGGGTTTGAGCAGCAAGGTCGCTGGCGTAAAGGAGCAGGTGCCCACGGGCTGGACAGTTCTGGCCTTTGAGGGTGAGTTTCACTGTGGATGAAGAGGTTAAATATAACAGTCTCCCTCATATAGATGGGACGGGCCTAACGGCAGGACAAAAATATTCAGAAAAGCAAACAGGAAAAGAGAGCAAGAAAATAATCATGGAAATGCAGTAAACTAACTCCAAGAATGTTTTACCTGCTTGTTTTCTCTGTTGAAATATTCTACCCCATTAGAGCCCCACTTTGCCCTGTTGGGATTTTTTAAATTTATTTCTGACATTGTTTTGGGTTTTATAGTTTCTTTTCTCCAGACTTTATCAGAAAGCATATTTGTGGTGAGTGCCTGTGAAAGGACCTGGCTTGCCGAGTAAATATTCAACGTGGAAATGAGCCGCGTGACCTTGAGGGGGGGAGAGGGAGGAAAGCTGAGAGAAATTCATAAAAAGCTGAAAAAGAAAAGAAAAAGGAGAAGGGAGGGGAGAGGAAAAAGATAAAAGGCCTGGCCAGACTGGAAGAAGTCACACAGGAGAGAAATATTGGTCTTTCTTGTTAAAGCGGTGATTGGACATGTAGTGTTAGACATCTTAAAGAGGCCCGATTCTCAGTTGTGCTAAGCACTGACACTTTGAAAAATAGGCCCATTTAAGGTGACTCAAGTTGGGCAACAAAAGTCAGTAGTCACTTTAGATCATCTTGGCTGTGTTCAGAAGGGTGAGTTTTATCCTTGGCGAAGGGCCAGCGCGAGGCCTTTCTGTGTACTGTTCCTGTTCCCAGAATAGGACTTGGGGTGGCTCCTGGACCTCGTGCTGGTCCTTCGGGGCAGAGGCAGAAACCACTGTCCCCAGGTTCTGGGCTGAGCCTCTGCCTGCCCTCCCCACGCGGGAGGCAGCGATCGACGGCTGGACTCGCGTGTCACAGACCGGTTGTTCTCGGGTTTGAAAACTGAGCCTGAATTTATTTGTGGAGTTTTTGGGGGGCTGTGGGTGTCTGGGAAAGGTGCCGGACGGAGCAAATGCCCCTGTCCTCAGTACATGGGCAGTAAGGAGCAGCAGTGCAGGTTTCCCCACCACCCATAGGGTCCCTCTGGTGTGCGAGATTGAGATGTAGATCTTTGCTTTTGGAAACTAGCGAGAATCTCGGTCGGAAAAGACTGTGAAAACACTGTTGCGAGGAAAATGCATAAGAAAGTTTGGGTAGAAACACGCCGCTGTCACTACTGGAGACAAAGATGTGAAGTCCAGATGCGCTCTGGAGTTTGGGTTTCCAGAACTGCCTGGTTTGGACTTGAAGGTTTGTACTTCAGTTGCATGCCTAGTCCTGGATGATCTGAACTGGATTTTAAAATTATATTGTAGGGATTGGAGAGAGATTAGCACTGAGTTTCTGCAGGTTTGTATTTTTTTCTTTATGGGATGTTCCTCTAGTGTGTCCTTAGTATCTTGATGACACCAGCACCGGGAAGCCCCTCAGTCCTGCAGCTGCAGCCGTCAGGTCTCTGCTGCCCGTTTCCGTGAGTCGCAGGAGGGGTTCGGGCACACAGGGAGCCGGCACCCAGCAGTCATGGCGGGCTGGAGCAGAAATCCTTGCGCTGGTCTCCAGGCAGCCGATGGCTTCTGCTAGTTTTTTGTTGTTTGAATGCACGAAAAAAAGTTTGGATGTATTTAGGATCCCCTTACAGCTCATCGTATTGTTATTTCTTCGGCTCCCCAAATTCTCTTCATTTTCGAGAGGGGAAGTCTAACTTCACTGGCATCAGCACTTCAAAAACGCTGCACACTGACATAAGCATTTCAGAGTGTGGGGCAAGGACTGTGCCGAAGCTGAGCCCTCATTTGTGTTGAAACAGTGCTGATTACCATTCTTCGGTTAAAACAAAATAGCTGCACTAATGATCTTCGCATACACATCTTTAAATTTTTCTTCATTTAGGTGGGGGTGATGATTTATTTCTTTCTGTAAGCCTGAAAATTGTAGAATTAGATTTTCATTGCTCGTATGGGAGAGCCCTGCTGTATGGAGGAGAGCTTTTTTTGATTTCTTTCCAGTTGGAGTGTGTGAAATAGTAGGGAAAAGTCTTGTCTAGTGATGACCTCAAAATAATTTCTATAGCAGTGCAACGTGATGTCAGACAGACAGTATGCAGCTGGGTGGGAAGTGCAGGCAGTGGGGGCACGGGTGCCTGACACAGGGGAAAACCGGCATAAATAAAAAACATTAGTCCAAGGCTTCGGGAGGAACTAGAGCAAAGTCACCAGTGCAGATGCCAGGGCAAGGAACTGTAACTGTACGTTTAATAGCTTTGGATGTTTGCTTTTATGTGACAGTTGCTGTTCAAGCAAACAGATTGGAGAATTCCAGACTTGCATGGATTTCAGGGATTTTATTTCTATGAGTTCAGTACAGGACGTGAGTGGGATGGGAGCGCAGGGGGTGTATGCAGCAGGAGGAAGGGCCTGGTACCCCACTCCTCCCTGCCCTCGTGCTCACTACCCCGTGCACCTTGATTTACCCACGCGTGTTCATTTGCTGAGCTGAACCTTCCCCTCTCACTCCTGTCTCCTTTCTCTGCCCTGAAGTCATTCTGCCCCCAAACTTGCCTCACTCACCTGCTCCCCGCTGCTGCTAGCATTTTCCTGCGCTCCCAGGAGCATCCTCTGTCCCATTCTCCTGCATGCACGTCCTCTGCCTCCCCGGCTATGGTGCCTGTCACTAACCTGCTCGGCCAGGGCCCTCTGCAGCCTGCAAGAGCCCTACCCTGTGCTGAAAGCCCCATCCGGAAAGCAGACGGCTCTGCCCCATGTGCCTGCCCTACCCGGCCTCCCCTGTCTGGCCCTGGGTTCAACTGAAACTGTCCAAAGAGAACTGAAAGGCAGAGGCGTGTTTTCACAGTTTATTCTCCAAAAGGAAAGCCTGCAAGGGGTGAGGGGCAGACTCCTTGCAGCGAAGGTGTTAACAAATAGCAGGTGATTAAACATGACAAGCAGTGACATTTCTGTGTGGGGTTCTCAGTACCAGCAATGCCAAGAATGAAGCTATAAACCCTGACATTTTGTGTTATGCACTGAGGTTTTTAATAGACATCTTTCTCTCCCTCCCCCCTGTTTATTTCTTTTATTCTTTTTTTCTCTTCTGTCCCCTTCTCCCTTTCCCTCTCTTCTCTCTTCCTGACCCTCACCCTGGCTCTGCCCCGTCCCAAGTGCCCTCTGCCTCCTCTTCCCATACCTCCCTCCCTGCCCTTATCTTGGCTCCCTTGCTTTACCACACTCATTTGTTTGATGGCCTTCACTTTTTCTTCTGTTCCTCTCTTCCTCCCTATATTCTTGTTACACTTTTCCAAGCTTCTTTGCTTTTCGTGGCGTCATTCCCCCTTCCTTACTCTTCTCTTCCTCCTCTTAGCTCCGGTCTCTGCCATATGCATACATGCTTGCAGTCTTTCTCACACATACGCACTCCCACACTTTATTGCACACACACCACCACTTCCCGCACACTTTTCTGCTCTCCCCCACACGCTCTCGCTCTCTCCTGCACCGTCTCTCACATGCGCTCGCACTTGCTCTTTTCTTTCTGTGCTTCCCCTCTCTTGCTCTTCTTTGTCTTTGTTACTCCCTTCTGCTGTCATCCTCCCTCTGTCTGTTCTTTTCCACTCTCTCCCCTTCTCCCTCCCTTTCCTTTCTCTTTTTGGGGCCTGATGTAATACGCTAACCATGGGCAGCCAGGCCAGTTGCTTGTCAGGGAGCAGGTGTCCCACCCCTGAGTGATGTTTTTGTTAATAACATTTTTGCCCTGACTCAGAAGCCGGCGTTTTAGAGATTGGTTGTTGGGGTTTTTTTTAAGGACAGGAGCTGAGGAGGCTGCGCTTTTGGGAACAGTTGCTGGGTTTGTACTAAAAGGACTGCAACAGTTGTTCTGCTGAGCAAGAAACGTTGGAACAACTGCAGATTCTCCCTCTCTCTCTCTCTCTCTCCATATCTATCCAAAGGGCATTTGGAGGTGACACCCAATGCACCGTCCCCCTTGCAGCCAGCTCTAATTGGAGCCGACAGGCTGCTGCTGGCTCTTGGCTTTAGGAATGGGGCACTTCTGCCACCGGAGTTGGCCCTACCCGGCAGCCCTCTGTATTAGAAAAAAACTTTCCTCATCTGCCTCGGCTGCCTTCTCCTGATGTGGTTATGGACACAAAATGAACAAAATGCCGGGGTGACCAGAGCATTCAAACACAGAGCTCTCCTCCATATCAGCAGGTCACCTGGTCTCCAGGGCTCGGTAGTAATGGCCTGGCTACACGATCTGAACAGAAGAAAGTGGTCTCCAGGTACAGAAAGATAGAAGGGTTCAGTGGCGGTCATCTGCTCCCCTGTGCATGACCTGCCTGGCTCACTGTATCTTATAAGGCTGTGATCTCCTTCGTGGAGAGTCCAGGGGGCAATGCGTGATGCTTTCCACTCGGCAGGATGGAAGTTGTGTGGGCTGGCCCATCAGAGCCTGTCTTCTCTGCCGAATCAGCCTGGCTATCGGCACCAGGGTCTGAACCTTCCCCATCTGGCTGGCCCCAGTGCCGGTCACACTGCAAAAGCCATCGCGAAGTGCCGCTTGGGGACTTGAGGCATCTCCAGAGGCTCTTTGAGCTGTGCGGCGAGTCCTCATCTGGCTGTGGGAGTCTCTGCCTCTCCCCAGGTCCCTGGGGAGGATCTGTGGGGAGCTCCTGGAGAATTACCATGCACACGCTGTCTGTGCTGTGCGTCGGTGGCTTACCGGCCCATCGCTGTAGCTGGCACATCTGTGCTGAGAGCATCGAGGGCAGGCGAGAGGCTCTTGTGGGTGGACAGCGAGGACAGAGGCTGGGGCAGCTCCCATGTGCAGGAGGTCACTGGGGCCCCAGTGTAAAGGACTCAGCAGGTATTTGAAATGAGTCTAAACTAAACTGCAGCTTCAGTCCCAGTATTTTCTTTTCCTTGACTCTGCAGTCGCTCTAAAAATCAAAATACTTCCCCCTAAAGACCCCGCCTCTCCCTCCCTGTCCGCCCAGGTCTTATTGATCCAGCACCACAGACGGTGGCTGCAGCTTGAGTTGCCAAGTAGGGCAGATCAATAGAGACTTGGTATGGGATTTTTGGCAGCTGGGACATCCATTCGTCCCTCCTCCCCTCCCACCATCCCTCCAGGAAACGGCCAGCATCGCAGTGGAAGCAGGTGGAGCAAAGCCCTGTCCTTACGCTTTCCTCTCACCTTGTCCTTCCCTGTCCTCCATGCTGCAGCCGCCAGGACTGGAGGCCTCTGCGGGAGCGCGTGGCACGTGCGGAGCCGGAGTGGTCCCCTCCCCTGCGCTGGCTCCACCGGCCCCTCTCTGCCGCTTACCCTTTGCAATGGCCGAGTTCACCCTTTTGTATACTGAGGCAATCCTGTGGGTCATTCCAGCATCCCCGAGAGCAGGATTTGGCCTCGATTATTTGCACAGTCTTTTTATTTAACAAGGGCTTCTTCCCTGCCTGGATCCAAAGTAACTCCCCTCTGCCCTTCTTCCCTGCTGTGGCCATCAGTGCTGCTGTCGTCTTTCTGCAGATGGGGAAAGCAAGGCACGGTGACGTGAAGTGACTTCTTGAAGGCCAGAGAGGGAGTCAGTGCCGGAGTCGGGGTTAGGGGCCACGTTTCTGGCTGTCCTTCACCAGCGCTCAGCCCGTTGGCTGTGGGCCTGGGACAGTGCTTCTTCCCTACTCATGAGGCTTCCTAGGGTGCCCCGTGTGTGTGTGGGTCCAAAACCTGTGGGCTAGTCTCCAGCATGAACTGGGGGAACTGGAGGCAGAGGAGAGCAGTGGGAAGGAGAAGGGTGCTGTGCAGGCAGCTTTCCCTGCTCCTTCATGTCTGGAGAGAGTGGTTAGCTCTGCTGTAAGATGTCCTTAACCCTTGCCAACCCTCCTGGCTGCCGAATCTCTGACAGGTGCCGAGCGCCGCGCACAGTGAAGTTAATGAAATGAGTATTTCGGGGGGGGGGGGAGGGAGGCTCCGTATTGCACCCTGGGGCCCTGGGTTTATTAATGGTGACCTGCCATTAAAGACTAAAGTGCTAACCTGGTCATATTTAGCAGCTTTCAATGGTATCCCAGTGGCCTCTGCCTGCAATATCAACTCCTGCCTTCCCCCCGCAGCCCCAGGCCGGCAGGAGCTGACTCCAGAGTTTCTCTGCTACGATGAGTCTGGTGGGCAGCACTAAGAAGTCTCTGCGCTGCTGCTGCCAGACAGATTTCCACCCCCTCCTGCTGCTCGGAGCAGCTTCCCCCTCTTACTGCCAGGTCTTGCCAGGGAGCACTTGGAAAAGAGAACCAAATCCTGGCATCTTCATGATCTCCTTTACTCAGACAGAGCCTGGGGGTCACTAGGAGAGGGAGACGTGCCAGTACGAAGCTTGCAGGATTTGGCCATGGAGGAGAGGCAAACGCAGGCTCTGCAAAGTGCTTCCACAGAGCTCTCCGAGAAAGTGCTGGTAAATTATCCCTCTGAGGTGGCAGGCTGGGAAACGAGGCAGCAGCTCTGCCAGACCTGATTAAAACAGGACTTGAGGCTAACAGCTTCAGGTCAGAGCAGGAGGGCTACTCTCACTGCTACTGGCCCTCTTGCTTCGGTCCAAGAGGGACTTGGAAAACCCAAGCGTGGGGGGATGTCCCCCAGGGGACAACAGCGGTTGGATATTGCAGTGACAGGCACTTTAGAAAGATGCTGGGGGCTGCTGCTGCTGCTGGTCTAGGCAGCGATCAGTGTTAGCAGAAGAAAAAAAAGCCCCAGAGTCTCCTTGAAGCTAATTCTGCTCTTGATGCCTCCCCAGAAGCAAGATCCTGCTGTGCTCTGTGTGCCAACTGAGATTATTGCCGTCCCTGATCACTTCTTCCTGGATTAAAAACTCAGCACAGAGTATTTTGCCATGTGTTATTCTAGGATACCCGCTAGAAGCTCCACGTGGTGCAGACCCTGGCAGAGGGATGGGGGAATCACGGGGCATCTCCAACTTGGGCTGCTCCTGCTGCTCAAGATGGGAGGTGGGGATGCGCCTGCCCCCTCGCGCCTCTGTTTTGCCCGGGGTGAAGGCGTGAAGAGCGAGGCCGTAAGGGATTTTCCTCTCTCCAGCAAGCCCTGTAAGCCACAGATCCCTTGTCCTCACAACCCTGCCCTTCATGTGGGCACGTTTGTCAGTGTGGGCTTCAGGCCATTCCCCAGCAGAGCCAGCGAGGGCAGGGGCCTTGTTCCAGCGGAGAGCTCCAGCCCTCACAGCCTCCCAACAGGACGAGTGCTGGTTTGGCAGCCAGGCTGGGGGCAATCCTCACTCTCTCGTTTGGCTCTGTGCCCCAGCTGATCCGGAGCCAGGTTTTGCTGTAATCCCTACATCCTGTTGCAGGTCCTTAATCAGCTGGAGCCAGCCTGGAAAAAAAACAAAAACCCAAACCCCAAACTGTTGTGGTTAAAGCTCCCCACTCCCCGGTGGTGGGGAGAAGTGTACAGCAGCCTTCTCGGGGAACCAGGTGGGAGGCTGGAAGGGCTGGGAGAGATTGCAGCTCCCTTGTTAAGGGAGGAAGCAGAGAAAAGGGTACGTGTGTGTTTCTGCTGGGGGTCTCAGCAGGACCCACTCGTTGCTGTTCCCCCGCAGAGGGGATGAGTCTGGCTTTGAGGCATTGATTCCTCCTGTTCTCCCACCGCCAGCAGAGCTAGGGATGCTGCCCCTTCAGCCCTCACTGGGCAGGCTTGAAAACTCTCTGGGTTGTTGTTGAGTTGTTTTTTTTCCCGTTTAATGCATAGAATAACACTGATGGGTCTGAACAGCTCCAGCCAGGCGACGAGGGGAAAGAATAACAAGCTCCTGAATGTCAGGCGAAATTATGGGCCATTGCTATTTAGGGTGAGTCTGGTGGATTTAGGGCCTCTCTGTTCTATTGTCCCAGCTGCTCTGAGCATTGGAGCAGGCGAGACACAAGTCGGGAATTTTATTGCAGAGCATGTGCAGGGGAAGGCTGGTTCTGAGCGTTTCCGGAGTTGAACAGCAGGGTGGGGGATAGGGGACGGTTTCTGTTGGAAAGCTGGTGAGATGTGATACTGGGAGGAGGTAGGAGGCTGGAAGTCCTGGAGAAGTGGTCATCCAGCAGAGAAAAGAGCCCCTTTGCTTCCTGCTCTTTGTCAGGATTCAGCTCCAGATGTTCATCAAACTCCCCAAGTCCATGTAGCGTTGGTCTCCATCCGTCAGACCTTAGCTCGTTGTCCGGCTGCCGCTCTCTGCAGGAGCTTCCCTTGGCAGACCCTGCTGGTCTCCCTTCCGCATCTCGCGAGCACACGGCTGCTCAGCGCCTCGTCTTCTCACCCATCTCTTGAGAAGCATTCATGGAGGTAGTCTGTATGAAAGACACTGCATAAACGTGTGTGTTGAATGGGGATTAGGAGTTTTGGTGCCTTCTCTTGGATTGCTTTTGGTTGGCGCTGGTGATGTAACCAGGGCTGGCACGGTGCTCGCACGGCCTGCCAGGTATTAGGGGGAAGGGCCCAGATGAACAGCAGAAGAGACCACAGAAAGGATGAAGAAAGTGTTATGCAGCATGATAGAAGTGGGTCGTCCATGGGAAAGTGAAGTCTGCGTGAGTCCTGAACAGGGTGTATCCTAAGCTTCCAGGTTTTGGCAAATACATTATGTCCCATGCCAGGATGGGGAGGAGTTGCAGAGAGTAAGAAAGCCGTTCTTGCCTGGCTGTCTTCACAGGCGTGAGGCTCGGCAGGGTGAATTCTTTGCTTCTTTGGGGCTCTTTTTATTTGACCGGATTAAAAAGCCTATTTGAGTTTCTTAAACCATTTAATCTAAAATCCCCAGGTAGATGCGCCATTGGATTCAGTTTTAAGCTTATAAACAAAATAGGTCTGTGTTTGTCTCTTCTTCATTTTGTTCTAAAGAAGCAAGGGTTTGACCTGTCCTCCCTGGAGTCAGGGGGTAGCTGGCCTTCTTGTGCTTATGAATCCCCTTGAGCTTTCCAAAGGGTGGGAAGGTGCGGAGACCGGGGTGCTGGTGTGACCTTGCTGCAGCCCCAGGTTGGGCGTGCGTGTGGCCTGGGCAGGTGGTGGGAGGAGGGAGCAGGGGCCAAGCTCCACTGGCCAGGTTAAATGACTGAATCGGTTCCCAGGGCTCAGTACCTACATGGAGTGCTGAGCATACGTAAAACCCCATTAAGACCATTGCTCTGCACATAGTGTGGGGAGATGGAAAAGGAGGAGACCATAGAAAATTGGAGAAAATGGGAGGAAACCATGTTGCAGTGTGATCCACTGGAGCGGTCTGGGTAATTCTTTCCAGTTCCCACAGTCCTCTGAGAGGAGTTAGTTTTCCTCCTCCGCTCCCAGCGTGCCCAGCTCCTTCCAGGGTTTCCTCCTGCACCCGTCCTCTCCACCCGCTTGGGGTTCTTGTCTCCTTTCCAGCTCTGTATGGCTTTATTGCTGCCACTCCCTGCACTTCTGAGGAGGTTTCATGGACATGAGACCAGTTGGGACTGCTCTCAGATCAGCCCAAAATGGGACAGTTCATGATTTGTGTTTGCAGGAGGGAGGTGCTAATGATGCCTACAGGAGCTACAGGAATGTCGCAGCTCCGTGGTCCACAGTGTCATGTTTCTGACAGCGGCTAGTGCCAGATGCTCTGAAGGAAGGTACCAAACCCCACAACAGGCAGATGTAAAATGATCTGCCCCTGTGTCCCCTCGATGTCCTTTCCATGTGTCCGGCAGAGACCAGCTCGAGTTAGTGATGCCTGCACGCCTGTGTGGGATGACGGTGGCAGCGCTGGGTCCAGCCCTCGCGGGAGAGGTGTCCCTTCCAGATCCTGTCCCCAGTGCTAGCAAGCCACAGCAGAAAGCTGAGCAGAAAGGAGGCTGTCTGCCATCCCAGCTCCTTCGGGCAGCCGCGGAAATGCTCATTCCAGCGCGGCCAGAGGAAGGCCATGAGGGCAGGCTGTCCTTCTTGCCTCTTGCAGTCTGCCGTGAGCAGAGAGGCCTCCCATGTCCAGGGCTCTCAAGGAGATGCTTTATGAAAGAGGATGGTGGGAACACGACTGTAGCCTTCTCCTCCCCCTTCTCCCAAGGAACTGGAGACAGACAGAGGGACAGGCATCTGTCCGATGGCAGCTTGAATAGGAGGGAGCCCTCTTGGCTTTGCCGAGGGAGCCTCTTTCTATATGGAAATGAAGAATTTAGGCTAATGGAGCTCAACCATCTCTAATTTTGCGATGGCAGGAGGATTTTGATTGAAAGTAATTAAGCAAGCTAGCTGTAAAATTAATTAAAGCAAAAGGGGGGGATTTTTTTATTGGATTGGATAGCGATATAGCGGCTGTCAAATGGGGGACGGATGGGGGTGACCTGAATTCTCTGCCCTCCCTCCTCCCACTCGGGACGTTTATGTCACTTTAATCTCCTTACAGCGGCTGGTGTGCATTTGTTTGAAATAATCAAGGAAATATGGTCAGAAATTGTCAGCTTTCAGATCTAATTTACCTGACAGCCCTGCGCGGACCAGTAAGCCTCTGTGTGTGTGTGTGAGAGCGTGTGTGTGAGTGTGGTGTATGCGACTGTGTGGTCATGGAGGACTCCTTGTCTCCCTTCTCTCCCCTTTTTCTTCATTCTGTCTTCTCTTGATTCCTAGCAAAAATACTTCTGACACATCTGGGACCACCCAGCACCTTGCAGGAAAAAGAAATAAGTTTGAGAATTTTCCTGTGGTCCCTTCTCCACCCCCACCTTTCCATCACTGCCTCCTCCCAGCCTGCTGCCTCATCCTTGCACCATAACCAGCTTTAGGGTTTAGGCAATATAGGATTAGGGGAGGTGGCTGTAATTCTTTATTCCAGATGGCTGGCAACTGCTAAACCCACTGTCACAAGTACCGAGTTATAAAAATACTTAAATTAGGCCCTTTGTTTCAGCCCATGTCCCTGCCAAGCAGCTCTCCTGGTGTCCTGTGGGCAGCTCAGCTTGCACAGCACAGGTAGGGGTCTCTGAGTCAAGACTATAATGATGCTGGGGAGAGGCTTCTCTGGACTTGCACCTATCTGGATTCCCTTGCTCAGCTCCATCTGCTTCTTTTTGCCTTTAGCACTTAAAGAGAGATCCTGCAGTAAGAAGAGCTAGGCATGACTTGGTGTACGTGTGTGCTCACTTAGCAGGTGAAGGTCCTGATCCAGGGACATACAAAGGCTGCAGCTCTCATACATCTTACTGGGGGGTGCACACTCTTGACAGAGATCCAGGTTCCCCCCTCTGGACCTAATCCTGCAAGTACCCAGTGACCTGAGCTCAATGTACTGGAAACTGGGGAGGGAGGGCAACTGCTGTAGGGTCAGCCTTTCCTCAGAGCTGCCCTGGTGCCTCACATCTGTCTTGCTAGGTTGGCTCTTAGGGTTATTATTTATTATTTATTATTGTTCATTAAGTGCTGACAGAGTTGGGGCTTTTGTTTGTTTTGTTTGGGTCTCCATTTAGAGGCCTTTGCTGAGGCAGTCTTCAGTGCCAAGACCTCAGGCGCTTTTACAATTACAGCCCGTGATCCTATTGTATTGTTTATGTAATGACTCTCAATCCCAAGGGATTCTGCAGCCTTTCTTAGACCTGAGCACCCAGCACCTGGCAGAGAGAGTGCAGGGCAAGCGCTGGCCACTGGTGCCAAGGAAAATCTCTGGGCTTTACATGCTAGGGGATCATTAATGCATAGACGGATCAGGCTGGACCTTGCTGCGAGGATCCACATGCAGGGAGGTTGATTAAGCTGCTTCAGAAGGAGCAGATGATTCATCCCTGCCACGGTCTGTGTGATTGCAGAGCATCTTGGTGGCTCAGACCTGATGCTCTGGCTGTTGGGTGTCTGCAGCCCACCAGTCTGTCTCCGAGACAGTGAGCTGAGTGACTGGTCTTTGTGGGCCAGCTTATGTGACCAGTCCCCTGAGTGTCCCAGAGCACCCTGAGCCATCTCAGCAGTGGGATTGAAACTTTTACCCTGTTAAATAGATGTGTGGAGAGCACCTCACCAGCTCTGTAACCTGCTGGACATGGGTAGCACATGGTCTAGTCCATGACCAGCCGCGTGCAGCTGTGCTGAGGTGGGTGATGAGCTCATCACCATGATACCCGGGTTTATTTCCAGCTTTGCAACTGATTCGCTTTGTATCTGTAGCCATGCGAATGCATAGCTTTGTGCCAGTGCTTCCTCATCAGTATAATGGGTATAATTAGGCTTCCCTGATAGAAGATAGTGCCGAACGCTTAGTGTGCTGGAAGATTTTTTTCTTTTGTTTAAAAGTCCTTTCCAAAAAAAGAAGGTGAGACCTGACTTTAGAGTGCTGGTTCCCATATTGTATTTCAAATATATGTGGATTAAAATCTCTGACAATATCAAACGCTTTCCTTGTGGGATAGGTCTGCTGTGAAGCGTTGGCTTCCCATAAACCTAGCAGAAGCCGAGTTAGGTGAAGACTAAGTGCTTCTAAGTGCTCAGTCTCCTCTGTATTCAGCAAAATACAGGGACTGCAGGATGTGGCACTACTGATCTTCTGTGTTAATTACAACTATAACAGAATGTAATATCAAGAATAGTCTAAATAATTTCATGGCCTGTTAACCAAAAGAGAGCTTGAGTTCTGGGATGTGGACCAGGCTACCACTGATAATGGTATCTAAAGTCAGTGGTGTCTAGAAGAAGGGTCATACTGTGCTGGCTGCTCCTATTTCCTTCTGTAGATTGCAAGACCAGGTGATTAAGAGTGCATTAGATAATTTTCTAACATTCCCTACAGGCAGTTACTGGCATTGCTGTAGAGGCATCCTGAACGACGTGTTGGAAAAGGAAGTGCACAGGACAGTCTTTCTGCATTGTGAAAATGTTTGAGACCCCCATGCAAAGCTGTGCTCTGTTCTGACTCCAAGTCTCCTCAGACATGGCCGAGGAAAATGCATGTGAGTGCTGACCTGGGGGCACCTTCTTTTGTTCTATTTGCACCTACTTGTACCTGTTCAACACATCTCCCCTCTCAAGCACTGCCACTCTCGCTGCAATTGAGTCTGCAGACCCTGACTCCAGCACAGCCAGGAGCTGGAAAACATCCTGTAGCTGGGTGAATGGGATGAAAAGTTCAGATTTGAGTGCCGTGTCTTTTTCTCTCAGTTTGATGTGAGTGGCAGTGGAAAGGCATAAGCTCAGTTCTCCTGTCACTGATGTGGTGTCAACTGGGAAAATCATTCTTCTGAGCTTAGCAGAGTGACATTAGCATAAGAGCAGTCAGAGAGGGATCGAGCCTAGCAGGTCTGGAAGAGGAGAGCTGAGGCACTGGGCTGAGAGTGTCTGCGATATTTGACATGTTGATTTTGCTTGCTTGTGCTCAGGACTAGGTAGAGATGTGCTGCTCATCCTCAGTCTGTGGGGCAGGAGAGTCTTTCAGAAAGCAGACCGGTAGCTCAGCTCACATCAGTTCAGAGAAACCTTGGGAATGTGCGAGGAGATCTCCAGGAGTGAGACGTGGCAGAGACACCTGTATCTGCCTTTCCTGGGGAGGCAGTTCAGGCTGTGGTGCTGCTGACTCACACAGCATCTTGCTCCAGCACTGAATTCTGCCTGCTGTTCTTGTACATCCAGCTGGCTTGGGGCAGCAAATGGAAGAAAAAGCCAGAGCCAGTGGCTCAGCTGATTAGGGGGTTTCAGGCAGAGCTTGCCTTGCCTGACTTGCAGTGGATTTGGGGGCTTTCTGTAGAAACCGAGGGCAAGGGCAAGTCTGAACAAGCCAGTTACTCTTAATTTCCCATGGAGGCGGAAGAGCTACAGAGAACATAAAAATGTTGCAATAGAAGGTTTGGGGATAAGAGGGCATAGTGTTGCTGGCCAAACAAGACTGTGTTTGATGATAGATCTGTCATGCCACTTACCTCCCTGGCAGTGGGATCCAGGGACCTCATGAGGATTCAGGACAGGCTTTTGTGAAGACATCCTGAGCAGTGAAGCAGGGTGCTGAGTGGGGCGCAGGGCAGCGAGGGAGGCATGGAAAGCCGTGTGTCACACTTGCAGCTCATCTGCTGGAGCCCGGTTAAAACACAGGTGTTAAGGGAAAAGGACATCAGTATGTCTCCCACTCACCCTCTCCCTTCCCCCTTACTTCCATCTCATCCTCCCTGGAGCACCATGCAAGTTTATCAGTTTACACCAGAATGCAGTAAAATCACTGAGGTTGCCAAGGTCTTGTTTTCATTAATTCTGAACCCTGATATGCCAGCCCCCCGCTCTGGCACTCATTTGCAGGGCTGTCGCTGCTAGTGCAGGCTCGCCTCACAGCTTACTAAACCAGCACCTTTGAAACCTAGGCTGAATTCACAGAATTGTAGCATCGGTAAGGTTGGGAAAGACCTTTAAGATCATCAAGTCCAACTATTAACCTAGCACTGGCAAGTCCACCACTAAACCACGTCCCTAAACACCGTATCTACACATCTTTTAAATACCTCCGGGGATGGTGACTCCACCACTTCCCTGGGCAGCCTGTTCCAATGCTTGAAAACCCTTTTGGTGAAGAAATTTTTCCTAATACCCAATCTAAACCTCTCCTGGTGCAACTTGAGGCCATTTCCTCTTGTCGTATCGCTTGTTGCTTGGGAGAAGAGACTGATCCCCACCTCGCTACAGCCTCCTTTCAGGTAGTTGTAGAGAGCGATAAGGTCTCCCCTCAGCCTCCTCTTCTCCAGGCTAAACAACCCCAGTTCCCTCAGCCGCTCCTCATAAGACTTGTTCTCTAGACCCTTCACCAGCTTCGTTGCCCTTCTCTGGACACGCTCCAGCACCTCAATGGCTTTCTCGTAGCGAGGGGCCCAAAACCGAACACACTATTCAAGGTGCGGCCTCACCAGTGCTGAGTACAGGGGGACAATCACTTCCCTAGTCGTGCTGGCCACACGTTTTCTGATACAAGCCAGGATGCTATTGGCTTTCTTGGCCACCTGGGCACACTGCTGGCTCAGACTTCAGATTTGTAACAGCTGATTCCCCCATGTCCCATGCTCTTCCAGTGCCTAGAAAACAGCTTATTAAAAATCACCATTGGTAATTGCCTGGGAAGTCACATTTTTAACACTTTCCTTTGGTTCTTGGGAGTTGAGCTCTCTCCTTTCCCAGACTATGGAGTAAATCATGACTATCCCTGCTATTTACTCTAGACTACAGAGGACTTGAAAATGTTCCTGTAGGGCCTGTCTGCCCTCAGGAAAGCCAGTGGATCCCAGTCACAGTTGTCTTTTGGTGGAAGGAGTTCTGCATGAGGCTGAGGATTATCGATTCAAAGGCAGTGATTCCCCATCCCGGGGCAGGAGCTGCCAGCAGGGAGCCAGCAGCTGCAGTGTCTGCAGGGACCCTTGACCCACCGCTGCTCTGCGCTTTCACTGTCCCCAAATCCCTTTCCTCCGCAGTGTCTGGAGGTGGCTTCTCCTCCCGGCCTTGGTGGAACAGCAGATGGAGAGAGCAAAGGCTGGGAAATGGGTTGCTCAGCGAGCGTGCCTGGGCGTTCCCGCAGGGACTTGGTGGTGTTGGTTGGTGGGAGGGCAGGAGTAGCAGAGTAGCCAGGATCCCTCGTCAGCGTTTGTGTCTTTTTTCATGTTGGTGGATATTTGCCAGTAAGTGATAGTGTTGAGCTGGATACCACTGAGCTGCTGGAAGTAGAATGAGACCTGTTGACTTTGAGAAGCTTGAAATGTGTCTTTGCCCTGCAGTGCCAATATAGCAGCTGCAGAAACAAGCTCATTAGTTCACCATTGAGAAAGCACAAGACAGAGTCCCCCTTACTAGCGAGGGAACTGAAGAGGAGGAATCAACTTCATGGACTGCTCTAAAGCTAAGCCTGTGGCATTTGGAGTACATTGTCATTGCAGAATGAATTTGCAGGACCGGTGCATGACTGTGAGCTGGCAGGTTAGCCTCCCCGAGGTGTGAGCAGGCACGCTGGGTCCGAGTGTCCTCACCTGGGTGACTTGTACTGGTGCAATACTGGGACTTCTCGGGGCATCTCCTGTGGCTGTTCGCAGAGCTGCCACAGGCTCCGTCAGCAGCAGAGTCTGGGAGAATTTTCCTCCTCCTGCACCCAAGCAAAGGAGGGAAGGGAGGCTGTAGGCAGACTGGGAGCAGCTGGTTCTACAGTCTCCACGTGCATCCTCGCAGCAGTGGGGCAGCTCCCCAGCCTGGGTGAGAGCCACGCTCCTACCTGGCTGGGCTGGCCGGCTTGGGGCGCAGAGTACCAGACTTGGGGGAGGGCTTTGTGGGAGAGGGCTCAAGGCAGCACTCCCTGAGTTCACTCTGCACAGGAGATCCACCCTTACGGAGCTGTCTTTTTATTTGCAAACTGAGCAGTTGTATTGGAAGAGATTTAGCAAACATGGGACTGCACAATGCTATGTGTACTGAGTCACACATCAGGGCTAGAGCCAACTAGCACTGTGAGCTACTGAGGCAAACATTTGAGAATAGTTACAATAGGCACCAAAAATATCTTCAAATGAGATCTTTCTGCATTGCTGCATGTTGGGTAACAGGGAGGGCTGACAACCTAAGCTTAAATTCTACCCACATGCTCTGGAGCTCATCCTGGGCAAGGCAGGCAACTGGGATGGGAACAAAACAGAGGAAAAGCAGTTTTGCTCCTATAAAGGGAACCCTGATTAGCCCATTTCACATAGGTTGAAAAAGTTCTGCTCTGGTGGGGGAGATGGGGTTGTGGTCCTGCATAGCGAATTAGGCTCTACTGTTTGGCCCTGTGGTCCTGGCTCTGACTGCATTTCAGGAGGGAATGACTCCAGAATTACTAATACCCTGTTGGATCTGCAGCTCAGAGCTCCCCACACCTGCACAGGGCCAGGGCAGGATTGGTCCCTACAAGATGCCTTCTCCTGTTTGGTTTTAAAGCTCCCAAGCAAGGGGGCTGCTCTTCAGGTCTCTTGTAGAAGCTCTCCCTGTTGCAAGATTTTCTCAGGGGTTTGCTCTGTTGTTGCTGTTTCCTCTCCGCCAGTCTCCTTTAAAGTAAAGGAGCTACTTCCCCAAAGCCCAGGTCTGGTTTTAGAGACAAAATTCCCCAAACTCAGATCTTGGGGGCTTGTCCAGGCCATCTCAATAGAATGGAACAGGCACCAGAGGCTCTTGGTGCTGTCTGGCATGTACTCGCGCAGACTGAGTGCGGGGCTGGTAGCGAGCACTGAATCCGACTCGGTGTCCTGCCAAGTGACCCTTCAGCATCTTTTCCCCAGTTGCACCGCACCATTCCCTCGCATCCTGCTGTCTGCTGTTCTCCGCACCCTCGTGCTGGGGCTGGGATCGCACCTTGGCCTCGCCGCGGCCCCTTCCTGGCTTCGAGCACACGATCTCTCCCACTGGTTTTGCAGCCGTTTTTTCTGCCAGCGCAGGGCACTGAAAAGTGCTGGCACTGCCAAAAACCCTGTGTGCACTACGACTCCCCAAACATCCCTTTATTTTTATTGTTCTGTTAATTACTGTTTAAACTTTAATAAGTCACTTCGTCAGGAGGGGGGACCTGCAGTGAGGTTTCTGTGCAAACACTGGGCCCGGCAGTGACTCTAGTGTAACATAACCCTTTATACAATGTGGGAATGTTTAGACTGTAACAGAAACTTGTTATTTTAATGACAGTTAAAGGGGGAAAAAAAAGAAAGAAGCGAATGAAAAAGGGAAGCAAGTTTGTTGGGGAAATGGCTCATCTCAATCTCTCTGTCTGGCCTCTCTTCTCTTGGCTTTAATGATAGCTGGATAAGGAGGCTTTATGGCTTCTGTTGAAGCAAGTCTTGTTCCCAGAGATGCCCTATACAAGGCAGTATGTGGTCCCCTCTGTTCTGCGGGGTAAGGCTAACAGTGGAGAGATGCTGATGGAAGCAACATGGCTTGATTTTGCTCAGAGGCAGCAGCAGATGCGTAAAGCCAATTTGAGCTCAGTCTAATTATTCTGACCCACACAAGAGACTTTCCCCATCTATTCAGAGCTTCTTCCACTGTTCAGGTTTTTTAAGTAGCTGTGCTGAAACAGATGCTGGCATGCCATAGGTAAGAGGGTCCAACATCTCGTGGAAAAATGGACCTTGAAGCTAGAAAATGCTGCCTTATTTTGACTGGTCACCACTCAAAAGGAGGAACCATTATGGACACCTGACAGAGGGAAAGGGGGAGAGAGAGAAAACCTGGCTCATAGTCTTGGCAGTGGGAGGACAGAGGGTTCACAGGCGTCCTCGATTTTGGATTGTGACTGTTGACATCTGTATCGCTTCGAGGTAGCGGAGGGGGCCTGTGCAGTGGCTGATGTCCCTGCATAAAAGCACTGAAGTCACCTCCAGGTTTGGCTTGGTTATATTTAGCACTCACTATAGACAAGACCATATAGAGTGATATATATGATCTGAAAACCTTCAACTCCTGCTGACCTCTCTGCTGCTACAGTGAAATCCCCAAAATCTGTACAGCTGGGTGAGGAGTGATGCAAGACCCGAAGAAGGGAGAGCTCCCACCTTCTCCCTGACAGGTTTCATGTTTCCCCCTCCTCTGGGTCACTGGTCCCGGGGGTGCTGGTCCCTGGGCAGCACAGCTT
This sequence comes from Aquila chrysaetos chrysaetos, assembly GCF_900496995.4. Taxonomy (NCBI): domain Eukaryota; kingdom Metazoa; phylum Chordata; class Aves; order Accipitriformes; family Accipitridae; genus Aquila; species Aquila chrysaetos. The sequence continues at coordinate 5,608,685 of NC_044009.1, read as the reverse complement.
TCTCTGCCAGCTGTGGGTGGTAGCCCCACAGGGACTGAGGGAAGAGAGGTGCGAGGAGGGTATGGGGGTGCGGACAAGAGGTTTGGCAGACGTTGGGAAGGAGGAAGCTGGGATGGTGTTGGGAACTTGAGGAAAGAAGAGGGGAGAGGAGGAGCATACTAAGGCTGAGGCTGGCAAATCGGAGGGGAAGGGGGACACAAAGGGCAAAACTTTGGAGGGGAGGGGAGGTTAGGAGGATGAGGGGTGTAAGGAGCACTTTGCTGGAAGCAGAGCCTTTCATAGCATCAAGAACCTTCCTCAGGCACCAGCTCGTTGCCGGGAGTCCTGTTCCTCTGTGCAGAGACCCTCTCTCCTCTTTGCTGAGTTTCTGACCGAAACAGGAGCCCTGGGGACTTGTAGTCTGTAAAGCTTTTTGGTGAGGGTGAATGTAGGATGGAGCGGGAGGGGATGAAATCATGGCCCTCCGGGGGACTGTGTTTTCCCAAGTGGGTGAGCATGCAGGGAGCAGGCCAAAACGGTTCACGCTTTCCTCGCCCGCTGCTGGGGTTGTGATTGTTATTGATTGGGTTTGCTGTTCTCGGCACTTTGTGTTTTTCCAGCTGAGCATTGGCTGTCCCTTGAATTTTTTTTTTTTTTTAACCTCTGCTTTAGTTCAGATACCCACAAACATTGCATATGGGGCAGGTGTGTGCACAGCTCTGTGCTGGCCAGCACTGTGCGGCTGGGGTGAGCCTGCACCAGGGCTGCGCGTGGTTGGGAGCATGCAGGGGTCTGTGTAAGGTAGCAGTAAGCCTGCTGTCAGTAGGATTAAATTCATAGGTCTGTGTTATCTCTGGAAGTGTGTCATACAAAAAGGTAAGGAAATCTACTCTTGTAGAAAAACCAGTGTCAGGGCTTCATGTTGAAGCAAATAATAGGAACATGCAGAGGGTCTTCCCACGCTTGGGCATGTATAATGTATATCTGGCTCAGGGTGCATAAGCTTCAACCCCAAAGACAGAGGGCCAAGGGAACTGCTAGCTGGAGAAATAGTTTTGTTTCATTTCCAACATGTGGTCGTGACTTTCAGACCCTGCTGAAGCCCCTCGTGTTGGCCCGCTCTCGCTCCAGCCGTGCGCTCACGTCCCTCCTCCGCAGAGCTGTGCCTGCCCGCGGGGCCAGTGGCAGGAGCCATCCCTTTAGGAATGGCATTTTCCAGGTTCCTGTGTGAGGCTGAACATGTCCCAGCTGCAAAAATAACTAGCCTATATACCCTGTGGAAACAGGAGCAGCAGCGACACATCTGTCTGGTCTGGGCAGAGCCAGCTTGTAACTAATGCCCCAAAGGGGCATCGAGCGGCTGCAAGCTAGTTGTCAGCGTGCGGAAACCCAAAATAGAGACCTTTGGGGAGGACTAGCCCGTCGGAGGGGCGAAGCTCTGCAGTGGGCAGAGCAACAGATACCTCTGGGCCTCTTGTAGGACCGGTGGGTTCCAGCAAGACATTAATATTGACTGGCTTCTCTGGACCAGCTGCGGGGCGTGCAGGCTGCTGGCAGGGCCGAGGCGAGGGGCCGAGGCTGGCACTGCTGGGCACCAGCGTCCCCGAGAACAGCCCCAGCCTCTTCCCCCCGGCCCCTGCTCCTGCCTCCCCCATGGCCGGTGGGGTCACTTTGGTTGGAGAGCGCAAGCTGAGCTCAAGGATAGAGCCCCCTGGACGGAGCCAAGGAGCCGCTGTATAAAAAACGCTGAGGTTTTCCTTTTCTGTACAGCGCGTTTCCCTAAATTGCCTTTGACTGTGTGCATCGCTAATGAAAGTTTATGCCCTTGTTAGAAGGACAGGCAGGTCCGTTCCAGTTAGGGCTGGGTCTATCCTTCTGCCAACTGCCCTCCCCAGCACACACGCACACACTCTCGCTCGCTTGCTCGCTCTCCCCGGTGAATAAGTGGAGGCTGTTATAAAAAAAAAAAAAAAAAAAAAAAAAAGAGGAGGGGAAAAAAATTTCCATATTTGTGTAAGTTGCTTTAAAAGCATTTTATCATGTCATAAAAAAAAGGAAAGTACTCTCGGAAATTGATCCTGCACACGAGCCCATTGGACAGAAGGACGTCGGGATGTTAATGGCTATTTTGCTCCAGGGTGGCTTATTAAAAAATTTATACATAAATGCTTAAAATTGCATAAATTATTTAAAAAAAAAACATAGTAAGCAATTTGCAATCCCGATCCACTTTTCCTTTTTCTTTCCCTCGTCATCCTTTTCTTCCCTTCTTTCTTACAAAAAAAAAAATTCCTTCCCCCTCTTCTCACCCTTGTCCCCTCCCTGTCTGAAAATGTGATGCGTCCAAAATTGTACATGTATGTGTGTAAAATAAATACGATTTTAAACGTGACCCGCCACTGGCCAGTGGAGCTAGCTGTGAGGGGGAAATAAAAAAAAAAAAAGAGGGGAGAAGAAAAAAGAAAAGAAAGAAAGAAGTTTGGATATGATGAGTGTTTCTCGCAGGCGTGGAATGTCACCCACATATCCTGGAGATTGTACTGGGGAGGTTTATGATGGTTTCCCATTGATTTGTTTCCCCGACGCAGCTGCCGACCTCTATTGAGGGACAAACATAATCAGCACTGACGCAAATTAGATGGTTATTCGTTTTGAAAATTGACAGAAAAACAATAAAAAAGATGAAATGCTCCCAAATCAATAGATATAATGAAATTCAAATAATCCGAGAGATGAGGTCTCCATGGCAACTGATAATGTGGAAAAGAAAACAATTTAATAAAGGACAGACACACTTTGAAAACAGATTGGGCAAAGGGAAGGCGGGGGGGCGAGGGAGCAAGGGGGGCCGTGGGTTGGGTGGTAGTGGGAGGGGGCAGCGGGAGGAGGTGGTGGTGGGGAGCCGGAGCCGGCTGCCTCTCCGGTTGGTTAGCGGTGCTGTAGTGAAGGATCACTGTCCATCCCAAGGACGCTTGCCATAATTAAGAGAGGCTTTCGGTCCAGAAAGTGCAGATTCAGGTTTTAATACACAAAATTATTTCAGGAGCACTGAATCGGAAAGTCGTTTGTTATGACCTTCCTGAGAGGCCTGGAGCAGGGCATGTTGGAGGCGCGGCGGCTGAGCCAGCTGAGTTATGGCATATTTGTGTTTTTATAGTGCGGAGGGGAGGGGGGAAGGGGGGAAGAAGGTTAAACAGTATTTACAGCTCAGTTGTTTTCAGAAAGGAAAGAGAAATAGAGTTCATGAAAAGATGCGAGTGGAAGAGAGAGAGAGAGAGAGGGAGAGGGAGAGATCCCCTGCCCGGCACACACACTCCGCTGGGACGCCAGCTCCAATGAGACACTCACCGATGCTCTTTTTGCCTTAAGGTGTGAGGTGCAGATGGGCTGGGGGTAAAGAGGGGCTCTTTGGTGGGATGGGGAGTGTGTCTGTCCCTGCTGCCGAGTCTGTCTGCAGGGTCCGGCTGGGAGCCCACTGTCTTCTCACTCCAAGCTGCAGAATAAACCGCTCCTGGCGTGCGGGCTTGTGCTGAAAGCGTGCGTGCGTGTGAGCGCGTGTGTGTGTGAGCGCACGCGGGGCGCTCTGCACTCGCACGGGTGGCTGCCTGCGTGCGTCTGCATGTGTGGCTGCTGGTGGGCTGTATGGATGTGGGTGCTCGCCGTGTGTGCGGGGCTGAGCAGAGCTCGGTGCGTGCGGGTGTGCGCCTCTGGGGAGGTGCGTACGCTGGGTATCTGTCTGTGTATTGCGGTGTGCGGATGTAATACTTGTACGGTCACAGGTACCTAGACGTTTGCATGCATTAGCATGTGTTCTGTGTGCGTACCGTTTCATGAGCACATGCATGGGTATGCGATTGCGTGTGCTTGTGTGCTGGGTCGTGTGTGCCTCTGCATGTGATAGTGCACCTGCACGGCCACGTTTTTGTACACGTGTGTGTTCCCACTGATGGGTGTTTGCAATTAGTGATAGCACTAGCGCATGGATGGGCTCACGAGGACAGGAGAGATAAGAAGATGAGCCCTAATGACCAGAAGAAAGAGCAGCAAAAGGCAAGACAGAGAATTAGTGTCGGTGTGAGCAGTGGGAAGTGTGGGGTGAGTGCCCCCACAGCCCAGCCGGTGGGGTTTCTCTCCCATGCCGCTCTGACAGGACTGCTGAGTTAACAAGCTCAGGGATGACCCACTGCTTTCACACCAGAGCTCAGCTCTGCTCTGCTCTGGCCAGCCCGTGAGCCTTTTCCACACAAACAGGACGGACGAGCGTTTCTCCTAACCATGCTGCACAGTTATTTGCAGGTGCCAGGCATCTCCGGGGATTAAAGAGCCCCTGAACTTGCAGTGCTGTGTGTGATGGGTGCCTGCTCTGTGGGTTCACAAAAGACTCCCAGCCCCACTTGGGGATTATAGAAGCCTCTAAGGGATCCGAGTGCCCCCTTTGCATGCCAAGCCCAGAGCATGTTACCTGATCACATACAGCTCAGGCAGCAGTCGGGGGCTGTGGGGAGGACGTAGCACAAGCTGGAAGGCTAAGATGCTCTAGTTTGCTCTCTGTCATGCAGCTCTTGCTAAGGTCTCACTTACCTCATGCAGGCTAACACACTGATTTACTCTGCAGGACCTCGAAAGACCACAATAATGAACTTTTTCTGGCCCTGTGTTTCTTAGTGATGCAACAAGCATTCAGGCTCCCAACTCCCATTTAGCTCCTGACTTCCCACTGCAATTAATTAGGAGTCTGCATTCTTTGTTGGGTCTGAGCTTAAGGGTGTTGAAAGGGATTGCAAATTGCTCTTAAACTGCCTACCAACTACCGACAGGGTTTGGAGGGACCCTTTTTTAGGAGGTGGCTCACTTAACCCCTGCCCTCGATTAGGGATGACCCTGAGCCCGGCCTGAAGCCAGCGAGCTGCTCTCCACTGACTTTGGTCATGGTGGGTTTGGGTTCTCTGTAAAGTAACTCATTAAAGACAGTCACCAAGAGGGACTGGTGAAACTTTGAGCAATTCTCTTCCGAATCTGCGTCCTTTAAGAGACCTGTTGTCTCTCCCAGGTCCTTTTTATTCCCCCAGTGTCAGGTACTTGCAGCTAAGTCTGGTTCCCTCTCTACCACCTCAGTGTTTCACTGCACCCCCTGCCCTGTCTCAGCGTTTACAAAGGGGTCCGTGCAACATTTCCAAGAGGCTCACGTCTTGGCTTGTTCTTCATTCCTTGGGAGCTGGCTCCTGCACCGGCTGGCTGGCCCTGCTCCGGAGGCTTTCCCAGCCCTCTTCGTTCTCCACCACCCCTTCCCTCCCTCTCTCTGCGTCCACCGTGTCCTCCTGGCACAGCACCAGGAGTGTGCATGCGTGTCTATGGAGAGGTGAAGTTAGGCACCGTGTTTGCATTTAGTTGCCCTGACAACATGTCTGGCTTCATAGGGAGTTTTCCAAGGGCCACAGCTAGCCTGCAGGGACCTGATGGTGATGAGCTATTACTCTTCACTCTCCCTTTTGCTTCTTTCGCCTCGGTTTTCTTCACAACCTGTGGGGAGATTGATGGCGGGATTGTGATGTAGATGTTAGCAGTTCTGCTTGATTTATGGAGTTACTTAGGCTGAGTGAGGCCACTTAGGCTCGTCTGAATAGTAAACCTTTTAACTGGACTAAAAAATTAATAATAAATAAATAAATAAGGCAAGGAGGAGAAACTGGATCAGAAAAGCCAATCCTCTTGGCTTTATGGTATCTGAAAGAAAGCCTCTGAAGACAGGAGGCTCCAAAGGAGCAGCCTCTCTTAGCCTGGGGAGCCGCGAGACCCTGCTCGCTGTGTTAGGCTGGAGCTCCGAGAGCAGGTTTTCATGGGACCAAGAGGAGGAAACTGTTGAAATGTCTCATCAAAGATCCTGCATTGACAGATGAACTAGAAAGTTGGCTACAGGACGCAAGGGACTTTTGAGCTTTTGGAGGATTTTCAAACTGTCCTGAATCAGTGCTTTTCCTCTGCTGTTACTTGAATTGCAGTAGCACCTAAAACTGCAAACAAGATACTGGGCCCACTAAGCTAGGCAAGAAATCTTTGCCCAGATGGCTGACCATCTGAAGAGACCCAGCAGGTCAAGGGCAGAAGGGGAGCCTGCATGCTGTTAATTGCTGGAAGAGAAGGAGCAGGTCAGTGGCAGAGCAGGGAGCAGAACCAGAGTTCCTGACTCCCGTTACTCGCTTTTTTCCCCTCTTCTTTCCACTCTGCTCCTTTTGTTAATTCTGGAAGTTCCCTGTGTTACTTGTATGCAGAAAGAGGGGCTTATTTCTTGTCCTTTGGAGGTTCAGGGTACGTGAGTGCAGAGCGGGGCGAAGGGAAGGACAGAGACAAGGAGCTTTGTCTCAGTGCTCGGGGGTGAGCAGCAGAGCCGTAGTGGCTCTCAGAGTAAGGAGGCTGGGGGTGGACAAGATCAAAGCACATTTAGGATCATTTTTGAGATCTGCTCAGGAAAAGGTTCAGGCGTGCGTTACTAAAGAGCTGTGAAGAAGGATTAGTCCTGTCCTTGCTCGCAGTTGAACCACTTTCCCCACCAGCTGTGCCAAATGCCTGTGAAGAGCTGGTCGAGCGGCAGCGGAGCAGGTCAGTGGCAGGTGAGAAGGCAGTGTCGCAGAGACCGGCGCAGTGCGAGGGACCGGGGCCAGTGTGGAGGCTGTCGCAGTTCAGCCGTGCGGGGGAGAAGGGCCCAGAGCGGGGCTGAGCTGGGGCAGGGTGAGGAGGACGGGGTCCACGCGGGCTGGCGCGGTGCAGGTGAGGAGGTCTCTGCAGTGGGAGAGGGCCGATGCGGCAGCCGAGGAGGCAGCGCAGTGCTGAGTGTTAGCAGGTGTCCGTCCTGCTCTGCTGCCTGCCAGCCGGGCTCTGATCTCCAGCGGGGACTCTGCGGACTCTGGAGGACTTTGAGTTGCAGCCCATTGCACCATTGCAGCAGGAGCGTCTGTGCCTGGGCTGTGCTAGGGCCAGCTCGCTCCTAGTGTGAGGTCTGTGCTGCCTTTCTCTCCCTGGCCAGTGATATATGGCATAAATTAGGCCTCTGAAGGGGGATACTGCATCCTTAAGAAGAAATATGTCCTCATTTTTCTTAAACACCGTTTGCACTGAGTGAAATGTTTAGAAGGGACGCTGAGGGATAACTTTATTTCTTACTAGGGAGTTCAGAGCCGTTCAGTTAAACCCATAAAACACTGGGAGTAGGGAAGCTGACAGCCTGCCCGTGCATTAGAAAAGCCATTACTCATCTAGGGGAAATTCACCCCATGCTGGAGCCTTGCGTTACCAATGGGGTGGTCCAGGGGAGGACACAGGATCATCTCCCTCGGCCATCTAAGGGGTCAGGAGGATGCTCAGAGGTGGAAAAGACTCAGTTAGTAACAATCCAGCACAGTGACAGACTGCTGATAAGGACATCTCAAAGCACCAAGTAAACCTGGCTGGGTTCAGCCCGCTGGGTGGGTAATCATCCTCATTCCTCCTCCTCTGCATGGGGAAACTAAGGCACAGAAAGCTGGGGGGACTGACGGTTGCACCATGATTGGAAACCAGGCTGGAAGCCAGCACTCCTGGCTTTTAACCCCCAGCTTAAATCACTATAACCAAATTACCTTCCAGAGCAAGGAGTGAAAGTCAGGAGCCCTGACCCCTTGCTCTGTTTCTGCCACAAGGCCGTGTTCCCAGGGTGGAGTCGGGAGCCCTGGCTCCACCTTCATTGCTCCGACGTTCAGCCCTTTCTTCCCAATGGGATTTAGAAAATCCGATGGAAGATGAAGGCAAGGTCTTGTAGGTGGTAGCAATGGGAATTCCTGTCTCAGATGCTGGTTGGTGTGTGGTGGGCCGCGTTACAGGTGTGGCTGGGTGGGCTTCTGCTCTCGCACAGGCACCTTGCCAGTGCAGGCTGCCATCATTCCCCCAGCGGCTGGCTGTCCGAGGGGACAGGGCCACAGGCGCCCAGTGTCATGGCAGACAAGGCATCGGCCACCCAGAGGGTCGTGACTTTCTATTTGATATTTTATTTTGGAGGCTTGACACCAAAAGATTTAATATTTGTTTGAAATGAGAAACAGTTCTCAAATGAATTTGGAGAGCCTGGGAATTAATGTCAGCCCCCCCTCCCCTCCCTAAACACCCCTCCTCCCCGTCAGCTCAGCCCCCCCCCTTTCAATTTCTGAAGCCTGCTGATTTGAATATTTATAAATATCAGTAAATTATTTATTGTAGCAATCTGCTGTGCCATTTCACCAATCGCCGTTAACACTTTAGGGCTCGCTCTTCAGGAGGACGCGACTGGAGAAAACAGGCACCTGGGGGCTGGGAGCGTGCTCTGGGGAGGGGGATCTTGTGCCGGGGCAAAGCTTGCGTGGCTGTGATGCCAGGAGGGGTTGCCTCTGTATGCGGCACAAGAAGAGTTGGGGGTGTTTGCAGGAAAGTATGGGGACCCTCTGTGCCCAGTACTAGGGGACGCTGCAGGGGGACACTGGGAGAAGACATGGCTGGAAAGGGAGGCTTGTGTTAACAACGGAGGGCAGCAAGGAGGATTGCCTGGTAGGATGGGCCGTTTGCTGCAGCACCCTTGCAGGCTTTGCCCTGCAGTGTGTGGGGACCTTGCTCTGGCTTAGAGCTCAGCCCTAGTCATCTTTACTTGCAGTTTCTGTTCTCTTGAGGAGGAAAATTCCTCTCGGTTTCTCCTCTCCCATTCCCTCCCTCCATAATTACACTGCTGCACTGAAAATACACACCATTCAGAGATGATGTGGCTATTTTCTGTTTGGGGAAAGGGCGGGCTCCCAGTGTTCATGAGGTGTTCTCCAGAGAAACCCTGGCAGCAGCACCAAAGCAGCCAAGTAGCCAGGTGGGAAACTGGAGCCTCCCAGCTGGCTGGCAGCCCCAGCGCAGGGCACCAGGATCTCCAGAGCCCCGTTGCTTCCCCCTCCTCTCAGGATGACTTCTGTCATTCACTGCCCAGTGCTGGTTTCTGTATGCTGCCCCTCACTGTCACCAGAAAATTACAGCTTAACTCTGCAGCTGAGAAGGTTGAGCGAAGGGAAGCAGGACAGGCTCGCTGAAGGGAACTGGTACTGGTGTGTGCCCCTTTGGGCCAGGGTCAAACCAGGCTCTGGGAGCTGGAAATAGGGGGAAAAGCAGCCTCTTGTACAGCTGGAGATGCCAGCGTGGCAGTCGCAGGAGAAGGTCAAGCAGTGCTGAATGCAGCCAGACTGCACTCTGACAAGTGCTGGCCATGGGGACCACAGCAGAGTCCCCTGCTTTTCCTCCACGGTTTATGGATGAGGTGTGTGGTGAGAGCCCTGACGGTTGTGGGAAAGCAGGGAGCGTAGCTGGCAGCGCTTCGGTGAGGATGCCCTGGCTGCTCGCTTCATTTCTCCTCCCACGTCTTTGATTCTCCTTCTCCTCCCTGCCCAGTGCTGAGCTGGAGCCTGTCAGGTCCGACTTTCGCACCGAGGGCTTTCCCCGGCTTCACGCAGACACGCACAGGCGGGATCCATGCTTGCAGGGCAGAGGAGGTTGTTAAAGAGCCTTTGTGAACTCCCCAAGGTCAGCCAGAAGAGACAGCATCCACTAATCCAAGGTCATTTCCTGGGCTAAAAGCAATAAAATGTTTTATTGATAAACTGAAGAGGGGAAAATATACACACTAAATCCACTCTCACACATCGCGGGCCATGCCTGGACTGTTGCTGCCTTTGCCCTGGCCCTGGCTGGGATAATGCACGAGCCGTGCTGGAGGGGAAATGTTTTCTGGAAGGGGCTGAGCGTTTGGCTGCCTTCCCTGCCTCCTCCCAGCATGTAGCTGGGCATTGCCAGGGCATTGCTCTGGGGAAGCACGTTCCCAATGCCCCAGCAGCCTTCTGCTGTGAAGGTTTGGTTCCATCTTAGGGACCGCAGCTCAAGTGTGAAGAGGCTCTGGCATGCAGCATCCTCACCCCCCACCCCGGCGAGCTGTGCTGCCCTCCCTCTTTGGGGCTCCTGGACAGACTGGAGTCTCTCCAGTCAAGCTTGCACCACAGTGGTTAAAAAAGAAAAGGACTGTGCAGCATGTTGGCCCTCCTTCCCTCCCCCTTCCCGCCCCAAATAATGCCGTTAATAATTAATCGAATGAGAGCTTGCAGCTCCTGGAAAGCTGGCACTGGGACCTCCCTCTTGAACGGAGCTGCTCAGCTGGGCTTAAAACTCTTCAATAGGAATATGAAAGCTCCATCTGTTCGACGTACCCGGCCCTCTGAAGTGACAGCGTGCCGTCCCTCCCCAGCCAGCACCCCTCTCCCTACAGCATGGGCCCTCCTGCCCCTCCTCTCCTGCCCTTCCTCAGCCCCTGCCCCATCCTGGGGGGGTCCCCGCTGCACCCCCAGCTCCTCCCACACCAGTAAGCTCCAGCCGCATAGTCAGGGCCCCTTCACCTCCACCCAAGCCGGCTGGTTCATCCAGCTCCCGCATGCCCCTTTTTCACTTTGGCTCTCTTTTCCTTTCTCTGCAAAGCCAGACTTTCTCTTTGCAGCGCAGTTTGCCCCTTGGCTGGGATGTCCTATTTCTGTCGACGCTGCAAAGCCCCTCGTTCCCGCACATGGTGTGCCCCCCGCAGCCCTTCCTCTCCCTTGGGGGGAAGCAGAGCTAAGCCGTGCCCACCTTGGCAGCACCCCACTGTGGAATTCATGGGTGAGAAAGTGCTGCTTCGGGGACTGCGTGGAGGGAGAGAGCCTGGGGCTGCACACAGGGCGTTGGCAGCACATGGGGACCGGGGGAAAGAGGGGCGGTGGGGGCAGCTACCTGGCCTTGTCGGCAGCAAGTTCAAGGGGTGACGAGGCAGCGAAATGGCAAGGTGAGTTTTGTCCTCCTCCTTGCCAGGCCTGGTTGCTGCAAGCCGTACCTTTTCTGCAAAGGGAGGTTTGCTCTCAAGATGCCACGGGGCTTGGGTGCAGAGCGCAGGGAGCTGGTGTCTCCTCGCAGGGTGTGGGGAGGGGGCAAGCGAAGTAAACTCCCGGTGGCATTGTTTTCAGAGGAAGTGCTCAGTGTAAATAGAGCATGTGGGAGAGTTTGTCCTGGGCAGAGATGAAAAGTCTGTGTGACAGGCTCAGGTTATAAACGGCTTCCTCAGATTGATGTGAAATCAAAACATTTCTATTTAGACGAAGAAAATGAAGGGGGATGTTTACTTAGCCTGGAATCTTTAAACAGTGCGATGGAGACGCAGGGTGATTTGGGGTGGGGAGCTCAGCCTGGGGGGAGGGAGCCTCTGCTTGGCTTCGGGGGTCCCTCCCTGCCTGGCAGGCCCGACCTCAGGCAGATACGAGGGTCCCTCATTCAGCAGCTCGATTCCTCTCCCTCTGCCTGAGTGAACGAAACACAGATGCTCTGGTCCCCTCCGGCCTGATGGCCATCTTGAGCATTTCTTTGTAAGAAGGGTTTCCCTTCTGCTTTTGAAATTGAAAGGCTAAAAGAGGGGAACAGAAATGTTGATATAGGTAACGTCCCTCCCATTCCATAGACAAGGAAATAAGGCAATGGAAAGATAAAATGATGTGTCCGGGCTTGTGGAGAGTTGGTTGCAAGGTTGGCAGAAGAAGCTGGGAGTTCTGATTCCCTGCAGCCATACGTGCATAGGTGGGATGCAGATACGTAAGAGCCCTGGTACTACAGAGCAAATCCCATCTCAGGAAGGTCTCTGGGGGCGTTAGTTTTATAGATCAGGGAAAAGGTACGTTTTCAGAACTTGCTTTATTTTTAACTTAGACTTTAGGAAAAGATTCTCAAAATGTTAGAGCAGCATTGCTGTGCTCAAAAAAAATCCCAGTCACAAGGAGAAGGGACAGGAAAGATGCAGAGGGGAAGGGCAGGACCTGGGGGGCAGAAGCTGGGGAGGCAGAGGGGCAAAGCCAGGGTGTGTGAGGTGGAAGGAGGCAGGAACAGGAATGGAAGACAAGTTGCAGGCTCCCTGGAGTTGCTGCGTATGCGGCAAGTGCAGCCTCGGGAAGGTCTGTTCCTCTCTTCCTTTGAATAAATATTTATATATTCATTTGCCGGCTGGTGCACGCACTTGGCTGCTCACCTCCAGACCAGAATAATGGGACCTGCCCTCATTGCAGAAAGGGGGAGGGCAGTGGGGATTTGGGCTGCCGCGTGTCTGCCTCCCAGTTATCTCCAGCTGCGACCGATGCTGATCTCACCAGTTAAGCAGGGCTGGGTATCGTGAGAACGTGGACGGGGAATCACCAGGCAGCATTTGGGAGAGCGGCGCTGGTGATTCAGTGCTGACCCAGTGCCCCAGCCCTGGGCAGGCACCGCACCGCACGGGACGCACCATCCTAACTACCTGCAGCCGTCGAGGCTCCGCTGGCCCTTCGCCCGAGCATACAGGCGTGAGCTGTAGGTGTCCTGGCCAGGCTCCAGTTGGAGCTCACAGCAGCCTCCCGAGATTCCCTCTGTGGTACCAGTTGCGCATAGGATTGGCCTTCACTTTCTGCCCTAAATAGAGTGGGAATGTGATGGGAAGGGAAGGTGCCAGCACACAGAGACTTTTGCAGCTTCATGGGCGTCTGCCTGTGCCCATCTGTATGCGTGAGGACTGTGTGCGTGTGTTGGGGGAATGTGTGAAAGGGAAATGCGTGGGGAAATGTATGGGAATGTATTTTGGGGAGATGGGACTTTTTAACCCATACGTGTATGACTACATTTATGGAGCGTGCTAGCGCATACACGCAGCTCTTGAACAGCTATAATTTCTAGATGGGGAGGTATGTGTTTGGGGGCAACGTGTGCTTTCCCTTCACGAAAGCATAGATTGCACGTAGGTGTTAGTGCCGGAGGGGGGGGGGGGGGGGGGGGGGTGTTCGGAAAGTGCAGGAGTACATTTTGCCTCCCTTTGCGTGGGGGGCTGATATATTTGTCGGGGGGGGTATTTTTCTTGCAGTCCTTGACAGGGAAGCGTGTCTGAAGCTGTCAGGAGTTTACGCTAAGCAGCCACTCTCTGGCTCTTGGACAGCAGGTCTAAAGTTTCAGTCTGTTTGTATTGGGCTGTCATGTTATGGGATTAGGGGCTGTCACGATGGCTTCTGGATGCATCGTAGGGGGTCTGATTAATCTCACTGTGCTTCTGTGGAGCAGCACCTCTGTGCCGGTGACAGGGAGGTGTGGGCTGAGCTGCCACGAGGGACTCCTGTGCAGTGGAGGAACCTGTTCTCACTATTCGAGGTCTGGAGACGGTTTCTGTTTGCTCTCTGTGTGATGGGCCCCTCTTTCAGTACAACATAAAGTCTAAGAGCGCATTTTGGAGAGACCTCCAGCAGCGTCCCCACACTAACTCCAGTAGTGCAGTGTGTGTGTCCAGCAAGTGTTTTATTGGGTGCTTTTCCTGAGCTCTGGGACACAGAGCAGGGTCTGCCTCTGCACTGCACGCTGGGGGAAGAGCCAGGCTGTGTGCATGTTTCTTGCCCTGGGACCTTTAACCCTTATTAGTCTGGTTGTCTCTCAGAGGTATCATAAGTAAAGAGGGAAATGAGACAATGCAGCTGCTTTAGAATCAGGTCTTTGCTTTTATTTGCGATTGAATCTTGTTAATTGTTGATGCAATAATTATGCAAGTGACTCTGATAGGGACCATTTAGTTCAAGATTCTCCGTGACCTTGAAGTTAAGACCTTACCTTCTTCCTTTCTCCCCCCACTTTCTCTTACCCCTCCTTTACTAGCTGTCACATATGAATAAACTACATTAAAATAACAAACCCACACTAATTAGCTGATTGTGCTGGGAAGTGTGAGAGCAGAATTTCCTGTGTGTGCGAGAGCGAGCGAACAAGCAGGCAAAGGGGCTTGATCAACTGATACCAACCCAAGGTGATTTTCTCCCATAGGACTGCCACACACCAGTCTGGTGCTCCAGCACATGCACTTGCCAGGGCTACTGTCCTCCGTACTGGTTCTTTCTGGTGCATACTGGTTCTCTTCTCTGAGAATATACATAAACCCCATTAAGTGAATTCCTCACCATCCCTAGGGTTAGGCTTGGGAAGCTGTTCTCCCTGCTACAGGTGCTCGGGTGCAGTTACTGGCTGGTGTGGTTTTGGCAGCCAACACATTTGGGATGGAGCTGGGGACCTAAACTCAGGTGGTGCTGCAGTCTGAAGGGGAGAGCAAGTCAGGCTTTTAACAGACTTCACATCCTGCCTGAGCCAGGAGCAAAGGCTGGTCCGTACCACGTTCACCTGCCTGAGGTGTTTGGGGCCTTTTGAGCCCAGTTCAGTCCCAGCATAAATACATGCCTCTTTCTTGAGGCTACTGGCATCCTTTGGTACCAGCAGGTTCGGAGCGTGCCTCTCACCAGGCTCTCCTGGATGGGCTTCCACTCAGAGCTTAGGAAACAGATGGCAGTCCCACCTTTCAGAGGATGACACTGGCCATGCCTGAAGGCCCACTGGGTTTGGACCAGCCATTTGCTGTTTGGGTTCAAGTTGTCTGATGCCACTAATGCCCTTCCTTGCTTCTTTCCCTCTCTCTTTCCAGCTGAAAGAACTATATGCACTGACGCAGCCTCAGGAAAACCCACAATGGCTGCCAAGCGCAAAGGCGGCCTGAAGCTAAATGCAATCTGTGCCAAGCTGAGCCGCCAGGTCGTCTTTGACCACGGGGGAGCCGAACAGGCACGAGCGGACAAGGGGCCGCAGCGGGAAAGCAGCAACAAGGACCTGCCTCAGCCTGGGACCAAGGAGCTGGGGACAGAGTTTTCAGATGGACTCAGCCGCGTGCAGAAGATCGAGGAGGACAAAAGGAGGGAGGTGATTGAGAAGTGGGTGAACGGGGAATACAACGAGGAGCCCTTGCTGGGGCGAGCGGAGGGCAAGGAATGTAAGGGCGCTGAGAGCGTGGAGGTGCCCCCTGAAGGGGTTTACATGGTGCAGCCCAAGGGCTGCAGTGACGAGGAAGATAACGGGGACGAGGTGGACGCTCTGAGGGGCTCGCAGGATGGCAACTTCTTGGATGACAGGGATTCAGATGGGCCGGCCTCGAAGGACGATGCCTACCGGTCCTCCAGTGGCGAGACAGGCTCCAAGCTCGGGGGAGGAACCGCCTCAGGTAAGCCCTCTGCCCCCTCCACCTCCCTGCGCGGGGCAGCTTCACGGTCGCGTTGTCTGTGGGACAGACGAAGCTGTTGCTGTGCGTCAATGCCAGATACTGTCTGCATCTGGCAGCCAAGGAGGAGGGTGAAAGCCCCGATCCCCTTGCAGAAGCCTGGCATTTTGCTCTTGGGACCGTGCTGAGTTTGCCTCTGCTTCAGCCTCCCCTTCCCGAGAGGGCTTTTTGTTAGGATGGATGTGGCTGGACGGCTCTTTCCAGACCACAGGTCCCTCGGTAGAGTAGATCTCCCTCGTAGACTCCTTCACACCATTCAGATGGAGATAGCTGTGGTGTGTGCTGGTTTTCTGGTCATGTATTTCCACATGAGGGGGAAAAAAAGGGGAGCGTGCCCTTGGGGCAAATCCCAGGTGGATTCTGCAGCATATTCACGCGCACGCTGGTTTTGCAGCGCATGGCGTTGCGTTGCACGGCATTGTAGTGCATGGCATTGCAGTGCATTGCAGGCAGGGTTGTGTAAACACGCTCACGCCCGCACGTCGCATCTTACACAATGGTAATTAAGCCCGAGATCAGAGTTGACCGCGGGAGCCCCGGGCCGGAGGGAGAAGGCCAGCACCTCATCGTGCATTTCAACCCGGTGCCTGCTGCGGCCCTGCTGCCCGCGGAGGTGCTGGCCTGCCCCTTCCCCCGGCTTTCACGGGCCGGGCCGGGCCGGGCCGGCTCGGGACCTGCAAAAGCCCCCCGAGGCCGTCGGGAACCGGGGCCAGCTCCGGGAAGAGGCGCCGGGGAGCGGCTGCCCCTGCGGCGGCCCAGCCAGCCCCGCGCGGCCGCACCTGGGGAGGCGGGACCCGGCCCCGCCCCGCCCCACAGGCCGGCCGGGGCGAAGGTTCTGGAAGGGGCGGCCGCCGCGGCGGGAGGCTGGAGGTAGGCGGCGGTTTTCCCCGGGGGAACGGGAGGAAGGGGACCCGGCGGGGGGAGGCCGGGCCGGGCCGGGCCAGGGCAAGGCCGGGGTGGCCACGCGTCCCGTGCGGGACCCCGCCGAGCCCCGGCCGCTGCCCTCTGCTGCTCGGCCGTTAGCAAGCTTGGAGCGAGCTGCTGGCTAGCACTGCCCGTCTTGGTCACTTAACCCTGGTTGGCCTGCCGGTACCCCTGCCTGCGTGTCAAATAAGAGCCCGTAACAGAGCCGTCCAACGCGTAACGCTGCTGTGCGTTCCCTCATCCCGGCCGGAGGGGCTGAGGGGTTACCGCTCGCCATGGCGTTGCCTCCTTCACGAGGCAGGTGTGGGAGCCCGTCCTCCAGCACTGCTGGCAGGGTAGCACACCCTGGGTTTGGGCTCAGGCTGGTGAAGCTGTCGGTTCCAAACCTCTGTGTCCCCCGCCCCTTCGGTCTGGGATGCCAACTTGTGTGCAGTTGCAAAGTGTTTTCCCCCAGGCCGTGTGTGCGTTTCTTATTTTCAGATAGCTACCACCTTGTTTTTGTGGTTCATTCAAAAGCTGACTTCAGCAAGAGATGTTGCAGAAGGCCCCAGATGAATTTCTTTATCGCTTTCTGATACCCAGGTTCCCCCCAGATTGATTTTGGGGGCTGTATGAGTGCTAAGCCTTGGTAAAAGCTTAGGGTAGATTGAATTCTCTCCATTAGGGCAGAGCAACTCCCTCCCCCGATTTGTCACTCGGCTGGGTTGGATCTGTAATTGAAAGATCTTCCCCTAATCTGCTCCACCTGCGTGCACCCCTCCCCTGATCCCAGCACTTTGTGAATCCATCAAACTTTCCTCCTTTTGTGTGCGCGCATGTTTTCCTCCTCCTGTTAATAATGCAGCCGAAACTCATCTCCGTCTGTCCGTTCCCCTTCTGGAGAGGCACATTCTCTAGTCTTCACGAGTTCAGTGGCAGCGCACATAATTATGCATATAAGATATAAACAGAGCTGTTTAATTATCCTTCGCCACATCAGTGACAGAGTAATTAACAAACATTGCAAGATCAATGAGGAAAAGTGTGACCTTCAGTTTCCTTTGATAGGAAAGCCCTTGTCGTTCCCAGACACAAGGTGATTGTGCCTGGACTCCGTTTTTAGTTTGTTTTAATCCCCCCCCCCCCTTTGCAGCTTTTATTTGCTATGAAAACTGAAAGGAGGGGAACTTAAATGTAAAAAATATGTTACCAAACTGGGGAAAATTAAAAGGAACTGAGGTTTCTCACTGGGGTAGGAGTTCTCAGTAAAATGCCTTTGTAGGGCTATATTGTCAAAGGATCATGTAAAAATGTTTATGTACATTTATGGGGGGCTGAAGACTTATTTATGTTTTAAGGCAGGTAATGGCACATGCGGGGTCCAGTTTACTTATACAGCCACATGGGATTTGACTTGCAAACAGACGTGCTGCCAGGTCTCGAGCGTCTGTTTCAAGAACCCTGTTGTAAATGTCGTTCGCAACATTTCCCTGGAAAGCACAAACTGAAACATCCTTTGCTTTGGAAAGGACGAAGTTCTTTTCCTCTTCTTTTTCTGTCAGTGTTTCAGAAAATGGATTTTAAGCTGTTCATCACCGAGTCCTCTCAGACCTGGTGTTACTGGGTGCAAGTTAAGTTTATTCCAGCGAGATCTGGAATGGCCTATACCGAAAAGAGTTTTCCTGGGAGTTGGGGGTAGCAGGAGGCAGTCAGATCAAAGGAAAGGAATACAGCTCTGCCCTCCTGGTCAATGTGGCTTCAGAGGAGTCATGGCAGGAACCTGATTTTGAAGGTTCTGAGCACCCGTTGCTCCCTCTGAGGACATAGAGGATACAGAGCTGGCAGTGCTCAGCAGCATTTAAAATTGAGACCATACTTCTTTGGTCAGCTGGAAACTTGGGTAAAAAGCAGGAGCCATGCAGAAAAACGGATCCTATGTCTAACTGGCTTGCTTGATCAGTAGGGAAAGCGATCCTAATTATATGGGGCTGAGAAGGGCTCCTGCTTCCTGGATTCCTGGTGTGTACACACACAGCCTGCTTGATGGGACTTCAGCTACTGCTGGTGTCCTCTACTAGCACCTCCTGTAGTCTAATGCCAAATCCCTGCCACCTTTGTCTCCTTCCAGGGTCAGATGCTTGTGCATCAGGCAGGAATTTCAGAGACTTGCTCCATGCTGTTCAATCCTCACACTTTGAAACAAGACGGAGAACATGCATGTATGGTATCCCTGTTTCTTTTTCTGAGCCACCCCTTGGAAGCAAGGGACTAATGAGTCAGTGCTCAGTCTTGCCTTATGTGCCTCCCTCTCTGGTACAGCTAGGAAACATGTTCAGGAGCCTCAAAGCTGGCGTCTGTCAGGAGATGTGTGTCACAAGCTGATCTGGACGTGCAGATGTGTTTCTTCATTCATTCATGCACCCTCTCCTGCACACTGGCTGACCCATAGTTCTCTACACGCATTTATATATAGCATTTAGATTTCCCAGTACAGTCTCTGACGGAGATCCCTTTCCACAATCTCTCACTGACGCACACATACCCAGGGAGATTTTCCTATACAGTCCCAGGTTCTTTGCTCTGTTACTTATAGTCACCAGGAGCTTTCCCTTGTACAAGCTTTCAAAGTTTTCCTTTCTTTTCTTAGCCTGTTGGCTAAGTCCCTTAGAAAGGGAATAGTGGACCTGTTTTCAACAAGGCGGGGGTTCTCTTCATAATTTCCTGGGGAGACTCCACTTGGGAGAACATGCCTGATGAGTGCCAGTTTCTTGCTCATTATCCTATAGCCCCCAAGTCTACATGTTTTCCTTCCCAAGCAGAATAAAGGACAGAGCCCTGGCTGGGATGTCCCATCCCCCAGTATCCAGACCTTGCACTCCATTTGGGCTGTTTTGCTTTTCCTTCCATATATAGTGAGCTGCTGCAGGCTATTTTTAGCCCCTTTTTTGCTAGCTTCGGATCCTTTGTGATACGATAGCTGCTCTGAGACACACAGATCTCTGCTCTTTGGCAATGCCCACAAATGGAGAGCACTGGCAAGGGGAGAGGGAGCCCTTTTATTATCACATAGAAAAGGAGAGACAAATGTGCTGCAGGGGAGGGGGAAGAAGACCCCGGGATAATGCTTCCTATGCCTTCCAGGGCTGTGCACTTGTCACGGGGATTTGTTTCCCAACTGCTGTCCTGCTTCACTTTTGTCTGTGTGTGGGTATGGGGAGGGTTTTCTGTTGATTAGGTAATAATAATTACCTCCTCACTGTTGTTTGTATGTGAAATGAGTTGGCTGGGTCTCATACCATCTTCGTGGTGAGACAGCTCCCTTCCATAAGGTGCCTCTACCAGAAAAGCCTGTAGCCTTCTGGTTAGCTGCCTGTGCAAATAAGTGAAGGTTTTCTTGGCTTTAGGGGATGTGTTGGTGGGCTCACGCTGGGATGAGTGAAGGTGTGCTTGCTAGGCAGTGAGCAGTGGGAACTGGCCAAGGTTTCATCTCAAATGTGGATGAGGAAAGACTGAGCAGCACTGGCAAAGCTGTTGATCAGGGAGGGTATTGTGATCATCTGGAACCGAATTTGAGCAAAGGAAAAGCATAATGCAAGGTGTTTTGAGGGATGAGGGGATTAAATCTGGGGTAGTAAAACCTGAACTCAAGCTCAGACTTTGCAAAGCTCAAAAAAAGGTCTGAAAACTCCCCCTTTCCTGTGGTCTTGGGGTTTGCATCTAATTGTTTGCACCAGTTGGGGTCTTGCCACGTGGGTACCAACGATGCTTTCCAAGACCAGGTGTGCAGATGAGAGAAGGTTAAAAAGGAGCTGGTCTCCTACAGCATTTCATTTTCTACAGTGTTAAAAGAAAATACTAGGTTTCATTGAATTTTCTCTTTGGATTTGTAATGTCTGTGGGGCCTGAACCAAGCTGGGATTTGTAAAACTGATTTGAGATGTGGGATTGAAAAAGAGGGTCTCCCGTCTTTTTTCGTGTGCTGCAGGTTAGGATAAAGAAGGAAAGGGGTTGGCTGGCTTTCAGGGCAGCTGTTAAAGCTAGTAAAAATCAAACTTAATAGTTCAATTTCCTATCAGATCCTCTCTGTGGTATTTTTTCTCCCTTTGCAGTTTGGCACAGGTTGGCTAGAGTTTTTCTGTGCAGTGCTTGGAAGTCAGGGCATTGTGAAGGAGGCTAGGGGATTGTTTTACAGGTCCAAAAAGAGAGGAAAAGCAGAACAGGGAAAGCAGATTTAACAGAAACAGGGAAGTGTTAGACCCTGTAGGGATTTCATGGGTTTAATCACTTTTGTTGGGTCATAGGGTTACACTGAAATGGAGGTGGAGAAGAGAGAAAAAGAGGTAAAAAGGAGAACTGCTTTAAAGCAAGATGAAATTATTTAATATGTCTGTGTGTGAAAGATAAAGTTGATGGCTTTGGTAGGGTGTTGGAGGGGCCACAGGAGAGGGTCAAGTGGGGAAGCACAGATGAAACAATCCTACCTCTGAGGATGGAGTAATACAGCCTTTCCTTGTGGTTTCCTTCTGACAGGTCTTGTTATTGGACACTGTGAGGCATGATTCTGCATTTAACATCCTTTAAGATTAATACTGACCCATGAGGTTGTGCTACAGAAACCTGAGTGAGACACTGCAGGGGCACTGCCACCCATTCTGTAACTAACAGGGTGTTTATTCTGAAGTCAGGCATCCCCAAATCCCATGCAGGATGCTGGGCCTAAGTGCCCAGAGCTGGAAAGTCATTTTGGGCTAAACCAGATCCCAGTACTTAGCAGGTGCATCTTTGTCCTCCTGCTTGCAGGCTTCAGGCATGTTCTTCGCATTGCCTTTCTCATGTACCATGTAGACAGGCAACTAGTGCAGCCACACTTCTGCTACATGAACACAGCTATGCCAGGCAATATTGAAACAGGAATATGACCTTCATGGTCTTGCACATTTTAGTGCCCATTGCAGGCAGTCTCTTCCTCTGTATATTCCTGTGGAAACTGATTTGTGGAAGCTGATGGCTATTGAACTTCGACTTTGCTCATTGACTGGGTCTTGTGTGCAGAGAAGTGCTTTCGTATGTGCGTGCCTGTGCGTATGGCATCATTGGCTGTCATCCCCCAAATCCTCAGGGTCCGTTTTCATGCTTTGGATCTGCTGACCTGTTCTGTGGCTATGTCTTGGTGCCTTCCTTTTCCACTATGTTTCAAGGCAGTGTTGATTTGGTTTGAGCGGGACCCAGTGCCCAGAACCTCCATTTTGCTGCCAGTGTACCTGCCTGTGCTGGCTCCCTGTGAACGAGTGTGCTTGCCCATGAGAGCTAGAGTGAGTGATTGGAAAAGATGACGAGGGAGGTTTGAAGGACTCCTGCACACAGTAAATCTTTACTCTGCAGGAGAAAGCAAGAGGGAGAGGAGGAGGAGCGCTGTGTCAGACTGAAGCCTCAATGAGTCCAAGCTGGCACGTCAGAGCAATCTTTATTTCCTCCTTTACACTGATATTGGGTGACCTCCAGATGTGTGTTCTTCCCCTCCTGGTGGCCTGTGAAACTGCCTGAGGGAGTAGGGGAGGGAGGAAGGGAGGGAGAGACCCAAGGAAGGACAGCTTTTACTCATTCTTCCTCCGTATAATCACGCTCAGGTAGGCTAACCCCTTCCTGCCCCTTCCCCAACCCATGCTCCAGAGACCAGGCTTTCTCCCCCACTGTGGGGCCCACATCAGGACAACAGCTCTTTCTGTTCTCAGTCCAAATCCTGATGGAGAGGAGGCTGTTCCTTACCTATTTTGCACCTGTGTGGACTTTTCCCTTTCCTCATCTCACTGGAAGCTGTTCCTGGCTTCTCAGGAGACCGCCTGTAGGTTTCCACAGCCTTTGCTGAGCTGTGGCCCCTTTTTGTGTGGAGAGTAGTAGCTCTCCAGTCATTGGGATTGAGAAGGAAGGGAGCAAGTTGGGTGAAAAGAACTCTTACAAAATTGACAGGGAAGGGAAGGACTGCAGCAGCTATGGGGAACTATCCTGTCTTTGTCTTGCCTTCTTTTCTCCACTCCCCCCGCCGCCACTCCTCACTGCCAAGCTTCTCATGCATATAGCCTTTGCTGCTCTTCCCCCACCTGAATTCATCTCCACCTCTGCATCTTTCTTTCTCTACTCTGCACTTTTCCATTCTGCCCTCCTCCTGCTCCACTCCATACATTGTCTTGCCCTGTCTCCCTTATCTGTTTCACACCATGCTGTCCTGCCTGCTCTCAGCCCTGCTGTTCACCAGCACACATAGCATATCTCACATGTTTCTACCCTCCCTTACACATGCAGACACACTGCCGTCTATCCTCTGTGCACCTCCTTCCATATACAAACACACGCAAGGACAAAACTGTACAAACCTCGGCATATTGGCACTGGTCTCACTTCCAGTAAAATTACTTTTTCTTCATATTAGGCCAAGGCAAGAGTGCAGAGACATTTATGAAACTTTGTTTAATGTACTGAAAAGCCATCGGCTAGAACATTTAGGAAATTGATTTTCCTGGCATTGATGAACTCTTTTTATTTTACCCCAGTATTAATTACTTTTTTTTTTAAAACAAATTAATTTAAGAGTCGTAAAACCTAACAAGTGAGCCAAACGTCAGTAGATCATGTTCCCCTCTCCCCTTACTCCCCCTCCCTGCTACTAGTGCTGGTATAGGAGGAGAAGAAAAATCAACGCCTTGCGTGACTCTCTCACTTTGGTTCTCTGTAGGGGAAGCTTCATCGCTGCGAGATTATGCCGCCACCACCATGAATGAGTTCCTGGGCATGTTCGGCTATGATGATCAGAACATGCGGGATGAGTTGGCCCGCAAGATCAGCTTTGACAAGCTGAACGCTGCTACCTCAGAGGCCACTGCGACTGCTGCCTCTCTCCCTGGCGAAGACGCCATGAGCAAACGAGCCCGCTTCTCCAAATACGAGGAGTACATCCGCAAACTGAAAGCTGGAGAGCAGCTCTCTTGGCCCATGCACTTGGCCAAATCTGAGGAGCTGGGCTCCAAGCTGGGCAAAGAAACTTCCTCAGTGCTGGCACAGCCCATTCGGGTGCCAGGTCCAGATGCCTCCATGCTGACGGAGACCAAAGCCACCATCCTGCCGCTGCCCTCTCCCAGCAGTTCCCAGATGCAGGGCCTGATGTCACGGGCCTCCAAATATGACTTCTTCATTCAGAAGCTGAAGACGGGTGAGAGCATCAGGCCACAAAATGGCAACACTTACAAGAAGGCCTCCAAGTATGACCTAGAAAACGTCAAGTACTTGCACCTTTTCAAGCCTGGAGAAGGAAGCCCTGATATGGGAGGAGCCATCGCCTTCAAGACAGGCAAGGTAGGCCGGCCTTCCAAGTATGATGTGAGGAACATTCAGAAGCTCACTCCAGTAAAAGCTCCAACACCCAGCCTGGCCCCTGCTCCCCTTGCCAGTACCCCCAGCAGCACTCCTGTGGCTGGGCCAGAGCAGTCCGTCTCATTGCCATTCAACACTCCCGAGTACCTGAAATCAACTTTCTCCAAGACAGACTCCATCACAACTGGAACAGTCTCTACAGTAAAGTAAGTGCCCTCCCACTTTTCTTACCTTTGTATTAGTGGGGGATCATACCTAAAGTCTGTGTGTGGATCAGTGGGCAATTCCAGTTCATGGGATGATAAGTACTGCACTGTTCGTGTGATGTTTCTTTTTGTTCTCTGTTGGAGTGTCTGCTCCTCTGTTGCACCTTACATCTCTTTTACTTGCACTAAGGATGTGGCCTGCCATCAGCAGTCACAGCCATGAATCCAGAGCGCGCTAGCTTCTGGGTTCATATGTTAACATGAGAGATGAGGGAACATGGTGCTGTCAGCACTCTTAAGGTCAAGGTTGTAACTACTTTACTTTCTCCTTCTTCCGGTTCCCCAGGCATCCAGCTGTGTCTGCAGGAGAACCTGATTCTTGCTTCCATCTAACTCAATGGCAAAACTCTGCTGATTTTACTGTTAGCAAGATGGGACTTTTTGTTTGTCCCAGAACTTAGAAGACATTTTTGGTGACTAGTTCCCATCAATTTTCATAGGAGTTAGGCATATACATATTTGTGTGGGGCCAGGCCTGTGTCTTCTCAATTTGCTTGCTCCTTACACAAATAGAGGTGATTCAATTACCCCTCAGACTGGGCAAACTCATTAGCCCAATTACACTAATAACCTCCTACACATATGTTGCTGGCAGTCTCTGCAATGATGCCATTGACTGAATGGAGATATCTGAAGGCCTTGCCAAACCTTGGATTACTTTTTAATGTGGCTTCCAGAGGTGGTAGCTATAGAAAAGCTACATAGGTATGTGAGGCTGCAAGCAGGGAGGAATGGAGGGACTTCTCTGCTTTCTTGTCATGTTTTGGATTTACTTGTTTCTCACTGTGGACCTGGGGTTTTGTGAGCTGTGAATTCCATGGGGTCATTGGTAGTAAGTCTAGGACCTCTGGCCTGCACTTCTGTGGCAAATGCCATCATATGCACCCTACTATTTTGCCCTCTTGTAAGGAGGAGGGCTGGTTTATGTTTAGTATGTGGACCTAGGAGGCCTTGGGCTGAATCCTAACTCGAATGCTCTTTGCAGTCTCAGGCAAGTCTGCATCCCCCACTTTCCATGTTTCCCCACCTGGGAGGCAGAGCTAATGATAGCTGTCCTCCACGTGAAACAGTCATTTCCGAACTGCCTGCAGACAGATTTGGGAGCTCTATGGCTAAGGTGTATGGGAAAGGGCAGAGGATTATTAACATCTGCATCTGGCCCCCGCTCAGGGTGAACGCTGTATGTGCTCCAGATGGCAGGCAGGGACTCCTATTACTAAAAAACACTGTGTTGTAAATATTCCTGTAGGCACAGTGCCTTGTTGTGATGGGTGACTTGGCCAGGGACTCTGTGCCTGAAGGGTCTGCAGAATGCTGAGCTGCCTGGAGTTCAGTGGCCATCCTAGAGCTGTGCTTGGTGGGCTGTGAGCCTCTTCTTATCTGCTTTGGTGTTGCGCTGGGATCCCAGTTTGATTTCCTTTCTCTTGCTCATTTCCTGCCACTTGCAGATGTGGGTTTGCAGCACCACGGTGATCCCTCCTCTAGCCACAGGACTTCCTCAGCTGGGGCATCATGATGGGGCTGCAACAGGAATGGAGGTGACCAGGGCCTTCAACCTGGCAGTTCCCGGTGTCCTGATCACACATTGGAGTACAGAAGGGGCTCTGGTCGCTTCTCCTTCAGGCTGCTTACTAGATACAGGCTTTTATGATAAGAGAAAGCAGCCCATTAATAGCGCTGGAGGAGGAAGTGCTAACTGTGGTATCTGGGACCTGGCTTTCCATTCATAGTCCCCGCTGGGACCAAATAACCTGGCAGGGATTACCTCTTACTCTCACATGTACGCACATACACCCTAGCCATGGGTTTAAACTCTCTAACATCTAATGCTATTAACGTGCCCTGAACTAATCTACCTTCTTCAAGAGAACTCTGTGCAAAAGTGTCCTTGTTTAAACCAGGCTACAGAGCTGTCACGAGTAGGAGTGGAGGTTGGGTGTGGGCAAAACTGAGAAGGAAGACTGCGTACAGCCGGTCTGGGAATGTGTTGTATGCCACTGTCTTTTAGGTAGGCTGGAGTCTGGCCCTGTATCTCATTTTCCTCTTGCTGAACTCACTGAGGATGCAATTTTTGTCTGCTTCCTAATGATGTTAAGTAATCCAGGCTTATGTGACAGTTGGGTGCAGTTGGGTTGATTTTCTCATTGATTAAAATACATAAATACCTTTGCTGCCCCATCTGTCTATTGGAGTTGGGGTACCTGTGTGAAAAAAAAGGCAATTAAAGCCCCATCTAGGGGGATGTAGCCATGTTGCCAGTACTGGGTAGCAGTACACTGTGCCTGCTGGCCATAGGAAATGTGCGGTAGGTAGCTCACAGCGTGGCTGAAGCATTGAGACTCTTCTCCCACAGTTGAGCCTAGGGCAGACATGTCTCAATGGCCGTTCCGTGCACATAAGGACAGTGTTGCAAGGTGCTTCAGGGAGGTTTTCATGTGGCCATCACTTGTTTGTATATAGGTATTTAGTTTTTTCTGTGGAAACAGGTTTTCATGGTTGGTCTTCTCAGTGTCTCCAACACACTGAACTGCAAAGAGGGAACATGCAGGAGAGGTGGTAGGTAGACTGTATGGTTCCCTAGGACAAGAAGGTACCAGATTTGAAGGGTAAGGGGGAGGGAGGTTCAACCTTTGTGTGTCTTTGCTGGGTGCTCTTCCCTGGGCCCTCTCCTGGTGTGTCAGTGGTGTGTGAGAGAAACAAGGAGCTTAGACTGTGCCCTGTTCCTGCCTACTAACCACCTCTGCCCTGTGTGTTTCTCATTAGGAATGGATTACCCACTGACAAACCAGCTGTCAGCGAAGACGTAAATATTTACCAGAAGTATATTGCCAGGTAGGCAAAACTCTTGACTTTCCTGGGGCGAGGGCTGGAAGTAAGAGGGCGGAGTGGTGGTGGGAGAGATGAGGTCTTGTCCATCTGGATCAACTGTTAAACCGGTCTTTGGCATTTCCATTTCCCTCTGGCATCTGTACTTGCTCTGTTCCCCTGCTTGGGAGAGCAGTAGCTGTGAGAGGTGTACAAGCATGCCAAGAGCATGCTTGGCTCCCCAGAGCTGTTAGACTTTGTGACAAATAGTGGAAAAATGTTTCACTGCAGAAGCCCAGGATTTAAATGGGAGTGCGGTCTCTTGACGGTTGTTTTTTCTGTCCATTGCTGTGCTGTCTCCAGCCTTTTTTCCCCTACCATGTCCAGTGCCTGCAGAAGGCAAGCAGAGAACATGTCACCTCTGAGACTCTAGGCTGGAGGAATTCACAAGTGGCTCGAGTTTAGGCAGGTCTTGGCATCAATGTGGGATGTTTATCCTAGAAAATTTTGCAGCTCATTGATATGAGAAACCCTCAATGAATAAGGTGCAGGCTAGGGCACCTTATCTCAGCTGTGGGCAAGCTTAGGTCGGGAATGAGTGATGCTGAGAGGGAGTCCAAGGCTGCTGTTGCGGTGAGATGGAGTGAGTAATGCCATGAGAGCCAGAGGGACAGAGGAGATTACTGCATAACACCTGCCTGTCTTGTAGCTCATGGTGTAAAGGGTCCATCAGCCTTTGCCCCTGGCCTGTTGAATCTTCCATCTGTACTGTGCGAAAACTCAGTACGGAAGCCCCTTGTATACAGAAAGACACCAGTCAGGGAAGCAAGAAAACACTTTTATCCAGAGATAAAGCTGAAGGGTTTGTTCCCACCAGCACTTGGGCACTTATTAACAAGAGGGGAGGGAAATGTGTACTGTGCTTTCCTACCTTGCCAGGGTCTACAGAGCCTCACTGTGGGAGGCAGTCAGCTGCTAGGAAGGTGCAAGGGAAGATCTTAGCACATCAGCAGGGGAAAAGGGTGGGAACAGTGCTCTCCCTAGCCGGAGAGTGGAACGAGAGGCGATTTCCTTTCCTCCCTTTTGCCCAAATCCCTGATGTAGGAGAAGGGGGCAGAAGACCACGTGGGAAGAGTTGCACCACCACATGCGGCTCTTCAAGCAGCAATGCCTCTAGTCCATGTGGCAACTTACTGCCTCCTGGGAGAGTATAGGAATGAAAGCGGGGGTTTAAGCCCATCTTAGCATGGGGCAGAAGGAGCAGCACCCTTTTATTGCTGAGATTGCAGGAATCACAGAGGTTGCAGTGAGAGAGGAGATGCCACCCTTTTTGTCCCCAGTTCCCCTCTCAAGCACAGAACTGTATAAACACTTCACCCACATCCACTCTTCGCAGCGCTCTGCAAGCCCCTTCCCCTGGGTCAGGCAGGTAACTGAGGGAGGCTTGTGAGATAGCTAAGGGACACCACATCCTGCTTAAAAAGCTCCGCAAGCCGCCCGTTGGCAGCACAGCCACTTCCCTTCAATTTACACACAATTTTAAAAACAGTTTAAAGCCTTAAAATCAAGGGGTGGGGGGAGAGAGACACGACACTCTATGTCTGTACTGCATAATTAGCTTAATGAGTTTGCCAAAGCCACTGCCAAAAGCTGCCCAGGGATAATCCATTCTCTCACACAACAAAACAAAACCTCTTACTTAGCTAGTTTGGGTTGGGTTGTTCCCCCCCCCCCCCCCCCCCCCCCGCCCCGTATATTTATAATTAAAAAAAAAAAAAAAAAAAGACCACAGAAAAAATTATTATTATTATTATTAGTGCCTCAGCAGATGGTGCTTCTGGCAGCACTTGCTTAAATATTTATTTCTGTGTGGGTTTCCTCCCCCCTTGTAATTGGGGTGGGTTTTTTTTTCTTCCTTCTTTCACATCATCGTTACAGGGTAATGAGTCTGTAAACACTCTCTAAGCATGCTGACTTCTTTATTTATTATTTTTATTATTATTTATTTATCTTGGTTTTTCTTTCTAACTCTTGCCAGATCAAGACTAGTTCTTTCTGGCAAAAAAAAAAAAAAAAAAAGTGAACCGATTAAAGTAAGGGAAGGGGGATGGAAGTAAGGGAAGGGGGAGGGAGTTATTCTTGTGAAAATGAATCTATGTGCCTGTATGGACAATTTTAGAGTTTGGATTTGCATATCAGTGTGATTAGATGGTCTGTGAGTTTGCTTGTTTCAGGTGTGTTTGTGTCTGTTTGTGTGCATGGAAATTGTGGGTACGTTCATGTAAATTAAGAGGGGTGTTGATGTACCTTAGAGTATGTGCATGTAAATGTGCGCGTGTGTATGCGTGTAAGTAAGTGTGTGGTGTGTAAGCTTTCCTGTTATGAAAAAGCTAAACAGCTGCTGTGCTTTAAAAATTAATAGCTTTGAACTGTTTCAAGTGTCAGAAGAAACACAGGATAAATATAACCCTTTAGGAGCCTAACCTTACAGACTGAAAGAGCAGAATTTCCCCTTTGTGCTGTGCTTGCTGCTTCCCTCCTTCCCCAAGCGCACGGTTTGGTAGAACACTTGCCTCTCCCTTCCTGCACTGTAGACACCACACACACACACCCCTTGCCGTGGCACGTGGAAAGGAGGGTAGGAGTTTGAAGTGCTAGAGTGCTCGTTTAGCTGTTGTTTTTAAAGCTGAGCCTGTGAGTTACTCCTCCTAGGATGTTTCAAGTAACTCGTCCCATACAGTCAGATCTCTTCGGTGTCTGGCCCTTCTTTTACTGCAGTTGGCATCTCTGGTTATTTTGCATCCTCACTTTCAATAATATTTTAGACTGTTTTGCCTCAAAGGTGTGTATTTGTCAGCAAGGTCTTTTTCTTTCTCTTGTCTCTGCCTGGCCTGCGCTCCACAGTTCTCCAGCCCTGCACAGCGCTCTCTTCCCCATCTCATCAGTGGAATAAGGAGGAAGCTTTCCACAAAGCAGTTTCTTTCCTTTAAAGCTGCTGGTAGTGCTGCTGACATAAAGCCCTGGACTAGCAGGACCAGTTGGTGCGATCTGCTGCAGAGCTGCATGTCCCTAGTTTAATGCCATGGTGACTCAGGCTGCTGCCTGTGCCCTGTACTAGCCTCACAGTTGCCCAGGTGTTGAGCAGGAATTGCTTCCTCTGCTTTCAGTTCCACACCTTTGTTTGTGCAGCCAGCCTTGCTGTTTGCCTTGTGGTTTGTTTCTTCTCCGCTGCTGAGGTTTGTTCCAGTTTCTCAATCACCTGTTCTGACGTGATCCTGATTTCCTGCAGTATTTCTTCTCCTTCCCCAGGGAAAGGCATGTCTGCTCCTGGCATCTGTCCCTGTCTCCCTTTGTGAATGCTGAGGCAAAGAAGTCATTTAATTTTTTAGCAATGTCTATCTTTTCTGTCAATTAAGTCCCCTTTCTTTCTCCTAGAGGCCCTGCTGTCTCTACAGTTGACCTCCTCTTCCTTACTGTGCTTCAGAAATGCCTTATTTAGTGCTGCTTTTCGTCACGACTTTTTCTATCCTGTAGCTTAGTGTTAGCTCACCTTATGATGATCCATAATCTTCCCTGCACCTGCCCCATTCCTTGATTGCCCCGGGACCCCCTCACTCCTCTCATTTTTCCTTTTTACCCATTGCCCTTCCTTGTTTCTTTCCCATGCCCTTTATCATATGCACTCCTGCTGTGTTTAGCACTAAGTGACGTGAGGAACCTTTGAGGAACCTTTGAGCAGATGGTACTTTATCTTTGAATGTTTCCCCTCTGAGTCCCCTTCTCTCCACTGCTTTTCCCTTTCAAGCTCTTCAGCTCTTCCAGGGTCCTCTAGAATATACATCAGAGAATTCGTAGCACTGATTAGCCCGTTACTGGATCATCCCCTCTTGCCAATTACTGACGTGTCTATCAGTCAATACATTCTATGTACTGCCTGTTTGTATGTAGATATTATATGGCATTTCTGCCTTTCTGTGTTTTTTTCCACCCTGTACATCAGAAGTTTCCAAATTTGCCATGTGGAGTGCTCAGTGGTGGCCTGCAGAAATGGAGTGGGTGCGTGTTGTTGGCTGTGGCTTCTTTTAGTTGCACTCAAAGGCAGGCTGACAACCTTGTTCTTTTGCATTGCACTGTTTTTTGTTGTGAGCAAATACTGTATCCACATGGAAAATAATGATTAGCAGGGCTGTCGTGCATGGGAGAAGATGCACACACAGGGTTGAGATGGTCTGCCTGTAACGCTTTGTCCTGTTCCTGTTGATCCATCTCGCCTATCTTTCCATTGATATGTCCATCTTACTGAAAGTTCCTATGTCATCTTGCCATGATCATCATCTATCTGTGTGGCTTACCATCTAATCTACTGGTTTGCAATCTTCTCTGTAGTGTGACACCATACTGTGATAAAAAAAGTCATGAGACGTAACCTGTACAAACAAATGAATGCCTGAGCTTTTCTGAGCCTCTACTAGATGGGCGTATACCTAAAATTTAGAATCCATATTTGACCGATATTTATTTGTCTCCTTCTGGCATGGGAGATTTCTGAAACTCACTGCTGTGGTTTATAAACTCACACATGAGAATTTTAGAATTCTATGATATTTAATTCAAGGAACCCTCCTTTCTTACTCTTCCCCAAGTAAGCAACTTAGATAATGGAGATGAATTTCAAAGGGAAATACAGACAGATTAGGGATGTACAAGACCTGAATGATCCTGCTCATGAAGCACCTTTAAATAGTGACAAATAAGAAAAGGAAGGCGGGAGGGTCAACGTCCTTGGAGGGCATAAAGGAGGTGGGGTTTAATGCCATAAACATGGGATGAAAGCAGAAATGGGATTTACTTTATTTGTGCCTTGCTTACAGGCACTACTGTCACGACACTGTTTTATTCTCTCTCCCTTTCTTTCTTCTGTCCTCCTCTCATGTTTGCAGGTTCTCTGGCAGTCAGCACTGTGGACATATACACTGTGCATACCAGTATAGAGAACATTACCACTGCCTTGACCCAGAGTGCAACTACCAGGTAAAAGAATGGTAAAAAGTTATCAGCACAGCTACCTGAATGTAAAGGGGTACAGCCTAGGGGAGACGTGTGTCCTCCTGTGCTTTCCTCCCCCATGCACGCACATGCCTCTTCACTTTTCCGCTCTGAAAGAGGGCAAGATGTATTTTGAACTTAACTAGATCCCTATTTTGTTCCCATTTAACCCAGTCTAACACCATTTAACCAAACCCAGACCACTATAACGAAGAGCAGAACATAGATCAGCTCAAGTCAGTGGGAACTACTCCAGATTTACATCAGTGAAACCAAGAGAATAAATTCTGCTGTGTTACAAATTGTGCCTGAAACTAGGGAATGCTGATCTGTTAGTCTGTCTCTTTCCCTCCTGCTGCCCGGGTGACATTGTAGTGGCAGTATCTGCAACAAAACACCCAATAAGACCAGCAGCAGTCCCGGATTTGTGGGGAAAGCGTGGGGGCAGGAGCATGTGCGATGCTGTAATTACTGGGAGAATTGCCAGGGTAGCGACGTCAAGCCAGCCGAGTCACGTGCTGTGTTTGTTTACCCTCTTCCCAGGTCTGTGAGTTTGACACTGCCATTTCTGTGGTCAGGCTGCATGTGTGTCAGTGGGAATCCCAGAGTTTGCCTCTACTGTGCATCAGACACAACTTCAGCCCTAGCCCAGGAGACCTTTGGGTCTCAAAGGAATGAGTCTGACCACAGCATAGGAAGTTGATCTGGATCTGCTGAGCTTGACTGTGGGTTTCTATTGATCAAAGGAGAGTTTGTCTCTGGGATGGATGTAGTGGTCCTCCTAGCCCAGCATTTGGTAACCGAGATGAGTCTGTCCCAACTGTAACACGGATATCTCTGAACCAGAAAGAGAGAAACACAAAGGATGGAAAGACAGAAAAACCTATTATTATGATTGGCCTCATGATTATTTCCTAAGGAGTCTGGAAGCTGCTTGCAAAGGAGCTGTCTGGTCTCGCAGGGAATAAGGATTTAGGCTGCTTTTTAAAATGCAAATTATTTTACGGCTGAGATATATTTTAGAATAAGTAACGCTCTGTAATAAGTGGGCACAAATTAACGATGATTGGCAATAGCAATCCTGTATGTACGCCCTGGGAAATCATACCTCCAGCCTCCGAGGGATTCCTGTTGAAATCTATATCCATATATTCCTGTGCCAATACCAACGAGATTGATCAGGATTGATATTATAGGAGGAAAGAGTGGAAGCGATAATCATTTGTTTCCTATGAGGGAGACTAGAAAAGTTGTTAAACATTAGAATACAGGCCTTTTCAATTACTCCTCAAAATAAATGGATATTGATTTCTTTTTAAAAAAATCAGATTTACTTTCCCACCTTCACTGTTAAATATTGATGTCTGTGGGAAATAGAAATGAAAAGCTTCATTTTAAAGGCACTTAGCCTGCTCTGACAGTGGGGTACCCCTTCATTACTTCAAGCAGGTAGAGAATGAAAAGGATATTCTGGTCATACAGATGTAGCTCTGAGCTCTACTACCATCTTTTTCTGTGACTGGAAGAAAGTTCTGTGTCCCTGTTTTCCTAATAAAGCCATCCTACCTTGTAGGGGAGGCAGAAGACTTACAATGGGAAGATACTATAAAAGAGCAGAGTATTTTTCCCAATTTCCAGTCTGACATGAATGTGGCAGCCAGTGTCTTGCTAACCACTACAGTGAGTGATTTGGAAGCTTGGATTACTCTCTTGTAGACTGTTTAGTTCACTGGTTTGCTTTCTAACTATAGCAGTTCTTGAGATAGTAGCAGCTAAAATTATGTTAGAAGAATTGCAGTCTTAAAGCTGCATGAAGCATATTCCGGACATCACCCCAGTGTCATGTTTACTCTACAACTTTTCATGTGTATATACTTTCCATTTACCAAGAAGATACATGCACACAATTCCTCTTTAATCTGACTCTCTTGGAGTGATTACTGCTAAGCTTTAAACTCCTGGTACCATAAGTTTATTAACAACAACAAAAAAACCCACCCTGCCCCCAGGATTACTCACCCACTCCCATCACGTGTCTCACTGTCTGTCTCTGTATCTCTCCAGAGATTCACTAGTAAACAGGATGTGATTCGGCATTACAACATGCACAAGAAACGTGATAATTCCCTCCAGCACGGCTTCATGCGCTTCAGCCCCTTGGATGACTGTAGCGTGTACTATCATGGCTGCCACCTGAATGGGAAAAGCACACACTACCACTGCATGCAGGTAACAGCTGGACGGGGGAATAGCACACAAGGCAGTTGAAGAGCCACTGTTCGAGCTGTGTCCTTTTCGGGGTGGACTGAAAGGATTCTTGAGTTTAGGCAGCCCAACACTTCCTTGTTAGAGAGCAAGGGGCTGTCCTGAGGCAAAGGGGTGACATTCACAGCCTCTCTTGCTCACTTCTGAATCAGGCACCTCTCTGAAGAGTCTGTGCCCTCTCCTCACTGTGCTTGCCCTGCCAAGTGTTGGGAAGGGTGAAAGGAAGCACCATTCTGTTTTTAGAAGCCTTGTGCACGCAGTGAAGCAAAGCAGGTCTCCAGGTTTTCTCACAGTCTTGGACTTCACTTGTTCAAACAAGTCCCGTTCTCTGAGATTCAGGGACCTCTCTGCGATGCCACTGCACTGCCTCTACTCAAATGGGATCTGTCACTACCTTGAAATCAGACTTTTCTGTGACACATCTGCCCTTTAACACTGGGTTAATTTCCTCCATAATTAATTTCTAAAGTAATTAAACTTTACTGTCACATATCTAGACTTAACACCCCTGGTTCTGCATCTCCTTCACCAGTGGTACTTGTCTGTGGTGTAGGCTGGGAGCTTTGTTTCAAGAGCCAGGCAGGCTTCAAGAGCAGCGCAACCAGAGTTGGAGTTGCTGCACAGATGTAACTGTGATGCCTTTACTGTTTTTAGACACGGGCACACCAGATGTTTGGGTCGTACCCTGATCGTTCTTCAGATTAGAGGGTTTGATATGTACTTGTTCCATTAGAATTGTGGCCTAAGCCATTGCCATGAGAATGTGCTGTAGTTACAAACAGAATAATCAGGCAACCCTTGGTGAAAGCTTTTCTGTTCTGAAAACTCAGGTCTCGCTTCCTGCCCTATCCCAACAGTTTTAAGACCCCAGTTAAAGTCACAAGGCCTTAATCACATGCTTAAATGTTTTGCTGGGATAGACTTCAGCATATGTTTAGCTTGAAGTCAGGTATGCTTTCTGAAGTCAATGGGACTTAAGCATATACTTAAATGTTAGGCATGCACTCAAGTACTGTCCTGAATAGGGGGTGGTTTAAGCATGTGCTTACAACATTTGATAAATTGGGAACTTCATGTGACTTTCTTTTGAGGACATTTTCTGTTATGCTTCCATAATATTGGTTGTTTAGTTTCTTCAATTGACCAGGATGGGATTTGTTTAATTTTTTTTTTAGAGTATGAGGAGTGTTTCACAGCTTTAAGTCACTCTGAGTTCGAACAGAGACCCTCATTTACACAACTATATATGGGTAATTCCATCCTGTGCCCACTGTCTTCCAGTAAAATAATGCCCACGTAAGCAGTGTCTTACAGGAAAGGTGTCTGAATATAAACTCCCAATTAAAGAAAATACTGCTTAAATGGCAGAATTTGTGCCATCCATCTCATGGGGTTTTTTTTCTTTATGTCCATAATTGGTGTGGATGAAATTCAGTTAGTTGTTTATATAAACTGACATTTTTTTAGGCTTTAGCACCAAGAGCTGCATTGCAAATTATTCCTAAGGAGGTTTTTGTTTAATTCTTTTTTTTAATGCCATGCAGGGTCTGTCTTTTTTCAAGGTGTCAGTGTGGAGAGAGAGAGAGGCTCTTTTATATTGGAAATAGCTGGACATCCTTTTTATTTTTTTTTTTTCTGGGTATTTGTCATGGGTTTTGTTATTGCCTGTTTGAATCAACCTGGGCTGAACTAAGAGGTGGTGTTTTCGTTCTCTTCACTTCTGAGATGGTGCAGGCATTGGCACACGTTGTGCTAGAGAAAAAAAGAAAAAAAAAATCCTCCCTCAGCAGGGCTGAGGACGTTTTCAGATTCCAGTGTTTTTTTACTCAATATGGCAAAGTTGCCCGCTTTACCCAGAGGAAGGCAGGTTTTCAGCATTCCGTCCTCGTCACACCATTCCCATTTGCTGCATGAGTTTAAAATTATTGAAGTGGTAGTCTTGAACAGTGACGGGGGAAAAAAGTCACCAACGGTTTGCTAAGATCAGCTGAACATAGGGTTTATGCTTTGCTAGAATGAAACCTGTATATTACAAGCTCAAAAGATTGGCCTCATGTTGCACCACCCTGCCTTACCTCCCAGAAGGACTAAAGAGGTAAATAACTCATTCCCACGCAATTTTGTATTCCCCAAATTGATGAAAGTCCTGCTTCGTTCTGTGTCACTCCAAGATAACAAAAAGCAATGGCTTTTTTCCTTAAGAGCAGGAACCCTGCTTACTGCCTCCCTAAGCAGGCATGATTATCTGTAGCTGGTCTTTTATCCCTTTGCATCCTCCCCTTTTTTTCTTACTGTTTCATGCCCAGAGTTGTTGTTTTTTTTTCACAACTGCTCTATCAGTCTTTAGATTGGGAATTAAAGTGATGACTTAATACTCCTAGGAGAGGTGCACAAATGGAACTATTAAATGTATGTGTGCTGCACATGTGTTTATTATTGCTGGTAATAATGGTAGGCTGTTAAAACGCTGTGCTGATGACTCCCTGTTTTGGTCTGGGGTAGGTGGGTTGTAACAAGGTCTATACAAGCACTTCCGACGTGATGACCCATGAGAACTTTCACAAGAAGAACACGCAGCTCATCAATGACGGGTTTCAGCGGTTCCGTGCCACGGAGGACTGCGGCACTGTGGAATGCCAGTTCTATGGGCAGAAAACCACTCACTTTCACTGCAGGTGAGACAGCAGGGAAGGGGAGGAATCCTGCCTCAGCATTGCATGGTGTGTTTGCCTCCTTCTGCCAAGTCATAAATTCAGGAGTGTACACAGGGACTTGATTTTCCCTGCTGTGACCTTCTCAGTACTGCTCTTGAGAGAACTCATGCTCCAGGACAGATGTGATTTCCAGGATCATGCTGCAGACCACTCTGAAGGCAGCAGTGTGATCTGAGGTGATCCGAGGAAAGGGTACCCACTAGAAAATACATCCTAGAATCATTTGGGAAAGAGATCACAGTGCTCTTCAGAATTCGACTGAAGTAGGCCATTAATATACTGCTAATGGCACTTCCATGCTAGTTTTCTCCAGCCAACAGTCAGCCAGCTCATCCCTTTCAGGGCCAGACTCTGCCTTCTGTACACAAATGCTCTTCTATTGATTTCTCCTGTTCTCAGGGGGAGTAGGAAAGCACAGTTTGTACCTTAGTCCCCTTTAACTGCTGTTTTGGTTGGAACTTTCAGTGGTGGGTGCCTGCATCCCCATGTTATTGTGGCTGTTCCTCAGAGTGGAGTGAGCTTCCCAGCTCTCTCACATGGCAGCATTTTTGCTTGCCTTGGTGTCACAGGTTTACCCACATAAAGCTCCTCAACCCCTTTGCAGCCAGGGCCATTGTCTCGTACTGGCCCCGGTCCTTATCCCAGAGGGAGACAGGTGACGGCAGTTGCGTTGTGCTCCTAGCCCACACAGCCAACCACCCTCTCCTCCTCGATGCCCTTGCAGGCGACCTGGGTGTACATTCACCTTCAAGAACAAGTGTGACATTGAGAAGCACAAGAGCTACCACATCAAAGATGATGCCTATGCCAAGGACGGCTTCAAGAAGTTCTACAAGTATGAGGAATGCAAGTATGAGGGCTGTGTCTACAGCAAGGCCACCAACCACTTCCACTGCATAAGGGCAGGCTGTGGCTTCACCTTCACTTCCACCAGCCAGATGACCTCCCATAAACGCAAACATGAGCGCCGGCACATCCGGAGCTCAGGAGTGCTGGGCCTGCCTGCCTCTCTCCTCGGGTCCAAGGATAATGAGCAAGAGGAGTCCAGTAATGATGACCTTATTGACTTCTCCGCTATGAGCTCAAAGAACTCCAGTCTGAGTGCCTCCCCCACCAGTCAACAGTCTTCCGTTTCTCTCATAGTCCCAGCTGCACCGTCCTCTGCTGCTGAGCTGGCTTCCTCACAGGCCAGCAAGTCTGCCAACAGCATGACACCAGCCACCAAGATCTCTGGCCTGCTCTCCCAGGCTCTTCCCAGCAATATACCCTTGGCCCTGGCACTCTCCAACTCAGCACTTCCTGGAACAGCTGGATCCTTCTTCCCCATCATCCCCAGTCGGGTCTCTACACCACTTCCTGCCAGCTCAGCTAATCTGATGACTGCTGGTTCTTCTGGCTCCAATCCAACATCATCTGCTCCTACGGATTCCTCATCCCAGGCCATTTCAGGATCTGGTGAGCCAGCGGCTACTTCTTCTCCAGCTCCAGCGGCATCTATAATGGAAAGGATCTCTGCTAGCAAGGGATTAATCTCTCCTATGATGGCCAGGCTGGCAGCAGCTGCACTCAAGCCCTCTGTGGCACTTGAAGCAGGTGAGTTACCCTCATCAGTTGTGCTAGTGGTGGGAGGAAGAGCAGTGCCTGATGACTTGGGGAGGAGTGAATAAGAAGCCACCCAGTTGTCCGTGGGACTGGAGGTGGGGAGGAGGTGGTAAAGGAACGTAAATGGGAAAATAAATTTGGTCGTGTCCAGTTAACCCTTGAAGAGGGCAGTCTTGGCATGGTTTCCTGTGGAGCCTGGCTATACCCATGTGGCCAGAAGAGATGCAGGAAACACAGCTTTGCCCTCAAATGGAGTAGGCTCTTACCAGATCTGAAGGGTGTTGCCATGTGTATTGCCTACTGTAGGCTAAAAAGAGAGAGGCACTGTATTAAAAATGGAAGTGAAGCAAAAGCTTGGCCAATACTTGCAGGCCATACAGCAGCCTAAGCCCTCTTCTGCAGACTGTATCGAGTTTTAGCTGGGCCTAGTGGTATTGATCCTGTAGCTCATTGCCGATTGTTTTTCTGATCTGGGGGGGTTGGTTCCGTGCTCCAGCTCTGTTGTTGCAGCTGTGGGTTTGGAGATAGTGTTGGTACAGTCCACAAACTGGACCGTTTTCCTGTTCAGTTCTTGCAAGCTGTGCTTCTCTGTCCCTGCAGCTCCCTGAGGTGCAGGGGGCAGAGGCACCATGAGAGGGGTAAAAGATGGGAATGAGAAGTCCCCTGGGGCAGCCTGGAGCTCTTCCTGCCGCCACCTAGACCTGGGGCAGGTCGTTGCCCATGCCCAGCTCTGCCAGCAGGGACGTGGGGCTCCCTGAAGAGCACAGGGTACCTCCACAATCTCCTGCTGAACACGGTCAGCTCATGGTGGGCAATGTGGTGTCGTGGAGGGGAGGCTCTGCCTGGCAGCACCCAAAGGCATGGGGCTGCCCCACAGCCTCCTTCCCCAGGGCATGGAAAAGCCAGAGCAGGCTGCTGGCCCAGGGGTATGTGAGTGCTGCCGCTGTTCCTTTCTACCCAACAGCAAACGAGGGAGTAGGACGAAGTGATCTGATTAAAGAGGGAGGGGAACTTTCACATACTTTTAGAATTATTATTTGAAAAATTGTTTCCTAAAGCAGAGAAAGGTCATTGAGGGAACTATTTTCCTTTATTTTTTAATAAAATGCCACTTGCTGTCTGAGAAGCAGCTCGCCGTCAGCTGTACTGCCGGAGGGTAAATTAATATTTTAGTCACTTGGGGATTGTGGAAAAAAGCACTGCAGACATGTTCCTGTCAGCAACTTTTTTCCCTCCTTTTTTCCTTGCTGTTCTTCCTAATTTTTTTCTTTAATTTGTTGTCCAGTTTTCCCCCCTTCCCTCTTTTTTTCTCTTCCTTGAATCTGAATTTTTCTTCCATGGGCTCAGCACTAAACCTTCTCCCAAAAAAGAAGAATTCCCCCTTTTCGTGGGGACAACGTGATGGCGGTGGCAAGAGGTCGCGCAGTTTGAACCAATCCCATTGGCTGTCACCTTCGATAGCCCCGGCAGGGCAGATGCTCCTGCTGGGCACGCGCAGTGGCGGGCCATCGCTGTCGCTACGGCAACGCTGGGATTGGGGACGAGAAAGGGGGCTTGACTAGCAGTCGAAAGCTGCCACATTGCCTCAGCATTAACAGAGTCTTTAATAAACGCTTAAGAGGCAGCCCCGCAAATTAGTTATGACAGTTTGTGCAGAGAATCAGGTCTCCCCCACGCTCCTTCCGCCCTTCTCCTTTAAAGGGCCCATAGCCTGGACAACTTTGACATAATTTTGCAATAATTATCACTTGAAGAATTTCCACGCTGGAGTGGACGTCAGAACCCATCATGTCAGCTTGGCAATAAACGCTGACCAGCAATCCCAGCACCTCCCTCCCCCCACACTTTTTCTTTGCTTTTTCCATTTATGCACTGGTGCTAGTGATTTAACTTACTTATTTGCCATTGTAACCTCATTTTAGACCTACATTTTTCATTTAATTTTTGCATTTAATTTTGGTGTCTTTCTTAAGCAGGGAATGGACAACCAGCAGCTCCTGGACGGTTCAATCCAGTTCAGGTGAAGCAGGAACCTGTGGAGGCTATGGGATCATCATCCGCCACCAGTCAGGACTCCTTGCAGGAGCACAGCTTGGACCTGAGCGTCAAGGATCATGGGTGAGAGAAGTGCGCAGGCAGGCACACTTAGCTCTTTCCAGCATCAAGCTCTGAGAAGTTTCCGTACCTGTAATATGAGAGGACACAACATGTTGATGAAAGGCAATTTCACAGTGGCTGAGTTGGACACCCCCAAACTGAAGGCAGGGAGGCTCTCTCTACTCCCCCTCAAGTGTATGTTCTCCAGACGTTTTTTTGGGCTCACAAGCACCTGCTGACTCTTTGACAAGAGCCTCACCTCTTGTGCTCCCCTCTGAAAAACGAGCCACTGGCAAAGCTCCTTCTGACACTTAGATATTCCTGCTGTTGTCATCAAGAGCTGATCGAAGGCTGCTTCAATGCCACACTTCAGCACACTTTTAGCAGGAGCATTTGCACTGATGTAATAGGGCATTGAATCGGGTCTAAGAGAGGCACCTTCCAGAGAAACTGGACACACAAAACAACTGGGTGTCAGGGTAACTCTGGTCTGGGTCTGGCATGTGCTAATCTATAGTTATGGTGATGAATCTTTGCACTTGTGCAGATGTGAATGCACCTGTCTCAAAACGTGTGTCCCACTTGTCCAGCATCTCTACTGAGAATAGGAGTGTTTGGGGATTGTCCTGTGTGGAAAAGCTGCAGAGGAACTGACACTGGGGATAACTGAGCCTACTCCACTTTGACCTTTGTATACATGCCTTTCCATACTTCATTTAAATAAGCCTCAATTTGGGACCCCAGCACTTGTAGTCAGCTACAACTATTACTGATGCATGTGAAATACTAAGGTTGTCTTTCGGCATGCTTAGCTGTGGCCATATGGATTGTTGCGTTGCCTTCTCCGCTGCAGAGGGGGCCTGTATCCCTGGCAGTACGAGTCTTCTGTCAGCATCTCCCCTGGTTTTGTGGCATATTTCTGAAAGTTGTAATGGGATGAAGCAGTAAAACATGGGGTGGGTTGTGAGTCAGCTAATAAAAAAGTGTGATGGTATGAATACTGGAGGAAGAGGTTTGGACTGTTTGATAGCTGAAAGTACTAAATTCTGCAGACTTGGGACCCTCTTTCTCTCCATCTTGGCTATCACAAGTAAAAGGCTTTGGCCTGCCCAAGGGAGGGTGGGCATCATTCTCTTCCTCTGGATGTAGCAGGTGAGGAGTGAGGCAGCTTGAAGGGAGAAGGATTAATCTCAGTGCTCACAGTCCCTGTGCACATCTTAACTAAACCCTGTTGGTTTGTGTGTTCCAGTAATGAATCAAATGGCCACACAGTCTCGGCAAATTCATCTCTTTTATCCTCGCTTATGAATAAGGTAAGAGCCATCCATCAAACGCCTTTCATTCCCCCCACCAAGAGAAATTAAAGCTGCGATGGCGGGGGGGGGGGGGGGGGGGAGAGATGCGTTTGTTTTTTAATGTTTTGCCTCTAATAAGATGAGTTTGTACCATTTAAATTTTGAGACCATTTTTCATCGGGTATAATTTCAGAGCCACTGCTTACGAATTAATTTAATGAACTGGCTGAAGAAATATATTGCAGCCTCTGACACCTTTTTTTTTTTTCTTCATCCTTTCTAGACAGAGGAGGGCTCCGAAAGACTTTTTTTTTTTTTTTTTCCCCATTTTTATTTCCAGAACCTGGCAACTTCTCTCTCGCTCTCTTTTTATAGTTACTCATTTTGTTTATTTACTTAAAAACATTTTCTTTCATTGGGGGAGGGGGAGGAGAATCATTTGTTTTTATGAAAGAGAAGAAAAAAATTAGAAGTTTTGAGCCAAAATCATCAATTTCTGTCTTTGTGGTGTGAGTAATGGTGTTCAACAGAGCCCCCTTTACCACGTTCTAGAATATTTATTTTAGATAATGCACAGTTTCTTTTTCCTTACTTTTTCCTTAAATTATACATCATCTCAAATATATATTTCCCTTTCACATGATAAATTCTACTGTACCAAGATTAATTTTGCTGTTGTGTACAACTGCAGTAGAGATCAGGGCAGCCTTTGAGCCATGCTTTAATATTCTACTGTGTGATAGGTTTTACAGGCATAACTGTTGCCATCCCCTTGGCTCTGGGCGTTACATGCATTGAGGCCATATAACCCTCAAGAGAGGGCAAAGTGACTTTGCCTAGTAATCTCTCGCCTCCTTGCTCTCTTATTCCATCACTCTTTTTTCTCTGTGTTTTCTAATTTCTGCATTTATCCTTATGCCATTTTTCTCCTCCATTGGCTCTCTGTTACACTGGGTTTTTGATGTTCCCTTTTAAACTTAATTTCTTACTCCTTCCTGCCTATTGTCCCTTCAGTGATTTCAAATATGCAGCTCTTTCTCTAGCAAGCAAATCTTTTTAGTAAGTCTGCTGTCTGGGGTCCTGAGTCATTCTGAAGGCCCCAGCTCAGGGAAATTCTGTTTCAATAGATACTTCACTTGAAAATCTCCAGGAGAATGAGATTTAAGCATATGCTTAGAAATAAGCATTTGTTTGTGTGCAGCCCTGCATAAGATTGTTTATGTTGTGCAAAATAAGTGTAGCACAGGCACAAAATATGAGTTCTTCAGGTTTATTCCTTTTTTAAAGAAGGAATGGGATTAACCAATGACATAAACCAGCAAAGAATAAAGCCCACTGATTTGAAGGAGCCTATTCCAAGACTAAGGATTGCCGAATCAAGCTCAATGTGCTGAGGAACACATCACGCTTGCTTCTTCCTCTTGCTGCACACAATTTCTGTTCATGGAGGAATCCTTTACTATTTGTCTAGAAGAAAGAACCCTTTACAGAAATTGAATGCCCAGCAAACTGCAATGGAAAAAGACGACCTGAGTTTCTGACTCCAGCCATAAAGAGTTGCGGTCTCCACATAGCAGCAGGGGCTTTACCTTCAGGGGGCATTAAGAAAGCCTCAAATAGCCAGGGTTCCTGTAGCGCATTGCAGTTTATTTAGGGGGCTGTCAGGCTTAATTAACTGATATTTATAAAGGGCTTCGAGATCCTCAAGTGGGTGGAGTTTATAATGCAAGTATTGGGCCCGATCCTGCATTTTATTCATGCTGTGAAATTCACTGTTGTTACTGGAGGTAACTGAGAGTACAACAAAGCAAGAAGGGGTCTGGGAAATGGTGCACTGATTCTGAAAGAAAATTTTCTCTCTAAGCACTCCTGAGTAACTTCTTTTTTCTATCCTGCACATCATACACCTGGACCTCTAAACCTTCTCTGTGTAGATCTATTTGAAGCCTTTCCCACAATACAAATTGTGAGTCCAAGTCCTGCTTTGTGGAGGATATGTCCATTTAGCACAGAAAGTGACATCATTTCTTTATTGAAGTTAGTAGGAATTTTCCAGGAACTTAAGTGGAGCCAGAATTTTTCCCCAGTTGAATGAGATTTCCCCCCTCCCATCCCTAAACATACCTGATAGTCACTTTAAAGAAGGAGACATCCTTGTGGCTGGGATAAGATGATTCTAAATAAACTAGAGCTTACCAATTCTATCGCTAGGTCTGTACTAAGAGACCAGCATTTTGTAGAAGCTATGTAGGGCTATTAATGTTTAAGCTTGCACACCTTTTCCATGCTCAAATAGGGTATGTCTCTCTTCACCTCAGTTTGCCCATGTATAAAGTAGACATGATGCTTCATTACTTCACACAAGACCCATGAATATTAGATGGGCACCTGAGTACTTTGTGATAGTTGGGTGGAGGATGCAGAAGAGTGAGGTGTTGCTAAGTTTTGCTGATGCAGTTGAGGCAGCCTGCGCAGACTTCTTGTCTTCTCTCTTAATCTTTGAAGACACAGCTTTCCCTGGGACAGTCCTGAGGGTATCCAGACTGGCAGTGTCCACAGCTGTGTGCTGGGCTTGATGCGGTGTCTATGTTCTTGTTCCAGATGTCCAAGACCAGTGCCAGCCTTGGCAACCTGCTGAACATTAAGACAGAAGGAGATGGCAGCCAGGCTGGGGCTGGAGAGCCAACACAGTACTTGGGCAAGGCAGTGAAGGCACTTGTCCAGGAGAAGCTCTCTGAGCCATGGAAGATGTACCTGCGCCGGTAAGGAGAGCATGGAACTGGGAATAGAGGAAAGGGAAAATTACTTCCTTTGGAAAGCGTCTGACTCGTTAGTTCACACTTGAATGCAGAGTTCTCTTGAATTGAAAGGCCTAACTCTGTGATACGCTCATCACCTTCTGGAGTGCATTTAGTCCTCAGTCCTGGCTAGCTGCAGTAGGTGTTAATGTCCTATAAGAAATACCTGTCTACACAGAATTATTTTGCAAAGGGGTCTTGAGAACCAACTATGAGCACAGATATTCACATAGTATTGTTAGCCTAGATTTCATCTTAGGCTCCTCTTTATGTCCCCAGTCTGCAAGTCCAGGGGACCTGCTGCAACTTGCTCTTAGCACTGAACTTTTGTTGGACCATGTTTAGTTACTATGCACAGATCACAGAAGCCTTAAAATGCTTGCTGTGGCATCTCCTCTGATCATAGGAGTAGCCCACAAAAACAAAATAAGGAGTATAAGGGGTATGGG
Organism: Aquila chrysaetos chrysaetos; assembly: GCF_900496995.4. Classification (NCBI taxonomy): domain Eukaryota; kingdom Metazoa; phylum Chordata; class Aves; order Accipitriformes; family Accipitridae; genus Aquila; species Aquila chrysaetos. The sequence continues at coordinate 5,563,956 of NC_044009.1, read as the reverse complement.
AACTGGGATGGTTTCTGCTGTTTTTGTTGTAGACAAGAAGGCTCGAAAGGAAAATGGAACAGATACAAAACTCACCCACACACAGACACATGCACATACATGCCCAGACAGACACATGCTTTGAGCATACACAGATACACCCAGGCAGACACATAGGGGTTTGTGCTCTGACACAGTTGCCTACAAATGCCTGTGGACACTTTGTAAATCACAGACTTTAATGGAGAAGACTAGAAAGTCTTCTAGTCCATCTGCCCCTGGCCAGTGTGAGATCCTTCCCTGCAGCCCATTTGCATTTTGTCCAGCCTAGTTGTAATTGCACCAAGCAGCGTGGCTATTTTCTTGTCTCTGGGAGCATTATTCTACCACCTAATTCATTTCACTGTCACAATTTTTTTTCATGGTATGCTGCCCAAATTTCCCTTTCTGTAATTTTGTTGCAGTTCTCCTGGTTATATCCCCTTGAACCACAGCAGATAATTCCTTTCCACAATTGGAGTTTACCCCCTTCAGATAGTCACAGACTTTTAGCATACCATTTAACCAAGCTTATTTACTTCCTTTAATCTGACTTTGTAAATTAGTCCCTTCAGCCAGCTGATCGTGTTGTTGCTGTTGTCGTTCTTGCTGTTCCCTGAATGGGTGCAGAATTGGGCTGCTGTTCCTGTATCACCACACCAGATACAACAACATTTCTGCCCCCATATGTGCAGCTCACAATTGTGCTACCTTGTTTGCATCTATACGGCATAATGTATATGTATCATGTTTACCATCCACTGTTACACAGGATTGCTTTTAATGTTGCTCTCATGAGTGCCCTATGTATAAAAATACACCCCCCCACACCCCAGATGTATTAGCTGTATGTTTCCAAATACGACTCTCGTATTCTGAACCTTCTCCCTTGTCTTGCAAGGCCTCTCTGTTATTTTTCTCCTCTTGCACTGGTGTTGCCAACTCCTCCCAGTTTAGTATCTTCTGTGAATTTCATTAACGTGCTGTTTACTCCTTCTCCTAGATTACTAATGAAGATGTTAAATAAGCTCAGACCTAACCAAAGTCATCCTTGCAGCATGCACAAGATACCTCCTCCCAGCTCAATATATTGCTGTTTGTCATTAGCCTTTGTTTACGGTCCTTCAGCCAGTTTTCAATCCATGAGGTAGCATTCCCATCCAGGCCAATTTGAATTAATTCTAAGCATATACGAGACTGTATCAAAATGCTTTACTAAAATCCAAATATATTGCATCCCTTCATCCACTAATTTTGTAATTCTATCAAAAAAAGCAATTAAATTTGTCTGGCAAGATTTATTCTTTATAATCCTGATGCTGTTTATTGCTCGTGGTTCCTTTATCCTCTAGATGTTTAATGATTTTCTCCTCCCTCTTAATATTTGTTCCATTACTTTACTGGAAGGAGAAGTTAAGACTAGAGGTATGATAATTGCCAAAGATCACTTGTCTTTTTTTTCCCTGAAAGAATCAGTACCTAGATTTTTAAAATTTTTTTTGCCAATTTCCTAGTACCTCCCTCTTCTCTATGGCTTAAAAAATAGCAAATAGTAATGCAATCAGTTTGCGAGTTAATTTCCATTGCACTTCAGGACATACATTACCCAGACAAGCTGATTTGTGCATATTTTTATTTTCCAGCCAGTCCCTTTATCTGCTCTTCTAGAAGGTCTTCGTTTTGTCCCTAATTGTCTGCTTAGTCTTCAGTTTTCCTATCTAAAGCAAATTTTATAAGGCAGCCATTTTTGACTCATCACCTCCCTTTTTTTTTATTGGACCTTCTTTCTAAGTACAATACCTCTTGTCCCTGATAAAACAACCCCTTTAGCTTGCAGTAACTTGGTTTCTTATGTCTTACCACACCTTTACTTTTCTTCATCTTCTCCGTGCAAGCTTTAACTGACTGCATGTATTCTATATCCACTGACCTTCTTTCTCCAGTACAAGTTTTTTTTCTTTTTCCTTTACCCTCAAATTGTTAAGAGGTCCCTCCTGGGACCACACAGGCTGCTGTTTGTTTCTTGCTTTCCTGCTCATCAGAGCAATTGTAGTTTGTTGTATCTTAATTATGCAAGATTCCCCTGTTAAGTTTCAAATCCTTCCTGCCAGTGTTTCTTACTTGATTTCTAGATTCCTTGTGATTCTGGAGTTTCCTGAAATCACATGTATTTGTGCTACTCTTATTAAGTCTGGAGAATCTCAGCAGCGGATGAGCAGTGAAACCATGCGTAGTTGTTTTTGCCCTCTTGACCGTTTCCTCCAAGATGACAAGAGGCATACCTTAAGACGATGGCTTTTGCTCTGGTTTTTCCATTGCACCATTGTTTATTCCGTACTTCAGGGATTGTGCTTTTCAGTATTTATGCATCCTAGGCTGTAATTGCTATATAGGCGATACTTTTTCTCTCCCATCTATGTGATACCCTGTTGTTTCAAGGCGGGAGGTGGGTGGATTCTAGATCTAGATTCCCTTGAACCACTGTTGTTTCTTCCCTTTTGCTATTCCCCCTAAATTGAAAAAGAAGAAGAAAAAAAGACCTGTAATGTTTCAGCAGTGTCCTCTTGGTCTGGATTGCCTTTAGTTTACTAACCTTTGATCATTCCTCAGAGCCTTGGCTTTTGTACATAGATGCTCAAGAACACTTACGATTGTCATCTTCTGTTTCAGAGTAGTTCTGTATTTTGCTCCCACTAAAAGTGAATGGGAGTTTCTCAGTCAAGTTCAACTGGAGAGAAATTAGGTCCTTGTTCTGCACGTTCAGATCTATGTAACAGGCAATAATCAAGCAACAATGCCAGCAGTGCCATTTGTGCAGCAAGGGACAGTGATGTTAGAAAACAGAATGGTAGTAGAGTTGAAAACCAAAGAAAGTATGTCTGTTCCAACACTGCTTCTCTTCTGGGACCTTCTGTAATATGCCTACTTGTCTGCTTTGGCCAGGTTTGGTACCAAGGATTTCTGCGATGCACAGTGCGATTTTCTCCATAAGGTGCATTTCCATTGTGTCGTGGAGGAATGCGGTGCCCTCTTCAGCACCCTGGATGGAGCCATCAAGCATGCCAAGTAAGTAGGAGAGCGCAAGTCCTGGGAAACCTTGAGAAAACTCTAAAACACGCACACTGCAGGATGAGAGAGACCTTACTGAGTAATTCTATTCAAGAGCAGGAATGTGGGCAGTCCTGAGGGCAGCAATTTGGGTATCCACGTGCTTCCTGTGTAAATGTGCTCAGCTAAAATTTTTGCAGAACTCTATGTCCTCTTTAATTTTGTTTCATAATAAATGTGCTCAACTTGTGAAAAAGTGTTGGCAAGGCTGAGCACTGGACATTTGTGTTTTTCCATAGCCTACTTGACAGTGTGTTCAAGGAGACCCATGCTTTTCACAGCACACAAATGCACCATACAAAGAAATAAGAAAATACGGGAGGGACAGGATCCTGTAAACCCAACCATTGTCACTGGATACACAGTTTTTGTGGAGTAGGCAGCTGTCCATCACTGCAGTGTAGAAAGCATTTTATTGTTCTTTGTCTTGTCATGACAAATCTCTTTTAACAACTTTTCCCTAGCCCTTAGTTTATATGGTTTTGTTTAAGAGGTTCACATCATGTGGATAAGGATCTTGAAATGAAGCAGTCAAACTGTCCAGCCCAACAGCAACCTCCTTCTCGCCTTGCCGTGCTCTTATATTGTAAACCCTTTGTCATTTCACATTTTGGGAAGTAGCGGACAGCCCAGAGTTTGGTAGCCAAGAACTGTAGGCTAGATAATACGGCCTATATTACAGAGGCTGTACAGCTGGCTCAGAACTCTATATGACTCTTGGGTGAAGGATGAATTTAAGATACACTCCCACTGTTACAGTGAGGGGACTAGCAAAGGAACGGTGGGATATTGGAAATTTTCCTGTTGCATATTTCTAGAGAGCATAATCTGCAGTTCAAAACCATGCCAGGTTCCTTTTAAAGGCAATGGAAGATCTGCCCGAGTAAAGAATGAGTGAGGCCTTCCGCAGGTGGCCACATGACTGATTCTGAAGGGGTTTAAAGGGAAGGAGATGTTGCAAATTTTAAGACAGAAAGATCTGTTAGCACAGTTGGTCTGTGGCGTTGCATAGTTCCCTGTGGTTCACTACAGCAAACTACTGGCTTCTCACAACAGCCATGGGAAGCTGCCCTCATAGGCATATTGATCTTGCTGACTGCAACAATTCTTGCGTCTCTCTGATTTCAACATGTTTTTGCACCTTTCTGTCTCTACCCCTCTTAATTCCCATCTCTTCACAGACAGTCTAGGAGGCCCCTAAATCTTTCCACAAAGTTTGCAGAGCCCCTTTTAGGATTTAACCTCAGCTAATTTGTTTTCAGACTCCTGCCACATTCTTGTTGATCTTTAATCAAGTTATATGCAACGGTCAAGGATTTATGTCTGAATTACACTGTCTTTTTGCAGTTTTCACTTCCGAACTGAGGGTGGAACTGTGAAAAGTAACTCTGAGTCTCCCTTCTCAACTACTACTGAGAATAAGGCTTCACTAGCCCCTTCATCACCATCTGCTACTTCTGCCACCATGGCAAGTGCTCCTGCCCTCGACGTGCCCACTCCAAGTCCAGCTACTGTGCCCTCTGCCCCCACACTGCTAGCTTGGAAGCAGCTGGCTTCAACTATACCCCAGATGCCTCAGATCCCAGCATCGGTGCCTAACCTGGCAACTTCACCCTTGGCAACGACTTCCCTGGAGAATGCCAAGCCTCAGGTCAAACCCGGATTTCTCCAGTTCCAAGAGAAGTAAGTTGTAAATGATGGCTTGCCTCCTTAGGTCCTCTCCAGCCTTGGAATCCCCTTGTTTACCACTCCTGAGCTGTAGTACTACATCTATACTCACCCACTGAGAGACCTTCTGTCTAGAAACTACTCTGGGCTTTATCTCATAGAAAATTTACTTCCATAAAGTCTAGAAAATACCTTCAGTTATCCTAGTTAAAAACAGGATTTTCGAGTACATCTGGGAGCACTTTTAGGTATGAGTTTACAGGAGAAATAAACTTGCTGACATACCACTGCAACCCTTTTTATACCTCGTGAGAGATACACAAAAATACATGTGTCTTTGCAGTATTTTTGACACTGAAGGCTACAGAGGAAGCATAGCATCTTTAAAGTTTTCAGCATGACGCCTGACTAGGGCACCTCCAGATCATGCTGAAAGTTTGAGACTTAACCGTGAGTTTCTGTAGCTGAGTAAAAATCAGTGGGCAGCTGAGTGCTCAGTCATGCAAAGGTGAGGTGTTACTGCAGCAAAGTACACAGAACTAAGAGTAGATGTTTACAGATTGCTGAAAAGAAAACTTGAAGTATTTCTCCTGGATTTGCCCCCAGTAAGCTCTGTGGCCTTTTCCTACGAATGCTGTCTCTAACTCGGTATAATACAGCTTCATTTTTTCTTCTCAGTGAAGAAGACTGGGGGGTCAGATAGTGGAGGGGGCACAAGTGCTTGGACTCTGCCTTACCAGGAATGGGTGTCTCAGCAGCTCAAGGAATAGGGAGCAATTCTTTCTCACTTCAGATTTGTCAAAGTGTTGCTGTCCTGGCTGAAGTTCTGTACAAGTGTAATGAGTCTCCTTAAATTCTGTGCCTCTAGTTTTGTAGTGTTAGTTTACAAAGTAATTCACAAGGGACTCTGGCAGAAGGTAACCTACCTTGCTGAACTTCTTCTAAAACATTAAAGAAGTTTCACACTGTTGCTGTGATGTTGGTGTTATTTCTGTTACACAGACAGAAAAAGGCACAGAAGTTACATGGTTTACAGGACACAGGAGTCCAGGACCAGGTTAGGCATTACAGCTTAGTTATTCAGGCTGGTGGAATATTAGTCTCAGGGTTGTGTATTGACAGTCATTTGTCTGCTTTCAAAGAAGTGTATTAATTCTGTTTCACGTATCTGAGTAGCTATCATTGGGTACAGTGCTTGGGATCCAAGAGATCGATGTTCAGCTACCTCCGATCTGACCTCTGTGCAGCTGTGCAGCCAGAAATCCATGAAATGGGTGGGGGGAGTAAGGTACCAAAACCATTTAGCTGATTAAATAGGCCACTGCTGATTTTGTCTAATCAGGGGAAGCCCTGGCATCTTGCAGTGTGCATGCCCAAGAGTTTCATTTCAGTTACACAAAATTGAGATGGGAGAAACGGTCTGAATCCATTGAGGTAAGTACAGGCAGAAGGGGAGAAACAGTTTCTATCCAGATCTCAAGAGAGCTTTAAATTGGAAGTGTGGCCCTCAAAGACTACAGAACCCACCATGCATTGCTGTATTTTAATAATCTTAATCAAGAAATTGCATTAGCTCAGTGGAATTGCAGTAGTGTTGCCAGCATCAATTTTAGTAAAGAGGAAGGTGGCTATGGGAAATCTGTAGGCCATGTTTGGAACAGA